>NW_015150468.1:18139-19638 GCF_000732505.1 Cyprinodon variegatus
GTCACTGAAAGGGTCATTATACAATATGAACATTCTGTGGGGGGGGGGGGTTCTCCTTTTTAGGAGCTCGGGATATGTACAGAGCCTACAGCGACATGAGAGAGGCCAACTGGAAAAATTCTGACAAATACTTTCATGCCAGAGGAAACCATGATGCGGCGGAGAGAGGAGCAGGGGGGAGATGGGCTGCTGAGGTTATCAGGTAATAAACCTTAAAATGATTGGAAATAAGTTTTTCAAGGTCAAACACTGACAAGCAGATAGATCTTTTGTGTAGGTCATTAGGGTTTGTACTGATATGTGACGCATTAATGTAGAGACATGGTTAAGTGTATGCAAAATAACTGATATTTATTGGGCTGGTAAGATTTCTAAACAAAGGAATTCCCATTCTTAACAGCAAAGCAAAACTTATAAATTGATTGTAAAAGTAAAGTGTTGTGTGATTGTGTGCTTTCCCAAATAACATTCAAGGGTAAAAATAATTGCAACATTTCACCTTTTGATAAAAGCAAGACTTCAAGTATTTTAGGGTGTCTACTGACGGACCCTAGAACTTTTGAACAATATGACAAAAAAAAACAAAAAAAACAGATGGTGTGAAAATGCCTTTTGTTTCCACAGGAATTAGGATTTCTCAGTTAAACAGAGCAAATTCTAAATAGATTTTTTAAAATGTGTATTTCTCTCTTTTCAGCAATGCCAGAGAGTGGATACAGGAAAGAACTGGTCGTGGTGCTTCGGACTCAGAAGCTGATCAAGAAGCAAATCGTTGGGGTCGGAGCGGAGGAGATCCCAACCGTTACAGACCCGCAGGCCTTCCTGATAAATACTGAGAATATAATACGTGGTCTAATAAAACTCATGATAAACATGTATTTCTCCACTCATTTGTGATGCATGATTAAGAATAAAAGTTATTTCTTTGTTATTTCAGTAAAATTAAAACCCCATATGAGGACTTGCATACATTAAAAGGAGTTTTAGGATCTTGAATATCAAATGTACGGTATATGAAATAATCTCTCTAATAAAGTAATCTATGAACTAATAAAAGTAAAGAATATATGATATAGGCTAGAGACATAAGGATAACATAAACCCAAAACCCAATGACTAATAAAATGGCACTGAGTCTTCATATAGGAACCTGAAGGTGATAAAAAATGTACAAATTCCAGAGTAAACTCTGTAAAAATTCCAAAGTAAACTCTGTAAACTTGAATTCAGAAATCCAGGGCAAGAGATAGAGCCTGTCTTGACTTAGTGTGATCAGTGCATCATTGTAATGATATCAGAAGCCTAAAGTACACATTTTCTAACCACTTCTCTAAACCAAAAACATTATAATTTAATGATCAACTTAAAAATTAAAACTACAGTGTGTAATTTTCAGCGACATCTAACGTCCAGACTGCAGACTGCAGCAACATGAACATCTCCCTCCCACAGCTTCTCCCCTCCAACAGTACGGCGAGCGTTACGGGACAAAATGTCTT
>NW_015150468.1:23185-26969 GCF_000732505.1 Cyprinodon variegatus
ACCCAAGGCTCCCGGAAGTTCCGGGAGCCTTGGGTTGTCTGATTGGATCAGTCAGAAAAATAAGACAATAAGTTTCAGTTTACTCTTTTACAGTTACCTCATTTTACAGCAGAAAGTGTATCCATGTCTGGTGAAGGTGAAGAATGATGGAGTGTGCATGTATGGGACACGGTGTGACCAGGGGCGTAAGCTGACCCAGTACTATACAGGGGCACAATAGGGCACCAAATAAAATGCGAGGGCACAGAGCACGCAATCAAAAAAAATTTGGGCAATTATTTATTTTATAAAAACATGGGCACGGATAATTAATGCAAGCATACGAGCAAATATTTTATGGCTAATATATTATTATGAAGCATCATAAATAAACTGTACAATAACATTGTTATTTACTGCATCATGAAATATCTACCTGAACCATACTGAATTGAATTGGCCCACTTGTGAACTTCACTGTATATCTCTAGTCGATTACTGACGAATACTAAGTTATCACACCAGTATATTCATATGAATGGTCCAATATTATCAGTGCCCCAGGCATACCCAGGCACTGCAGATCTGCAACAGGGCACATTCCCCTGTGAAAAGGGCCTGTCGACGCCGATGGGTGCGGGTCGGTTGTATATGGCGAGGGCGGGGGGCTGTTCAATAAGCATCTCCCTGAAATTAGTTTTTGGAACTTGGGATGTCTGTAGCCAGCGTGAGCGGATGATGTCATACACACACCACTTTGTTTTTAAAACATATAAATATGAAAAATATAACTGCACAGATGACGTCATACACACTCCGCTTTGTTTTTAAAAGATATAAATATAAAAAATATAACCACGGATGTCTGGGGGACAGTGATTTGCCTACATGCTAACATTAAGGCACATTTCACAATAATCTGATATAATCTTCCTTCTACTTCAGTGGGTCTACCCTTCGTCTCTATCATTGCAAATGCTTCCATCAAGTAGGCACAAAGGCTGTTCCTCAGTGTGTAATGTACCTTCGGGTACAACTTAGCCTGGGTTTCATAATCCTTTGTGATGTCTATTTCTTAAAGTTGATCCACATAATGCATCAATATTTCCATGGAACATGGTCAGTTGTGGTTGGTGCTGCTGATGCACTATGTAAACTGTTTCTTTACAGACAAGGGCATAATTCTGATTAAATTCCTACAAACAAATTATTTGGCATCATTCAGGCACATTTTTCCACCAAGAGTTCCACCTTCTTTTGCAGATCACCAATATCTTGCTTGTTATTGTTTGTTTGTCCTTTTCTGTATTTGTTGCAATTTTCACCTAAAACTCTCTATGAAAATCTATTTTAGTATCTAAATACTCAGTCTGCCAATCCATTTTAGCCGTTAGCACAAACACTGCTTTCAAGATTGAATCTATTTTGTCCATGGGTGATTTGCCTCTTTTTGTCTTCTCAGGGTTAAAAGCTTTGTTGGTATGTTATCCAGCTTAATAGATTTCTCTTTCTGAACATTTTTTGTCAACTTCCTCATTCACATCTCCTTCATCCAGATAGATTAACTTAATCTTGATCAGCAATTGTAACTCATTCACTCATGGTCACATAAAAGCTCACCCAGCTGAGATACAAATGCTTTTTGGCTTTAGGTTGTAATTCGTTAGCTTTGAAGATATTTCATGTCGCGAAATGCACAAAACATTTAACTTTAAGTGGCTAAAAGAAACATATTTCAATCTACACACAGTATGCCACCATCTTTGAGTGGCTTCCAACAATTACTTACTTTTTTTTTACAGCCCTCATCTGTATCGATCTGTCCTGCAACACCTGACTTACTTCTGGCTATTGTATTATATTTTTAAAGGATTTATATGTTTACATTTTGTGGCACTTTCATAACATAGACTTCATCTCCATCATAGGGTGAGCATGAAGGTGAGTGTGATGGATCCTCCCTGTGTTCACGGCCACGGCCAGCAAACTTCCTAGCACACATGTCGCTGAATCTGCTGCGACTGCAAACCTTCTTACTTTCTTTTTCTTTTTTCTTTTTAATTTCTTTTTTTTTTTGGAAGGGGTCGGGCGGTAAACAGCAGGCCGGTTAACATTGCGATCAACGACATCCTTTTATGCAGACAGTCACCTCTGACAGGGCCCCAAAAGTTACAGGGTGGTAGCTCTTGATGATTAGAAATGAACACTCCTGATCTAAACAAAGACGATGTCTACATTTGATAACTGCTGCACCTTAAGAAATGGAAATGTCATGAGAGCTGTACAAAATGAAATTTTGTTTTGTATACACTCTGTGTATACAAAATGACAATAATGTTTGTCTAAGTCTCTAAGTCTTGGTGTCTTGGTGAAGGGGAGGAGCATGTTGAGGAGGTTGATAGAGAGGAGCTGATAGTAAAGGGTGAGAGAAGAAAGACATTTTATAATGGAATTAATAAAATGGTAGCTCCTGTGACTGTCTGGCCATCAGATCCAATGTGGTTACTCCCAAATATATAGGTGGAATGGTCAGTAAAGTAGGTTGATACAAGGAAAGGTAAAAGACAGGCTGAGGACATGGTGAGAGAAATTACATTTCAACTGGTCATTTAAAGATTTTTAATGATGGATCTTTTGACCCAGTGGGTCAGATCTGCATTTGGTGGTTTAAACCCAGTGCTGTTTCTGAGGCAGGGCAGATGGCTTACTGATGGAACAGGTGTTTTTATATCTAAGATGTTAGTGATTCTATGGCCTTTTAAAGTGGGTATGTGATGTAAAGCCAGGGAATTGTGGTCATCTGTTCTTGTCACGCTTCAGGCATGGCTTGACACTGACAGAACACTCTGGCCAAACCGAAGACCCGGCAGAAACAATCTAGAGAGAACAACAAACTTCAATACAGAAGCATGAGAACACTCTTCAAGAACTGGGTAACCAACAAGCTGAAACAAATAGATGCTTAGCAGATCTAACAGATTTTTTTCTGTACTCATTTTCACAAGACCTCCGATCCAGTCAGTGAAATTTCACAGCCTCCAGCTCCCCAAGCTCTAGTCCTGACCACGTTTTCCTACTGCCAGCTGCCCAATCCACCCAGGTTTGATGGAGATCCTAAGAAATGCAGGGGGGTTTTAATGCAATGCACCATTCAGTTTAATAATTATCCCAGTAAACTTGCCCAAGACTCCTCTAAGATCTTCTACATTACAGTGTATTTGTCTGATTGCGCTTTGGATTGGGCAGAGGTTAAATTCTCTTCGTCCATTGAATACAGATTAAACAAGGACAAAGATCTGTAGGAGACTTTTCTATTGATTTCCACATTCAAGTTGCTGCTTCAGGATGGAACAGTGCTGCACTTAAATGTGCTTTTTCAAATGCACCTCTCGAGATGCTGAGAGTTCCACAACTCACCTCTTCTGAGCTCCAACCTCATCAAGGCCTTCAGTTGACAGTCTGCTCCGCTGCTCTTCTGTGCTACCATAAACTTACCTGTCCCTCCAATGACTTGTCCACCTTCAACCAGCAAAGGCCTCTACAACTGGAACCTTTTACCACCCTCCAATTCAGGCAGCTAGTTCAAGTAAGCACAGAGCATCAGTCTTCTGCATTTTTTCCCCACCAACTGTGAACTCAACTAATCTCTCTCTCCTTATGTGCAGTCGCACTTGGATTCCTGGTCGCAGGTCCCACCAAGCTGAGATAACCCGGTTTCTGCTTTTGCTTAAGTGAAAAAATAAACTTTCAAACTTTTACTATCTCTCAGTGAGTGTTATGTGGGCAAGAAATAACAGACCCATCA
>NW_015150468.1:28882-36027 GCF_000732505.1 Cyprinodon variegatus
TCTCCTGGAGCTGGAGCTGATTGCACCACCTGTTGCTCGTTTGCTCATCAGGAGACCAGTATATAAGGAGGCAGAGGACATCACCCCAGCGCCAGAGTGTTTGCCAGTTGTGGTTGAACCTGCCTGAAACCTGAAACCTTGAAGAGTTTCTCTGTTGGAAATCTGTCAGTCTGATCTCTGAAGAACCCTGGAGGATCAAACCTGTCAACGACCTGCCTGCCCGCTCTCTGAAGAATCTGAAAGGGAAACTCAAACCTGTTGTCTGCAAACTCTCAAACCAAGCTCTGCCTCCGCCAAGCCCTCAGCCTGCCGACAGCCTCTGGACCCTCCTGGTTCCCCCTCTCTGCCGCTCTGCTCAAACTCCTGATCAGGTATAGACCTGCACTCTCTCACCCTGCAAATTACCTGGACTTCAGCTAACCACTCTGTCCCCCTCTGCAGTGAACCCAGTCGTGACCAGTCCTGGATCTGATAATCCCTTGGATGAGTTCTTTATTCAACTGTGTTGTTCAATAAATCTTTGAACTTTTTCTTCTGTTTCCATGTGTTCTGCATGTGGGTTAGGAACCTTAAACCAACATGACAATATGGCAGTCTTCTGTAAAGTGATGCAGGTCGTACATTAAAAAATGTTCATAAATTTTTTTCTCTTAGACATTGGAGAGGTGCATTTAAATGTTATAGAGCTAAACATGTTAAATTGGAGACCTGTTATGTTATAATTATTGTCTTGTTGCTGCATTTATTTTGTTTGGGAAAACTAATCCTGAGTCAGTTAAAAGTCAGGGAATTCTGTAAATTATGTAAGACTGTAGAAACCCTGTATAAAATAACTATGTATAATGATTCTCTAGAAAAGTCACATTATATTGATAGTATTATCTTGTATAAAGATACCGTGACTCTAAAATAAAAGTTATCCATTTGTGACATTGACTTCTGTCTTTTGATTTATCTCAAGCTTTTAACCTGTCAGGTTTTTTTTTAAAGATTTTTAACATTACAGTTTATATTTTTCCAAGCACACAACAGTTTAAAGCAAAGTTTAGTTTGGAAAAAATGTGCAGGAAGGATTGAAAAGCATGTTAACACAGTAATGTAGGCTTGAGTTCATTATCTGATGCATGCATATACACACCAGGAACCTGTAAACTTAAAAAATACTGAATTACAAAAAAANAGACATCATGACTGAGCAGTTGGGTTTGGTTGGGTTTTGACCAGAGCACAATAGTTGGGACCAACCAAGTAATCAAGGTCAGACAAGCAGATGTTTTAAGCCAGGGAATCCAAGGTTGGGGAACAGCTTCTGGCAGGCAAAATAACTGGACAAAAAGAGAAAGAAAAACAAGCAGGTTAGATTTTACCAGAATGTTTAGAATAAGAACATGGTCTGAATGTCTTACCACTGGGATAAGACAGAAATCTGACGCTATGCAGTTGGTGGATCCATCCTTAAATGGCTGCAGCTGCTGATGACTCCCAGGTGTTTGGGTCACAACAGAAGAGCAGAGCAGTTATGACAGGTTTGACTCAACCTCTGTTGTGTTGTCCCTGCAATCATATCGGTCCCTCATATCGGTTATCCAAAATTATCCATGAGATTCTTGTCACCATTTCTAGGGAGGAGAGGGGAGGATGAGATGTGAGACATTTTTATGGGTTCCCTCTTCTGTGTAATAACTAATGACTGAGTTGGCTTAATTGCTAAAGAAGCATTGAAATGCCTCAAAATGCATTGAAATGGAAAAATCTGTGGATAGTTAGGAGTTTTAAGAAAATAGTTCTCAGTCAGTGGCAGAGGGAGTTGGATTCTAAGAAGACAAGAAGGCATGATTGAAAAGCTTGTGAGTGGACCAGAGATAACCTGGGAAAACAACTAAACAAGTCTACTTTGTTGAATGATGAACTCTACAAACAATTTGTTGGGAAAAAAACTGAAACTGAAAGTTAAAGGCAGCTTTTCTTCTTGTCATTTTACTTGCCTATCTCTCAGATTTAAAAAAGAAGACATCAGTGTTTCACCAGTCCTGCTGCTTGAGAACAATATTTTTAAGAAATAGAAAAGAAGTAGAGCATAAACAGTGAAACTGGTCACTAATGAAAGGACATGATTATATGACAAGTCCTGCATTAGAGCGAACATTATTCTGTTCATTTAACTTGAAGTCTCTTGCCTACTGTTTCCCCTGTCAGGATGCAGGTTTAACTGGAACTGGTGCTACATTTTTTTACATGGCTCCAACTTTAACTATTCACCTCTGCAACAGTTACAACATAATGTTAGCTTAGCATGAACAGAGCTGCCAATTTAAACAACCTTTATTAAAAAAAAAGAAGAAGGGAAAAAAAAAAAAAAACAGGCCAACATGGCCATGTGTTTTTCTTGCCTTAAAATGACCCAAGATCTTTTGAGGCTACTCAAACCTCACAGGACTTTACAGTATTATCAGGTGCTGGGAAATGGATTTGAACTGCATCAAATTTTAAGTTACTTTTCTGTTACGGAATTGTTCACTACCATTTAATACAAAATCCAACTGTCGAACAATAATTAAAGACAGAATTCATCTAAATAAACCAGGTTGTCTGTAAAGAAAAAAAAAAGATTATAAAGTAATCCCTCCTCTTTTTAAAGCACATGACCTGTATTACCTGATTACCTGCATTTCAGTATTTCATGTATAAAGATCTTATTCAGTTAGGGCTTTGCTATTACAAAAAGTAAAATATTAAACTAAAAGTCTACAATAAATACTTTGACCTTGTTAAGGTCATTTGCTATTTTATCATAGACCTGTCCACTATTTAAACAAAGATAAGCTTTAAGGTCAATTTGAACTTTTCTGCATATTTCTAAATAAAAGGTAAGCAATGGTTTCTGTGATCAAGCTTTAATAAGTAAGAAAATCTGAAATTAATTCTCCAAAATGTTTCATGTACTTAACAACCATGAGATATGTGTGACACCAAAATGAGAAAAAGTGTATTTCTCCTGTGTCTGTTTTTTCTCTGGAGCAAAAAGATGTACTAAAGTTCGATTTAGTCTCCTTCCAAGTTTCAGAAAAGATTCCAACAAGCTATAAGATAATTCTTAGACTTCCTGAAATTTTGAGGCTCCTCGTGATCCAGAGAGAGAAATCAGAGAGCTCTCTCGATGAACTAAGTATGCACTCATCACAGCCTCATTATTCTTTTTTGGAAAACATTAAACACATTATTATCCAAAGCCTTAAAATGTATTGAAAATGATAAAATATTCCCTACTATCTGCAATGGACTGGCAACCTGTCCAGGGTGGACCCCGCCTCTCACCCATAGACAGCTGGAGATAGGCACTAGCACCCCTCGGGACCCCAATCGGGATAAAGGGTGTCAGATAATGGATGGATGGATTTCCTACTATGAAACAAGGAGTCATAACATTATTACCAAAACCGGGAAAAGACACATTGATAATCTGATGTCAATAACTAGACCCGATGATCCTCTCTGCTGTTCTCACCACTAGTCTCACACTCTTCCAGTCTGAGGTGCTGCAACCTCCAAACCACACAGTGAGCCAGCTGGTCAGAATGCTCTCTAACGTGCTTCTGTAGAAGTTCCTGAGGATGTGTGGGGGCAGATGGGCTCTCCTCATGCTCCACAGAAAGTACATGTGCTTCTGTGCCCTGTTGACCAGTGAGGTGGTGTTTACAGTCCAGGTGAGGGTGTCTGTGATGTGTACCCCCAGGAATTTGGTGCTGCTGACCATCTCTACAGCTGAGCTTTTGATGAGCAGTGGAGCGTGGCCGGTTCTTCATGAAGTTGACAACGATCGCCTCCATCTTCTCCATGTTCATGATTAGGCCGTTATCTCTGAACCAGCCCACCAGCTACACCAGCTTCTGTATGCCTGGTCAGTGTTGTTTTTGCCAACGATGAGGATGACGCTTTCATTCAATTTCATTGAGGCTCCTTTTTTCCATGATGATAACAAAAACTGATGAGCTAAACATGGATCAACGACACGAGTTGAGACTAAATAAAAATTTGTGGATTGTTGGTCAGACGTCAAAATGCATCATTGTGCTGTAATCAGCTAAGCAGTATCAGCTATGCTGCTGCGTCATGTTTGACCCTGCTGCCCACCTGCCATGCAGCGTTGCACATGCTGCAGGAGCAAAGATGGATAATAGCAGCAGTGGCAGGGTCTGTGAAAATAACCCGGAATGGTCCTGTACTGCACGTTTAACTTTGACAAACTCTGCTCTGATCTTCCATCTGTGCTTCTGTAGAAATGCATCTTTGTGCATGCGGAGCTCTGAGTCTGCGCTTTATGCTCCACTCTGATGGTTTACTCTCAGTAGTATGGCTCTTCCTGCTCTCGCTACTTAATAAACTATATGGGGCTAATCATCCTCCGCCAAGCGTAAAAAATCCCTTCACTATCAATATTTAATTTTTTCCATCTTACAAGAGGTGATACTAAATATTCTTTAATTTATACCAAAAGGAATCCCTAAATTATATCAAAATAAAATATTTCATTGTATTTTTTTTTTCTGGATAAAGAGCCAGGTTCATTCAATTTAGGTCTGGATTGCCATTGTACTACAAGGCAATTATCTAGGTTCTCTGTGTTTTTTTATATCAAAAACCTGGAAATTTAAATCTACTTTGACCCTTCAGCAGCAATAACAAAGGGGTAAAATGAAATAAAACAATAATTGCCAAACTAGAAAGAAGAATGTTTTTGTTCTTTGCTTTTTTGGAGTAATGACGATTTTATTGGTCTGTGTGTAATGCATAATTCATAGTAGATCAGGAAGTGTTTGCTGTATGATGGAAGCTCTGTATGTCTAAAACTATTCCTTTATTGTACATTTTGTTAGGATGTCTGTCTGCTATATTATCTAATAAGATGAGTTGAACTAGATTAGCTATTTTCACAGCTTTTTATAAAGTAGGGCATTATTTCATAAAAAGTTTTCTGCCCAACAGCAAAGATGAACTGCACGGTCGCATTCTATACCCAGCAATTGTATCTAGGCAAAAGCTGTCAGTCTGGTAAAGAATTATTTCATGGTTACCTTTTTTTGTAACATAAAACTAACTAAAACTAGACTAAAAATTTTTAAAGTTTTAGTCGACTACAACTGGCTAAAACTATCAGATATAATGACTGTTAATGACAATGTAATGACTAAAATGCGACTAAGACTGATAATAGTTTTCGTCTTGAAGACTAAGACTAACACTAAATTTAACATGACTGTCTAAAACAACAGTGGTCCTGGTCATTGTCATCTCTGATGAGGCCCACCATGGTGGTGTTACCTGCAGACTTCATGATGTGATTGGTGCTGAACCTGGGGACACAATCGTGTGTCTTTAGATTAAAAAATATCTATGTTTTGTTTCCATGTGCTGTTGTGTTGGAGTTTTACCAAGTTGCTTAACTATAAAATGCCCCAGCTAAATAATTACCCAACTTTATCTCATCTTCAGCTACAGTCAACAAAATCTGGATTCAGCCTGTTTGTAGAATCCCAACGCCCATTTTCTTCAGTTATACTATAAAAGAGGAGTTGTCATCCCAGGTAAAATAGTGTGCTTGAAGTGTTGTTGAAACATCTGCACAGAGTGAAGTAAGTACATTTAATATAGAAAAAGAAAAACCAAACATAAAGTGTAATTTGAACTTTGTGATTTTTGTTTAAGGCCTTTGCAAAAATGAAGCTGCTTTTAGCAGGAATTGTTCTCACCTTCCTCACTATATGTGACGCTCAGTGGTACATGTTTCCTGTTGAAGCTGCTCAAGGTAAGACATATGACCTACTATATAAGCAGAACCTTTTTAAGTACATTCATGGTTGTCACTGAAAGGGTCATTATATAATATGAACATTCTTTGTTTTGTTTTTTTTTCTAATCAGGAGCTCGTGATATGTACAGAGCCTACAGCGAAATGAAAGAGGCCAACTACAAAAATTCTGACAAATACTTTCATGCCAAAGGAAACAATTTAGCTGCGAAGAGAGGAGCAGGAGGGGAGTGGGCTGCTACGATTATCAGGTAATAAACAGAGTATAACCTTAAAATTATTGGAAATACATTTTTTTTAAGCTCAAACACTGAAAAGCAGATAGATCTTTTGTGTAGGTCATTAGGGTTTATACTGTTTTATAAAAATTTACTTTCTTCTGGATATGTGACGCATTAATGTAGAGACATGGTTAAGTGTATGCAAATTTACTGATATGTATTGGGCTTTTAAGATTTCTAAACAAAGGAATTCCCGTTCTTTATGGCAAAACAAAACTTATAAATTGATTGCACAAGTAAATTGTTGTGTGATTGTGTGATTTCACCTTTTGACAAAAGCAAGACTTAAAGTATTTTATGGTGTTCAATGAAGGACCCTAGAATTTTTGAACAATATAACAAAAAACAGGAATTAGGATTTCTCAATTTAAATAAAGCAAATTCTAAATAGATTTTTTAAAATGTGTATTTCTCTCTTTTCAGCGATGGCAGAGAGTGGTGGCAGATAAAAACTGGTCGTGGTGCTTCGGACTCAGAAGCTGATCAAGAAGCAAATCGTTGGGGTCGGAGCGGAGGAGATCCCAACCGTTACAGACCCCCAGGCCTACCTTCTAAATACTGAGAATATAATACGTGGTCTAATAAAACTCATGATAAACATGTATTTCTCCACTCATTTGTGATGCATGTTTAAGAATATAATGTATTTCCTTTGTTATTTCAGTTAAACTAAAACCCGATATGAGGACTTACATACATTAAAATGAGTTTTAGGATCTTGAATATTAGATGTATATAAAATAATCTCTCTAATAAAGTAATCTATGAACTAATAAAAGTAAAGAATATATCATATAGGCTAGAGACATAAGGATAACATAAACCCGAAACCCAATGAGTAATAAGATTGCACTGAGTCTTCATATAGGAACCTGAAGGTGATAAAAAAAATATACAAATTCCAGAGTAAACTTAAGGCCTATTTAACAAAAGTTGAATTCAGAAATCCAGGGCAAGAGATAGAGCCTGTCTTGACTTAGTGTGATCAGTGCATCATTGTAATGATATCAGAAGCCTAAGATACACATTTTCTAACCACTTCTCTAAACCAAAAACAT
>NW_015150468.1:38362-57163 GCF_000732505.1 Cyprinodon variegatus
TTTGCTGCAAGGCAGCAGGGCTACCCACTGACCCACTGGGCAGCCCTGTAACTAGCATCTTGCTTTTCAAATATGCAATAAAAAATTTACAACCCTCTGAAACTGAGAGTTTTGTTACAGAAATATACTCATATGTAAGGTCAAGAATATTTAACTTACACAAACATGCTCAAAGCAACTTCTGGGCGAGGGTCAGAACACAAACAGCCACTTAATCTTTGAGCAGTGGTGTAAAGAGCCTCTATTTTAATGAAAAAAAGCATGTACAAATATAGCATTAATAGTAAAAGTACATTATGTTGTACCGCATTAGTATTTGCACTGAAAAAAAGATAAGGTTGGTATGATTTGTAAGCAACAAATACACAGTATTTCATATAGGCTACACCACAGAAGTCCTGCTGTGAGCTACAGTGCGCATGCGCTGTGTATGCGTTTCAAAACGTTACATTTCAGAGTAAAGTTTATGTAGTATTTCTGTGTATTATTGTAGTATTATTCATGTATTACATTAAAAAGTTTTAATTTTACTTCAGAAACTCTAGTTTTTACTAAAACTTAAAAATACAGACTAGAAATTATGACAAATATCATATAACAAACAGTTATATGATATTTTTCATTGCCAATTTGTTTAATGGTATTATCAGGAAAATCTGTACATCAAAATGATCAGTCCAGCAGAATGTGAGTTACCATGTCTAACAAAAATAATATCACCCCACTATAACTTCCAAAATTGTTCATCTTCCTCAGTAGAGCGAGTATCTTACAATAAAAAAAAGCTTTACTCTTTGCAATATTCTAAAGGCCTCTACTGTTTTTTGAGATTAAAAGAGAACGCCAGTTTTTTTACATTGAGTCCTTGATTTTAGGTTATCACATCATGTTCTACTCACCCATATGAGTTTTGTGTCATTTGGAGCTGTTCTGAAGACATTCCGTTAGGTTATATCCAACTAACGTCTTCCTTTGGGCAACGAGTTGAAGGCACAAACTAAACTGTTCATAATTTATTCTTTATGGTACGCCAGCATTCATAACATCACTGTCCCCCTGTTGGGATCTGGAGCTGTACCACCTTCCTCCAGCAGAGTGCGCCGTGGGTCTCCTGGAACTGGAGTCTTCCAGCACACCTGAGACACATCTACTCATCAAGAGANTCAGTTAGGGCTTTGCTGTAACAAAAAATAAAATATTAAACTACAAGTCTACAATAAATACTTTGACCCTGTTAAGGTCATTTGCTATTTTATCAAAGACCTGTCCACTATTTAAACAAAGAATAGTTTTAAGGTAAATTTGAAATTTTCTGCAGATTTCCAAATAAAGGGTAAGGAATAATTTCTGTGATCAGTGTTTTATAAGTACAAATAAAAAATACTTAAATAAACCTTTTCCAAGAGGAAAATCTGAAATTAGTCTCCTTCCAAGTTTCAGGAAAGAGCCCAACAATATAATTCTCAGAATTCCTCAACTTTTGAGTCTCCTCATGATCCCAAGCAGAGAAATCAGAGAGCTCTCCCTATGAGGTCAGTTCTCATCACGGCTTCATTATCCTTTTTTGGAAAGCATTTAACACATTATCATTCAAAGCCTTAAAAATGTATTAAAAATGATAATTTAATGCCAACTATGAAACAAGGAGTCTTTACATTATTACCCAAAACCAGGAAAAGACACATTGATAATCTGAGGCCAATAACTTTATTGAATGCAGATTAAAAATTATTCACCCTTATTTTTTCCAATCAATTTGGGACAGATAGTGTTTGATCAGGATTAATTAAGGACTGGTTTATACACAACAATATTAAGTTAGTTCTCGACTTCATTTATTGAAGAAAAAATAATTGTTTTATTTTTAGATTTCCACAAAGCTTTTGACACTATAGAGCACCTCTGTATATTTAAATCCTTAAAGTATTTTGGTTATTTTTGTTGTTGTTGTTTTTTAACAGATTACCCGTAATTGACAATAGGCTTGTTTGGATTCTTTTTTCCAAGAGGTTGGGGACTAATTCATAGATGCAGTCATCCTGATTCAGCAGTAATATATTTCTAATATGACTCAACATATTTGAACATTGCATCCTCCAAAGCACAGCCTGCCTCACCTCAGTTAAGAAAGAGCCTGTCATAGTCTTGTCGCTGATGGCTGGCTTATTACATTCACCTATCTAAACTGCCTGTTTGTTCATTACTGTTCCTCTGATCCACCTGTTTTCTGTTGCTATTTATGCTTCCTGTTTTCCTGCCATTGGCCCCAGATTATACGAGGTGTGTGTGAGAGTAACTCTAGCTATCACATTCTGATTTTCTGATCCTGACTTGTTTCTGCTTTTGGGACCTCAGAGTTTTGCTTTGCCGCGGTTTTGCTCTGCTAGTCCGATCTGTTCTGGATTGGTTCCTGGATTCTGCCGGTTTCCTGAACCTGGACCTGTCTTCCTACCTCGGCTTTGACTCTCCTCTGGTACCTCTTTGGCTCTCTGTTCTTCCAGTCTGGAAACCAGGTTCTGCTACGACTCTGGCTTTGGATTTCCCCCCACAGGACTTCTGCTGCCTGCTCATTAGTCTGCTCAGCTCATCACTCTGAACTCTGGAGGAGACTCCCGTGACAAGCAGTGGAGAAACCTCCTGTCTGGGTTCTACCCCTTCCTCCAGGCTCGGACTGAAGTCAGAACCAGGTTAGTGACTAATGCTCTTAGTGGAGGCATGTTTGACTTTCAAAGTCACTAACCTGAGTTTCTATTTCTACATTGGATCCAGTTTTCCATCCCCCTGCTGTAGAGCACTCATGCAGAGTATTTAATAAATGCTTGATCTGATATTCTCGGTGCTGTCTGCTTATATTCTGGGTCTAACATTCTGAGTGCCTGACAGACTGGATGACAGTAGCATCAATAGGACGGCTGCAAAGTCAAAACTACTGCTTATTAAAAACAACATGTAACCCTCTACAGCTGCTCTGACTTTGTTATCAAATCTGTGCTTGTTCCTTTCTTCAGACTTTTTAGCATTCTCCGCAGTGAGTGCGTAGCTTTCTTGGAGTCGCTGACGTAGATTCTGAACATAGCAGGTTGGGAACACAGTGCAGGCAGGAGGAGAGCTAAGAGCTAGGCAGAGCTTACTGTGTGCTTGACGGCAGATCACTGACAGAGTCTCTCTCCAAGTTATCCTCTGAGGGCGGGCAGGCAGATACTGACTGAAGAGGCCCTCCAGAGTTCAACTGAGAACGGGCAGGCAGATTTCCAGCAGAGTAAACTCTCCAGAGTTTCAGGTTAACGGGCAGGATCAACTGTTACTGGCAAACACTCTGGCGCTGGAGTGAAGCCCTCCGCCTCCTTAAGTAGGCCCAAGGCTGATGAGGAGATGAGAGACAGGTGTTGCAGGTGAGCACAAGCCCTCAGGAAGGGATCCTTGGCGCCCTCTGGTGGGCAGGCCTCTGGATCCCAACAGACAGCACAAGCCCTCAGGAAGGGATCCTTGGCGCCCTCTGGTGGGCAGGCCTCTGGATCCCAACAGAGAGCAAAAGCCCTCAAGAAGGGATCCTCGGCGCCCTCTGGTGGGCAAGCCTCCGGATCCCAACATGTACGAGTGGTTTGACATATTCTCTCTTTTGTTGTTTGTCCTTTTCCTCCAGGGTTCCTACCATACTTAATAGGGTTCTGTTAAAGTGCTCCATGGGATTCCCCTGGGGATGGTATGGAGTAGTGTGTGCTTTGTTTGTCCCAATCAGTGTACACAGTTCTTTGATTGTATGTGACTCAAAATCCCATCCTTGATCACTGTGTAGCCGACTGGGAAAGCCATAATGAACTAAGAAATTCTTCCAGAGAGCCTTAGCAACAGTCCTGGCCTTTTGATCTTTTGTGTTCACAGCTACTGCAAACTTGAAGTGGTCAGTAATGACCAATATGTCTCTGGTGTCACGATTGTCAGGCTCAAGGGACAAGAAGTCCATGAAAACAAGCTCTAAAGGATAGGTTGTCTTAATGTTTACCATAGGCGCTGCATGCTGTGGCTGAGCTTTTCTCCTGAAACAATGCTCACATGTCTGACATTTCCTTTCGATAGTCTCTTTCATTGTCGGCCAATAACATCTAGCACAAGCAAGTCTTAACACATGTTCATAGCTCAAACCTTTCATAGCTCTGTCTCTGTATTTCACTGGTAAGACCAGCTGGTATGTATGGCTGCCCCTATCAAAACACTTCCTGTAGAGAACACCATCTATAAGTTCAAGTTTCTCCCACTCTCGGAGGAGCAACTTGACTACAGGCTGTTCAGCTCGTAACGTTTTGAGGTTTGGTCTTTGACCACTTTCTACAAGGGTAATGACTTTCCCAATTCATGCATCATCTCTCGGTTCCTCATGCCAATTTTCCCTCGTCATGCCAGGTAAGGTGGCTTGTCCATGGCTAGAGAATAGGTAAGGTACTGCAGACGCATCAGCAGCGAGAGATTGAACAAGGACAGGTAAGTGCAACATTACTGAATTATGTTGGCATACTGCAGACACTGCTTCAGATGGAATATCCCCCTCTAGAATGCATTTAGTCATTGTGCTAATCCTTTCTTGTTCTTGCAGGTAGTCATAGTCCTCTTGAGGAGCTGCCTGAAGTCTCCTTGACAACCCATCTGCATCACCATTTGCATGGCCAGCTCGATATTTGATGTTAAACCAAAAGGTTGATAAAGCTGCTAGCCAACCGTGTACAGCTGCATCGAGCTTAGCACTTGTGAGGACATAAGTAAGCAGGTTATTATCGGTTAAGATGGTAAAGTCTGCACCGTAGAGATAATCACAAAATTTTTCACAAACTGCCCACTTAAATGCTAAAAATTCCAGTTTGTGAGCTGGATAGTTCTTCTCACTCTTTGACAAACCTCTGCTAGCATAGGCTATAACCCTAAGCTTCCCATCTTGCTCTTGGTAAAGAGCTGCACCCAGTCCTTCACAACAAGCATCAGTGTGTAGCACATATGGGAGTTTGGGGTTCGCAAAAGCGAGTACAGGAGCTGATGTTAGCCTGTCAATTAGTGTTTTGAAAGCTGATGTGCACTCAAGTGTCCACTCTTCGCCAAAGGGTGTCCTGGGGCTCAAACCAGTGATGCTAAGCTTTACTGCTTTGTAAACTTTGCCTTTCTTTTTAGGTGGATAGTACCCAGCAGTGAGAGCATTGAGAGGCTTGGCAATCTTCGTGTAGCCCTCAACAAATCGCCTGTAATAGCCAGCAAATCCGAGGAAACATTTTAATTCCTCTCTGTTTTTAGGGCAAGGCCAATCTTTCAGAGCAGCAAGTTTATCTGGGTCAGTGTGGACTCCTTGGGCATCCATGACATGGCTGAGGTATTTTACAGAGGGCTTAAAAAACTGGCATTTCTCAGGGGACAACTTAAGGCCATAACTCTTGAGATAATGCAGTACTTTCATAAGCCTTGATTCATGCTCCTCAAGAGTTTCAGAGAAGACAATAAGGTCATCCAAGAAAACCAGATCCTCGCTCAGATGTAGGTCACCAACGCACTTTTCCATAAGACGTTGGAAAGTGCTAGGTGCGTTGGTGACACCCTGTGGCATGCGGTTGAATTTGTAAATGCCTAAGGGACATGTGAATGCAGTTTTGGGTTTATCTGTCTCTGCCATTTCCACCTGGTAGTAACCAGATTTAAGATCCCTGAGAACCACTTTGCTCCACTTAGGGTGGAAAATGTCTCCTCGATGTTAGGAAGGGCATATGCATCTTTAATAGTGCGGCTATTAAGCTTCCTATACTCAATGCATAGCCTTATCTTCCCGGTTTTCTCTTTTACAATGGCCACTGGGGATGCATATGGACTGTCAGACTCTTATTATGCCAGCATCCAGAAGCTCTCGTAGATGCTGCCTGACTGCCTCTCTATCACTTGGGTGTATTGGCCTTGATCGCTCTTTGAATGGAGTTTCATCCAGCAGGCGTATGTGGTGTTTTACTGCTGTAGTATGGCCAAAAGAGAGTTTATCAACTGCAAATACCTCTGGGATGGAGTTGAGCTTATCCTCAATATGCTGCTTCCACTCTGGTGGAATTGGAGAATCATCCAGATTGAATGAATGCTTGCTTTGTGATGTCTCTGAACCAGCTTGAACAGTTGAGTTCAGGAGTAGTACACTCTGGACAGCAGAGATTTCACCAATTACACACTTTGGACGTAGGGTAACGGCACAATTTGTGGTGTTACTAAGAACAATAGGTATCTTTTTAGAAGCTCTATTGTTGATGCTAATCAGCGCACACTGGACAAAAAGCCCACCTGGCAAGGATGAAGGCTCAGATGGTTCAAGAATGAAAAAGCTATTGGGATTGGCTTTTCTCACTTGTGACATTTCCAAAAAGGTAGATTCTATGTCTGGAAGGAATGTTAATAGGCTTTTCTCCATGCAGTTTTACTGGACAACTTTGAGTTTCACTTTCATGGATTCGAGTTACATGTTGTAGCAGCAATGCAAAACTGTCTGACCTTTTGAGGAATGTAGACTCATCATGGCTGATTCCACATGAGTAAAGCTCTAGCAGGGCATTGGTGCCAACTAATACAGGAATCTTGCTATTGAACAAGTAGTCAGGGACAATAAGAGCTAAAACCTGCATTTGCTCTTCTGCACCAGTAACATCCTGAGTGAAGGTCAGAAGGACTTCCACATATCCAAGGTAAGGCACGGCCTGGCCCCCAGCTCCCTTAGCTTCAAGGATATTATGTATATGCTGAATGGGTATGTCTGACAGGTATTTGGAGTGGAAAGTCTCTGAAATTGTTGTTACATTTCCAGTAGATATGGTAGAAGTGAAGCGAGGACCAACAAGTTCAGGAGGTAATGTACAGCTAAGATTACTGTCATTTTCAGAAGAGCAATCATTATGAATCATGGCTATGGGACTTTTCTGGTCATTTTCTACAGCTCCTGGGTGTCCCACGGCAGGAGCCTTTAAAAGTTTAAAGATGGGTTGTTGGTTGCCTGGTGGGCCCAGAATTTGTCTCGTCTCTCTTTGAGCTCTGCATTCTTTTTACGGACAAGGCCTGGGTTAGGATCAAAAGTAAACTTGGCTGCAATTTGTCCGTCTCCACCACATTTAAAGCAAAACCATGGTCTAGGTGGGGTTTGAGTCATTGGGTGTCTTTGAGAAGCATAAGCCACTAGACTCTCGCTTTTGGTGTGTGTTTCACTTTGGGCAGGACGGTGTTGCACTTGCTCGTATTTTTGTTCCCCTTTACCCAGTTGCATTAGCTTTGCAACCTGTTTCCGAAGCTCAGCTGCTTGATTTTCAAGCTTCATACTTGTTTCGTGTTTCTCTGCTGTTGCAGGAGGAGTTTCGTGTTCAAATAGTGGCATGCTAAAAACAGAATGAGCATGTGCTGCAGCCTTAGTGCTTCCAAGGTGCTTTTTCATACGATCAATTTTGGCGGATCTCCTGTCCTCCTCAGTTCTCAAAAGCAAAAGTAATTCAGGGAATGATGGGGGGTTGGCTTTCTGATGCTCAAGCTGAAGACTAATTATTAGCCTCTGGTCCCAGCACCCATTAACAATTTTCCGGTGTAAATTTTTGTCAGATTCAGAGGCTGGAACTTCCCCTCTATCTATAGCTTTAGTGAGGAGGGTTTGGAGGCGGTTCAAGTAGGCAGAGGGCTTTTCACCTGAGTTTTGGTTAGAGCCAAGGAAGGTTGCAAATAGCTCCTCACCATCTTCAACTACCCCAAATGCTGACTCAAGCTGAAGGAGGTAGGCCTGGGGAGTTGCTATTGTGTCAGGGGCTTGACAATATCAGCAGCTGGGCTGAGGAGGCTCTCCAATATTCTTCTTACTTTTTATGAGTCAGAAAGGGACACATCACTAAAAAGCAGATCTACTTGGGTTCGCCAGTTATCATAATCAACCTCGCCATTCGGCTTTGGCAGTCTACCAGAGAAAGTGCGAATCCTGCTTTGGCTATAGTTAGATGGTATTGGGTTACTACGAATGAAGTGTTCAACTATAACCTTTTGGACATGTGGTGGGTTGAATGTACCTTGGTCAAGAGCAGTAGTTGGTGGGATACTGTGGGCGACTGGATCTGAGGGACTTGGCTCAGTTGTGATAGGCTGGTCTCCACCGGCTGCCCCATTATCACTAGTGAGGGCTCCAACCTGTCAGGCAGAAGGCTGGAGCTGAGTATCGGGACTCTGAGGAGGGGCAACTTCTGACTGGAGATATTGTAGTTCACTATGTAGAACATTCAAGAAACTTGCTTTACCTCTTCCAGCTAGCAAAGTCAGTTAAGCAAGGCATTTCTGAGCCATTTCTCTTCCAAGTTCTTCTTGGCATATTTTGCGTATTGTTCTAACATACCACTTCACCTCTGAGTCGTTAGGGCTAGGCCTGTCACCTAGTTGGGCTGGATCAAGATTATAAATAGTTTTGGCTGATGAGTACTCAATAATAGTACGACCTTGTGGCTGCCCCGGGTCATCAGGAATCCTAACTAATTTCTTTATGTTTCCCTTATCTTTAAAGTAATCTGTTATCTGATCGTCACAATGAGTTTCATCTATGCCGGTGACATAAAGACAGCTAGGTCCATGAACATCATATTGATTACAAAGATCCATTTGCAGGGAATGTATAACTAGTCAAGCAAGGGTTGATTCGAACAACTCAATTTGGAAGTCAACAAAAAACAAAATTCAAAGTTTGTGTGTTCTTTAATTTGGGGTGGAGTCTATATTGATGGTTTATCCAATTTTCTCCTGGCTGGCTCGCCACTTATGTAACCCTCTACAGTAGTTGCACTGCTTATAAAACACTAAGAGTCAAGAGATAGGGTTATTTAAATCTAGATTTGAAGAAGAGGTTGGTTAAAACCAAATCCCATGGCAATTATAGCTTCCACCCCAATAAAACACCACACAAGTTAAATTTAAATTTGTATTAGAATATTGATTATGAACAATATAAATCACAAAAAGGACAGAGGAATTAAAAAAAATACAATGTACCTCTAAGATCTCAAGGAAAAATTAAATAAACTTGGTCCAATGTCCAAAATGAAAACTACCCTTGAGTGCACTCAAAATTAAAGTTGTCCTACCACCCCTTAATACTCAGTGTCCAAACCAAGGATTCTCATAGAAGCCTCTGTGGTGCTGCTAAGTAGAGGAGGTGGACGAAGGAGCCAGGCACCCAGTCGACCAAGAGCGCTGATGAGATGAACAAATGACCTCCAGGGATCCAAATCCAAAAGTAACCTTAAAAAAAAAACAGTCGAGACAACTCGATTGAGATTCTAATTCAATTTCCAAACGGAGTTCAACAACATTCACCAGCCTGGTGTATCTCTTGTTTTCTGCTGTGTTATAAGTGCCTGCTTCGTGTTTGACCAGGAAGTCAGGGAAGAAAAAAAAAAAATTTTCCAATAAAGATGTTTCCATAGGTTTCCACCCAATGGTGAAAATCGGAGTTGCACTTGATTTCCTAATGTCAGCAGGAAATGCATTACCTTGAGGTAATTAAGGGGCTAAATTAACAGGGTTACAAACACAAACACCTATCTCATATTTAACTTTTGGGGAAAATATTTTGTGGCCTGGTATGTCCTCTTATATATGGGGTAAGATTAACAGAACAGAACATCATACCAGATGGCAGTCAGAAGTCTGGGGATGCTTTTTTGCCTTAGGCCTTAAGTGATTCACTAAAAATGGTACATAAATGTTTCCATTCTCAAGAAAATCCCAGAGGAGAATACCTGACCATCAGTTTGTGACCTTATGTGACCTTATATTAAAAACAGCAGAATGATGAGTGAAAGCATACCATCCATTCAGTATCTGAAGAGAGAGCATCAGAGAGAGCATAACGAGAGAGATTAAACTAACAGATTCTGCAGAGTGGGAGAATAGAGAATAGAATAAAGCAGAATGGTGAAATGGGAGTCCCTATGTCCTCCAGAAGTCCATGCCTATATCAGCATAACTATAGTGATAGCTCAGTACAAATCAGTACTTTAAACAGGAACAATAAATCTCCCTCAAGGGACAGCTCCAGATGGCTGGGAGGATTAAAATTGGTCTGCAGGGAGGCTATTAGGTGAAAAGAGCTTTTCAGTATTCCATGTAGCAAAATCTTATTCAGTTTGTGCTCTGCTGTAACAAGAAAAATATTGAACTAAAAGTCTACAGTAAATACCTTGACCCTGTTTGGGGTAATTTGCAATTTTATCAAAGACCTGTCCACTATTCAAACAAAGATAAGTTTTAAGGTCAATTTGAACTTTCCTGCAGATTTCTAAATAAAATCTAAGCAATGGTTTCTGTGATCAAGCTTTTATAAGTACAGTGTAAAAAAAAAAAATCCTGTTCCAAGGGGTAAGGAAAATCTGAAATGACATCTCCAAAATGTTTCATGTACTTCTTAACAACCCTGAGATATGTGTGACACCAAAGTGATAAAAGGTTTATTTCTCCTATTTCTGTTTTTTTCTCTGGAGCAATAAGATGTACTAAATTTCAATTTAGTCTCCTCCCAAGTTTCTGAAAAGATTCCAACAAGCTCTAATATAATTCTTAGAGTTTAAAAAAATAGAAAATGAAAATAATAATTTTGTGCCTACTATGAAACAAGGAGTCATAACAAAAATGGGAAAAGACACATTGATAATGATAAACGCCAATAACTAGACTTAAATGTCTCCAAATGTGAGTAAATATCAACACACATTTATCAATAAAGCCACTTATATGGGATTCCAGTGAAAAAAAGAAATAAAATATTTAAGCTTGACCTTGAAAAAGGATTATAAGACAAAACAAGATCTGAATACTTTGGCTGTCATAAAGAAGAGTGAATGCATTCTTACTTGCTGGCTTCAAATAGATACTTAGAGACTTAGACAACTTACAATTAGTTTTTTGTTTTGTTCTTTTACAGCTTTCAGAAAGAAAATAAACATTTCCATTCGATAAAGTGCAGCAGTGGTCAAATGTAAACAGTGTGGGACAAAAAACATGGTGCAAATATCGTTATTTGAGTTCAGAGCTTGATGACAAATGACAAATTTATATAGTGCATATTTTCACTATTTGGGTTTGGTGTTATCAGTGTGTTGCAGAGTCTGTGAATGGATTTAGCGTTTATTTTTCAATGTTTCAGCAATCTTATGGCAGTGGGGAAAAAGCCTTTGCAAAATCTGCTGGACCTGTATCGGATGCTTCGGAGCCTCTTCCCAGAGGGCTGCAGGGAGAACAGTCCATGTTGGGGTTGTGATGGGTGATTTATCATGTTACGGGCTCTGGGACAATGTCTTTTATGAGGGAAGAGGAGCCCCGATGATCCCCTCTGCTGTTCTCACCACTATTCTCACACTCTTCCTGTCTAAGGTGCTGCAACCTCCAAAGTCATACAGCTGGTCAGAACTTTCTCTATGGTGCTTCTGTAAAAGGTTGTGAGGATGGATAGGGGCAGGTGGGCTCTCCTCATCCTCCGCAGAAGGGGCATGCACTTCTGTGCCCCTTTGACCAGTGAGGAGGTGATAACATTCCAGGTGAGGGTGTCTGTGATGTGCACCCCCATGAATTTGGTGCTGCTGACCACCTCTACAGCTGAGTTGTTGATGACCAGTGGAGCATGGTTAGGCCGGTTCTTCCTGAAGTCCAAGATGATCTCCTTCGTCTTTTCCACGTTCAGGATCATGCTGTTATCTTTGCACCAGTCCACCAGCTGCTCCACCTCTTCTCTGTAGTCCAGGTCGTTGTCGTCTCTGATGAGGCCCACCATCGTGGTGTCGTCTGCAAACTTCACGATGTGATTGGTGGTGAACCTGGGGAAACAGTCGTGTGTCATAGGGTGAACAGCAGGGGGCTAAAGACGCAGCACTGAGGGGAGGCTCTGCTTAGACTGATGACATCAGAGGTGTTCTGTCCAACCTGGACTGACTGAGATCTGTTGGTGAAGAATTCTAGCAGCCAATTGCGAAGGGGTGTATTGAAGCCCAGCTGTTCAAGTTTGCCCATCAGATGCTATGGGATGAGGGTGTTGAAAGCTGAACTGAAGTCCAGGAACAGCATCCGCACATAGGTGTTCTTCTCCTCCAGGTGGCTCAGGTGGAGAGAAGCAGAGATGGCGTCCTCAGTGGAGCGGTTGAGTCGGTAGGCAAACTGGAACGGGTCAAATGTTGGCGGCAGACTGGAGACAATGTATTGTTTAACCAGCCTTTCGAAGGACTTCATCATGGTTGGAGTCCGTGCGACAGGAAGGTAATCAGTGAGTGTGTTAAACTGAGGCTTCTTTGGGACTGGAATGATGGTGGCAGACTTGAAGCATGCTGGCACTATGGATTGGTCCAGCGAGGCTATGTTATCAGGCCCTGGGGCCTTCCTTGGATTGACTCTCCTCAGAGTTTTGAACACATCAGCTGTGTCAAGGTAGAGTGCCTCCTCTCCCTGATGTGGAACAGCTTTCACTGCTGGAGTGCTGTTTAGTGCCTCAAACCTTCCAAAGAAATTCTTCAGCTCATTTAGGGAGTCAGCATCAGTTTTACCCACTGGAGGAGAGGGTGTGTTGTCTGGGATTGCCTGTATGCCTTGCTACATACTCCTGGTGTTGCAGGCATCGTGAAGGAGATCCCGGATCTTCCGGCTGTGGTTCTGCTTCGCTGATCTGCACAGTTCAAGTTGGCACTCACTGTCCTCAGTGCCTCTCTATCACAAGACTTGAAAGTTTTGTGCTTTTAGCGATTCCTGAAGCTTCCCATTCCTCCAGGGCCGTTGGTTGGCCTGGTTGTGGATGTTCTTTGTGGTGCTGATGTCCTCAATGCAATTGTTCATGTAGGCTGACACAGTCATGGCTTACTCATCCATATTTATTTTTTTTGTCATAGTTGTGTTCTTGCAGCTTTGAACATGTTCAAGTCAGAGCATTCAAAACAGTCCTGGAGTTACTTCATGGCCCCCTCAGTCCACACTGACCTCCTTCACTGTTGGTTTTGCGCTGATTAGCTGGGGGCTGTTTGCAGGAATTAGCATGACAGATAGGTGGTCTGATGACTAGAGGTGGGGGTGGGGAGCTGCTCTGAATGTATCTTTAATGTTAGAGCACAGTCTTCAAGTTAGCCTAGTTAAAATCCCCAGCAATGATAAAAACACCCTGTGTGTGCGCAGATTGAAGCTCATAGATAGCCTGGTAGAGAGTCTTCATGGCCTCTTTTGTATTAGTGCTGGGAGTGGCATAAACTGTATTGATGGTAACCATGTTAAACTCTCTGGGCAGATAGAATGGTCTACATGTAACAGTCAGAAACTTGATATCTGGAGAGTAGAAGCTGGCGGCCGATCTACCATTTTTACACTCATTTTAGTTTATGTACACACAGAGCCCCCCTCCTCTAGTCTTAACACTGAGTTTGCTGTTTCCATCGGCCCGGTATAATGTTAGCCCATCCAGGCTCAAAGCATTGTCTGGTATGGATTAATGAAGCCATTACTCAGTTAGAATGATGGCGCAGCAGTTACTGATCTACTTTTTTGAAGAGAGTTCGAGTTGGAGGTTATCCATTTTGTTATCCAGTGAGCTGATGGTGGATTGCTGGATTGATTGAATCCATGGTCTGTGGGGATTCCTCCTTTGCAATACTGTTAGCCCACCTCTGCAGCCCCTCTTTCGTGGTCTTGCACGTTGTTTCCTCTGGCTCCCCTCCTGGCACAGCCTGATCCTTTTTCGCGCTGCTTTGTTTAAATATGTCTGAAGCACTCCACAGCTTTTTTAACAGTCAATAGTAGCTTTATTTAAGAGTCCAGAAAAGTAATTTTGTGACCGAAGCTCTTGCAGGCGCTGATGGTCTTAGATGCAGGATCGATGCCTAATTTGTAGTGTTTTGGCATATTTTGTGGAATTTTCTAGAGCTGTATGAAGCTGCTGCCTACAGGCGCAGCCATGTTGGATCCAAAACGAGATCTCCAAATGGCCCAGTTTTGCACCAGTGATTTCAGATGCAGGAGTTTGCCCTGCTACCGGAGGTTTGTTTGTCTTTCTTTAGATGTATTGATGATTTTATTTTTTACATTGCAGATGCTTATTTTTCACAAGAGAATGATCCTTTCACTTCTTTTGCTCATAAGTGACCTAAATCCTTACTATATAGTTTATTCTCTTCTAAATAAAGAAAAAAAAAAAAAAAACAAAGGTTTGGTTCCAAGGGCCGGTGGGGTGGAAGTTTAACAAAGTGCCTAAACAAAAAAAGCCACAACCAAAAAAATAACCAAACTTAACCCAACCCCAACCGCAAGCAAAAAAAACCGGAATCAACCTGGTTGGAAAAACCCAAACACCAATTTTTTCAGCTATACTATAAAAGAGGAGTTGTCATCCCAGGTAAAATGATGTGCTTGAAATGTTGTAGAAACATCTGCACAGAGTGAAGTAAGTACATTTAATATAGAAAAGCCCAAGAAAAACCATACATATAGTGTAATTTGAACTTTGTGATTTTTGTTTTAGGCCTTTGCAAAAATGAAGCTGCTTTTAGCAGGAATTGTTCTCACTTTCCTCACTATATGTGACGCTCAGTGGTACAAGTTTCCTATTGAAGCTGCTCAAGGTAAAACGTATGACCGACTATATAAGCAGAACCTTTTTAAGTACATTCATGGTTGTCACTGAAAGGGTCATTATATAATATGAACATTCTTTGTTTTTTTTCTAATCAGGAGCTCGTGATATGGCCAGAGCCTACAGCGACATGAGAGAGGCCAACTTCGAAGGTTCTGACAAATACTTTCATGCCAGAGGAACCTATGATGCTGCACAGAGAGGAGCAGGAGGGAGGTGGGCTGCTGAGGTTATCAGGTAATAAATGCAGTATAATCTTAAAATGATTGGAAATAAGTTTTTCAAGGTCAAACACTGACAAGAAGATAGATCTTTTGTGTAGGTCATAAGGGTTTGTACTGTTTTGTAAAAATGTACTTTCTTCTGGATATGTGACGCATTAATGTAGAGACATAGTTAAGTGTATGCAAATTCACTGATATTTATTGGGCTGGTAAGATTTCTAAATAAAGGAATTCACATTCTTTACGGCAAAGCAAAATTTATAAATTGATTGCACAAGTAAACTGTTTTTAAGATTTTAAAATAATTGCAACATTTCACCTTTTGGCAAAAGCAAGACTTAAAGTATTTTAGGGTGTTTAATGAAGGACCCTAGAACTTTTGAAGAATATGACAAAAAAAAGATGGTGTGAAAATGCCTTTTGTTGCCACAGGAATTAGGATTTCCCAAGTTAAATAGAGCAAATTCTAAATAGATTTTTTTAATGTGTATTTCTCTCTTTTCAGCAATGCCAGAGAGTGGATAAAGGAAAGTTTTGGTACCGGTACAAAAAAAACGGATATAGGAGATCTTCATGCATAAAACTGAGGAGATCCCAACCATTACAGACCTGCAGGCCTTCCTGATAAATACTGAGAATATAACACGCAGTCTAATAAAACTCATGATAAAACTGTATTTCTGCACTCATTTGTGATGCATGATTAAGAATAAAAGTTATTTCCTTTGTTATTTCAGTTAAATCAAAACCCCATATGGGGACTTGCATACATTAAAATGAGTTTTATTATCTTGAATATAGATGTATATAAGTTTATGTATATAACTTAAGGCCTATTTAACAAAACTTGAATTTAGAAATCCTGGGCAAGAGATAGAGCCTGTCTTGACTTAATGTGATCAGTGCATCCTTGCAATGATATCAGAAGTCTAAGATACACATTTTCTAACCCCTTCAAAAACATCATAATTGAATGATCAACTTTCAACTTAAAAACTAACAGTGGAAGGTATTGTAAGATTCATGGATCATACATTTTTTTACAATTGTTTATTCCTTTGCCACATGCATGCTGTCCCTCTGAGGTGTAGTTGTTGAAGACTGGCAGGAGAACAGGAGACTGAGAAATGAATCGTGAGTCACTGTCATCTAGGTAATTGTGGGGAAAGCTTCAAGTATTGGCTCGTAATTGCAAGGGAAGATAGATGTTTGGAGCTTCTTTTATGGCCTGACATTATAGACAACACCAGTAGTCTACTAAAGGTCTTTCTGTCAACATTATAACAAAAAAACATCTTAAAAAACACTATCAAATTAACAATGTCCGAATAAAAGACTATAAGGTTCATTATTATATAGGCTACCATAACGCTGATAAAATAATAAAAATAATTGGCTATATATGAATATGTATTAAAGGTTTTTAACGTAACCTAAAAAAATAATCCAAGAAAAGGATAAGAAAAAATAATTAGTAGAATAACTGATTGGTTGATGTTCAGAAAATTCCGGCTTACACCCTTATCCAGGATTTGTGAAACAGACCTGTGGGCTCAAATTGAGACCTGTCAACTCAAGCTTTGTTGAATTTGTGACTAAGTTGCTTTTTGCAGGGCATTGAATAATCCTTTCTTTTCAGGTACATTTCTTTTAGATTTTTTTTTATTGATTTAAAATCTAAACACCAAACATTCTTTCTTAACTGATTTCATCACAGGAGAGCACAGTTTTTACACTGGTATAGAACAAATATTTTCCTAATTTCCTAATTTGAAACTCTTGCCACAGGATATATACTGAGCAGAAATAACTAATTCAATCAACCCATATTTAAAGATCATATTTAGGTGAATTTTAGACATGGCAAAAAGCATCAGATTTTTAACTTGGTTTGTAAATATATTCTGGTATCTCATCTGCCACCTCTGTGATAACCCTTAATCTAATAAGTTTGTGAAATTAGTTAACACTGTAACCAACAGTAACAACAACCAAACAGATCTGCTGTAATTGTCATATTAATTATTTTCTTTATAAACAGCTTACCAAGAGATCCAATTCTCATGTGTTTCATTTATAAACAGTTTGCTATGTAAATGAACACCGTTGTTCAAGATAAATAAAACAAAAGATTTCAGATATGGATCTATTTCAAGAGCACGGCATTAGCGAATACTATATAATTTAACTAATATGAATATGTTTTTGTCCAAATCTTTTTTTTTTTTTTTTAAATCAGTTATATTGTATATTTCTATATTTAAATACATGTATTTTCATAAATGAAGCAGAATTTGGTGTTCTGACAAGGTAATGAACTGAAACCTATTTAGAAAAATCAGAATTATTTATGGATAACGCTTTTAGAAACAAAGCTATGAACCTTTTTATGTTTCAAACAATATAACACAGCTCTAAGTACAAACAGTAATAGGGGGTTAATAACAAAAGTGAAACTAGACAACTATTGTAACAGAATATAAAGAATACGACTAGTGATCTCTTGCATAAAACTCTGAGGATGACGACTTTCTGTAGTCTGAACAGTCTGCAAAAAACTAAGAATTCAGGTTTTTATTTGTATATTCATAAGCTTTTGCTTTTTATTTAGTCCATCATTAACCTCAGAGTTCTTTGAGGCAGGGTTATTTTCGTTTTATTAAAATTGATTAAGCTAAAGCTTAGATTAAGCAAAAGTGCTGCTCAAGGTCAACACTTTTGTTAAAAGAAATAAGTGTACTGAATGCCTCCATACTATACTTTCCATAGGTTTCCAGTGAATAACACATGGTGCTGTCTCACATCAAGGATCTTCTGATATGGCAAAGGCAATGTGGCAAAAAAGGGGAAACACTTTATGCCATCAGCTGGAAAAAACCTTTTTGTCATCAAAAAATATGTTGCTGTGCTAAGAGAAGCATGAAGTAAATTGAGTGCAGAGAAAATCAGCTAATACTGCTGGAATTGTGGAAATTTCTGTATGCAGAAATTAAACAACAAAGGCTCTGGATGAAGGTTACCATTTGTTTTGCTGACGTTATTTAGATTAATCTAATAACTTTGTAAAGTGTAATCTTTTCTGTGTAATAAAAATATCAGGTTGTTATACCATTCTCAATATCTAACAGAATTCAATCTAAATAACCTGAGCCAACGGTTTAGAGAAACAATATTTCCCCTTAACTGTTGGGGAAAAAAATACAAAGGTGGAAAAGTGATTTTTTTATGTTTAGATCTTCTAAAACGTTAAGAAATGATAAATCATTGGTAGATCATTGGTAAATAGCTCTCACTTACTCCCTCCTTCTGCCTTTTTAATCATGCTTCAGACACTCTACTTAATGCAGATACTAAACGTTTGTTTTAATTCTCTTATTTCTGGCCAAGAAATGTATATTACTGAGATGGTCAGCACCTCAGGCCCCCACAGTTGATATTTGGATATCACAGATTTCAGCTATTATCACAGTTGAAAAACTGACCCATGACCTTCATCAAAAGTCTGAGAAATTCCGGAGGATTTGGAACCCACTGCAATCTTTCTTACAGAGAATGTCATTTTTTTGTTGTTGTTGTTATTTTTTTTTTGTTTTTCTTATTTTTTTTTAAAATCATTTTCCCTTCTCTCTTTTACATTCAGTATATTATTCATGTGGCTGTCCAACAACTTTAACTATAGTGAACCATGACTGGGAATGTTTGTTTGTATTTTGTGTGTGTAGGCACTATGTGTTATATATATATATGTAGACACTGCAATGCTCCTTGTTGTTTTGGAGTGGGTTGTTTTTTAATTTTTGTTTATGTTTACATAAAGTTGTGAAAATCAATTAAAAAAAAGAAAAAAAATAGAAATGATAAATAAACAGTTGGCTGTGTTGGCTGTGTGAAAAGCAACCCCCCTCAATCACAGTGAGGGTATATAGCACTACACTGCATTTTGTATCTGCTCATGCA
>NW_015150468.1:59102-121988 GCF_000732505.1 Cyprinodon variegatus
AGATAGATAGATAGATAGATAGATAGATAGATAGATAGATAGATAGATAGATAGATAGATAGATAGATAGATAGATAGATAGAGTTTCTAACCAGTAGGGGGCAGTGCTGACCTGGATCTAGAACACTAAAGTGAGAAATAATGCACTTTTAGATGTTATATTTTCTGTCATTGTTGGCTTACTCGGCTAAAAACAGTGTTTGAGAAATATTGATTTGAACCTTACCTTCAAGATAAAACATACTTGCACTAAGTATTATCTCTGATTCAATTTGCCCCTTTACTGTTAAACCAATTTCATTTCCATGACTCACCATTTTATCAGAGCCTTAAAATTTAAAACACAAAATACTACAATAATGTTACAAATTGCTTTTATTTGATTCGGTTCAACTAAGGTTCCAGTAAGCTTCCTCAATGTAGCTAAAAGAAGTGTCAGCGACCACGTTATAGATATTGTTCACCCCAGTCACATAATCACATATTACATCAGACCCTACAGTTTATAGATTATTTTTATCTGTTATCACCAGTTAAAGTGGGTGAGAAATTTTAGATAAGAAATTGTTGAACAATAAACACTTTGATGAGGATAATATTATTTAGAACATAGCAATAAATACTCAATAAATAAATGAAATGCTACCTATCTATTGCGACTATTACCAGTGGTTTGGTCAAACTGTGAATAATAAATATCGATACAAAAGCATGCTTAGAGTTCAAAACACTAATATTTCACCAGGTGAAAAAACATTTTCTTCAGTGTAAATGAAATTCAACACAGTCCTTTGACATTATCTTATGTAAAGCATGACTTTACAAACTACTTCTTCTTTCACTATGGGAAGTTAATATTGGAAACTTCCCAAACTTCAGTCAACAGCATCAACTCATCATATGGATTAATTGGATAAATAAGTAGTTTCCCAAGATACAGTAGACTTTCAAACTACATTAATCTGGGGCCAATATACAGATATATTTCATGACCAATATACATGAATTAAGTTGTTAAATTGCCTCTTCACTCTCATGAACAGTGTTTTTATGCCTTGCAAATTAGTTGCTTGTTTATTTTTATTTATTTTTTTTTGTTGTTGCAGTTACAGAATTAGATGCACATCTAAATGCAACCCAGTCTCATAGGAAAATGTACCCCCACTACGTTGGTCCACACTGCTAAATGTTAAAGCAAACCAAAACTCAAGGACTAGAGCTCAATACTTTAGTCCTTGGATTTTACTCCCGTTTTATGATGTGAAAAAAACATATATGGTGACAGAAAACTTGGAAAGTTGGTGCAAAAAAAAAAAAAAATTGAATTAGTGTTTTTTTAACTTTTAGCAGGACTTTAAATAAGTCTTCCGGGAACACCTTTAGTAATTAACGTAAAAGTGATCAACCACTTCTATCAAACAGCAATGGATGCCTCCATGAGCAGATTTGGACCTTAAAATGTTTATAAGAAAAATAACAGAATAAGTGACAGAGTAAAGAAATAAACAAATAAAATACTGTACAGTACAATGTTTTCACAATATAAATACTTTGCATCTGGAGAATAAATAATCAATATAAAGCTGTGGACCTTTTTACAGTAATGGATATGTAGTAGCAACACCAGAGATGTGCAAAAATGACAGCAGCGTTGTTAGGGTTTGGTTATGGTTTTTGAGGACCCAAATGCAGAGACGGGGAGGCAGAGGTGAGTTTCTTGAAGATTTAATTGAATTGTTCACAAACAACTGAGGCAGGAATCCAAAAATACAACATGAAAAATGTAAGACAAACCAGAACCATGGACACATCAGGGGAAAATGTTTCCTGGACGGGGGCCGCCTTTTACAGCTGCTTTTTGTATCTCTGCTTCTGTCTCCTTGAACCTAGTCGCCCTGGTTCTGCTGGAGGTTTCTTCCTGTTAAAAGGGAGTTTTTCCTCTCCACTGTCACTACCAGCATGCTTGCTCACACTGGCTCCGGTGCGGTTACCGAGCCGACTGAGACCGCAACTCCCGCACACCCCCTCTCACACCGCCCTTTTGACTACGGTGCGGTGCGGCTCTGCGGCTCCGGCAACAGGTCCGGAGATTTAACAGAAGTTCACTTGAGTTCACGTAACTTCACGCGATAACACGGCCCAAATAAGGATATTTGCGAGAGCTTGTTGCGGAGGGCTCCGGCACGCCGCAAGGATAGCTTTCTTGCAGAATTTTCTGCAGCGCCGGAGTGTCTCGGTAACCGCAGCCGGACAGCTCAGCAGCCGGTGAGAGAGGTTTACGTCTTTTTAATGACTTGGAATCACTGCGGCGCCGCACCCACCGCACCGCAACGGTAAGACTGGAGTCTGTGTGAGCCTGGGGTAGTGTGATGGATTGCATTTGAGTCAATAAGTCGATGCAATCAACTGGTTTTCCTTAGATAGAAAACTTGAATCAATTTGAATGATCTGCGAAACTGTAAAGCACCATAAGAATACGTGTTGTGAATTGGCGCTATATAAATAAACTGAATTAAAAACTGAATTGAAAGAGCACGTGGAGTCAGGGAAAGGCGAGTCGAGACCAGGTAAGACAAGGAACCAGCACTGAGGAACTGGACAAGGAGAGTATTTATGGGAGACTGAACAAAGAGAGGACTAACGAGCTGATTGGGAGCAGGTGTGGAGAGAGGAGTCTAGAAAGGATCTAGGGAAAAAGAGGCCAACACAAGAGGGCAACAGAGGCCAACAAATAAAAACCTAAGAACTCAAATATATCCAGAAAACACAACAAAATAGGAATTAAACCAATAAAACTAGAAAACACGGAGCAAAGTAAAACTGAATACTCAAAAGAAAACAACAGAACCAAGACAAGCGTGTTATCTAAACATAATAAACAAGATTGTGTTTCTAAACAGATTTAGAGTGTTTGTTTTTCTTTTTTGTTGTGTTTTCTATCTGCCACCCCCCCTCTTATATTCACATGCATGTTGACAATTTTTTGCTTATAGCTTAAATACATAATTTAGAGACTTTTGATTATTTTTTGGAAAGCCAGCAGCTGCAAACAGCTACTGATATCAACCGCTTTTAATTTGTTATTATTATTTATTTATTATTTTATCTATTTATTTTTTTCCCAGTAAACCGGGTTAAGTGGGGTGTCCAATAAGCGTTGGACTCGTGCTGAGGGCAAGGTGAGGCTGGCGGAGCTAAATCAGCTCTGTTTTCACCAAGCAGACAGCCGCAGTGGGCTCTGTGATGATATGCTCGTTCCGGGGCGCAGCGGCTGCGCTCCGTACGCAGGCTGTCACTGAAACAGGGATGCGCTGCCTGCGAGCTCCGAGTCTGGAAAGGAACGGGCTCAACCTATGACTTTTTTCAGGTAATATAGCTTTACTTCAAGAAAAATAATAACACAGTATGTATGTATGTATAAATTCTGAACACAGAGTCGCTTTTCTCCTGGTATCCGGATGATGGTAGAAAGGAGGATGCTGCTGGTTGCTTTGCCTGGGTGGGTTTGTCTTCCCCAGCGTCACTGTTATTCGGAAGAATAATGCTTCTTGTTTACATACATCCACATACATTATATGGTCCAACTCAGTATTGATGTCGCAGAACCGTGTGGAAGTCCTGTTTACCCCTAAGGCTGCGTTTTCCGGTGATTCGTTGATGCGCAGTCCAGTATCCGCCTAAAATCATTGATTGTAGTCAGGCTGTGTTACAATTAGGCCTTAGATTTTATATGTGTCATGGAAACTCCATTCGTTGCATAGTGGGATCTCTCTGTCGTGTCTCTCTAAGTTTAAAGCCAGTGCTGCAGCTTTCCCCTTTGTTCAAACACCATACAGTTCAGCCTATTTATTTATTCTAAATCAATATAAAGGTTACTGGACATTCCTTCTAAGTATTTTAAATATGAAAGAAAAGTTAAATAGCTCATATATGGAAAAGTTTAAAAGAAAAAGAGTTCTCATTATCTTGTGATTAACATATGGATTTTCTGCGGTGTTAAGACCTAAATCCTTTGTCAAGCATGGCCTCTGTTTGATGTTGGATTTGTATCCTTTAGTCCCAGCCACAGAGCAGGACAGCTGCTGATATGCTTGGTGCCTGGATGTTCTTTGTTCTAAGAGAGCAGGGGACAGTGTATGCTTTGTATTATACTGTACATCTGTCTTCATCCAGTCATGCAGAATGCATTTTTCATGCCAGTTTTGTACCACAGCATTTAGTCCACTTGAATGGCATCCCTTAGTGCAGTCATGGTTCTAGGGTAACTTTTGCATTTTTTCCCCTCACATAAGTTTTAATAATCATACAGGGCTAATTCAGTGGTCTAAAAGTATTTAGTCATAAACATGTTGTTGCTTTTAAGCATTTGCAGTAAGAACTGGCCTTTTTCCATCACTTCCTGGCAGGTAAAAGCTTGTCTAAGGACAGGACTTTGACTAGGCCACTTTAAAATTAACATTTTCTTTGTTTTTTAATCATTCAGATGTGATTTAATGAGTTGTTTTGAATGATTGTCCTGTTGCTTATATGCATGCTTAAGCTTCTGGTCCAAACCAGATGACGTGGCAATATTCTTTAGGTTTTCATGACAGAAAACTCAATGTCATGGTTCTGAAGAAGCAACACAGCCACATACCATGAGACAATGACAAAACATGTTATGCTTTTTTTTTTTTTTTTTTTTTTTTTGGCCTTACCAGTCCACATAATACTCAAAAGGATTTAAATCACGAAGATTTGTTTTGGAAATATGAGACAAGCATTTGTTTTATTCTATATTTATTTGTTTCCTACACTGTATGTCTCTCACAATTTCCATTTTTGACCAGTATTTTTATTTCTGATAAGTAAACGACTATAACTGAGGCAGGATGCTTCTAGTCCTCTAGATGTTGTTCAGAGTTCACTTTTCACCTGCTGACCGAGTCACAACAGAAACTGGATGCTCCTGGGAAGGCTTTCCACTCTTCCATTTTTCCATTATGGATCTTGGTGTGGCTCATTTGATTCTCAAAGCTTTAGGATTAACTGATTAACTTCTTTTTTTCCCTTTCTGATATATGTTAAATATTTTTTCTAATCTATTCTTGTATTTATCTACATCAAATTATGATGTGTTGCTTTTTGAGTTCTTGAAGACCTCTTTTTAAATGACTCCCTTATGCTACAGTTCTAACAGTGAACAGGCGTGTGTGGCAGGGGAAACTGGACTTAAGCCACTTCCACACAAAGCTGAGTTTAGGTGTATATATAACTCAATTCTTGGTATGATGATGGTCCAATACAGACACACTCGCAATGGAACTGAATTTTAAAATTGCTCCAATGTGGATAGGCGTCCTTGGCAGATCTCCATCATGATACTCCTTTCTGGATAATTTGTGCATTTGAGCACAGTGAGGTGTTTGTTACAATGGGTAACAAACACCTCACTGAAACAAACCATAAGAAAAGTGTTCTTTGGAATATTAACTGTGTTTTAGAATCTATTTTGTCATAGGCTGTTACATTTGCTTTGAATGTTACACTTACAAATGTTTCTACTCTTTAGTATTTTAATCATCTTGATGATCAGCATATGGTAATCATGAAGGGAAACACTCAAAATGTTGATAACCAAAAGAGAAGAAAAAAGACAAAAAGTAACATTTGTTTTTTGCCTTATTTTATTCTTTCTAATGGTGAATTTAGACATTCATTGTGTATAGATTAATTAGCAATGGTTTTGCACTATATACCTTTAAATGCACATTATATGCACCAACATAGGCACAACGAAAGCCTGCACCCAGTGTGCATACCCATTGTAAAATAGAAGTTGTTTTGGTCTGATTTTTACATTTATAACTGACTTTAATTGTGCATTTACACATGCTTCTCAGAATACTTTTAGGCTTCGCATAGTGGAAGATCAGATTAGAGCACTTTCAATGTAAATCAGCACTATTGGGGCAAAGTTTATGGCTTGGCTCAGTGGGGCAGAGTGAGGACCTCAGCCATGTAAAGACTCTATGACTAGTCATTAAAGTCAGTCTTCATTATTATTCACCATTCATCATTTTTCTTTGTATTTCTCTCAGCCAATTAGTAAACCAAAGCTTCATGTAGCAGATTTTGTGACTGTCACTAGTCTAAGGCTTGAAGAGGTTCACAGGAGTTATTGGAAGAAGAAGAAAAATATGTGTTGCTTAAACCCACAAATCATGCTGTGCTCCTGGGATTTTAAAGTCACCTTTATTTTCTTTTTTTCACTATAATCTTAAATATTTTTATTAAAAAACATAGGAAAAACCTATACAATTTAAACTACTGGTAAGACAAGAAAATTACAATAAGGCATTTGTTTTTGCCTTAGAGATACCTCTTTAATGGCATGTTGAACAAAACCTGTATAATTTATGTTTTATTACAGCCATATTATCGATGTTTAATCTGTAATAAGAAACCATAAACATTCTTTCAAAAAAACTTAAAGTAAAAAGATCCTATGCAGAGATTTTTACTTCTCTTAATGGTCTTCACACCTAAATGAGCCCAAGATGGTTTCACACTTTATGGCTAAATCAGGTCAGATTGAGAGCACAGCTAAATGGCATAGAAAGGGGGGGATCTGTTCTCCTCTAGTTCTTGCTGAAAGAGAAACCCATTCATAGCTGCATTAATCATGGGTGGCACTAAATAATGGCTTTGAGGCAGCATCCAGAGAGAGGGAGAAAAAAGAGGAAAAGAGAGATTTTGAAACAGCCTAATTCATTAACTTGATCTCTGCGACTGTTTTCCCCTTCCCATTAACCAATGTAACTTAGTGATGCTATATTGTTGTATAAAGTCTATTATTTATACATTTCAGACAAGCAATCTAAAGTAGAGTTGGAACACTTCTCTGTTAATCTTTTATTTACTCTGAGTACTTATTTACTAGAGTTCTTGCATATTCATCTCACTGACTGCAAGAAGTTGAAGTAGTAATTATGAGCCTCACCTACACTACCCTTTTGAAACCGTGCCGAATACGGTCAGAGAACGGCTACTAAGATAACTGCTGAGTGTAAATGAACACAACTGAACTGGACCCCACCAGACACAACCGAACCTCGCTAAATCTAATACTAGTTCAACAGTACTACAGTACTCGGCATGGTTCAGTTGTGGCTCGGTTCTCTAAAAACAAAGAGCGCATGAGCAGCCTGTGTCATCTCCTATTTACAGTCAGCTGACTCATTTTGTGGGCTTTCTGGTGTGTCCAGCGTTACAATTCACAGATCTTTTCACCTGTTCACAAAACAAACTTCTTCTCAGTCTATTAACAATAAATGGCATCAAAACTACGTGGTTTAACCTGGAATGATGCCAAGACCAAGGCTCTCTTTGAAATTCTGGCCGAAGACGCTATTCAAGCACAGACGCTCCTGATTGTTATGGGCGTTGTCATTTTTGTTTGTGTTATTACTGCCTTGAGAGCTGTAGTATTGTGGACCGCCGATAGGAGTCGAGGAATTGTGCTAGCCTGACGTGTAAATGGCTGCAAGAACCAAACTCGGCAGGGTTAGCTGATCCAAGCTCGGTCCGAACCAGGTTTGGACTGGTTTCAAAGGGCTAGTGTACATGGGAAAAAAGTTGAAACATACAGTGGGAGTAGTTCTGAGAGAAGGATCTACTAAAATGAAGATAGATTCCACCAGGAACATTGACACAGGCAAAATGATAAAGACAAATTCAGATGGGATATTGTTATTGTTTTATCTGTGTGGAACGGGCTTCATATGGCATCCTACCCTAATCTTGATCACCGACTTTTGGTTTGAAACGAATGGCCTTAGGCATTGCGCTACAGTGGAACTACCCAAAAAATTTCCTCAGGGAGACAGAAGCACACTCCTTCGGTCCATCTTTTATTTGTCGGAATCACAGTCTTACTTCACAATTATTTAATCATGATTATTACTTGCTCATCAGGACAGATTGATGTTAACTGTGTGTTCTACCTCTCAACATTCCTTGTTGTTTTCATATAGATGTTTGATTTTACATTCCCATGCATCATATTAGAAAGATTGACCTTGGTGTCCTTACAACATCAGCCTTTCAAGGTTTTCCTTTATAATTTTATCTTCATTACTACTGACTTTTAAGGTAGAACAGGAGCCCGTGCTTCAGTATGCTGTCTCCTACATTATATATCATCACTTCAGATGCATTCCCAAAGCAGACACCGTAACTATTGCTTTTGTTTAAGAAGCAGCATGACATCAGCATTTAGAGGTATGTGAGCCTCACCTTCTGCTCTTACTGTTGGAACGTGTAGATGAACTCACATCTGCTTGGTGCTATAATTGTTGTCTTTGAAGTGACTGATTGTAGCTGTTTCATAAAACTGTCATGTAAGATGCACAGGTAAATGTTCTCTTCCCTACAGTGCAACCTGGTGTAATAATTTTAGCATAATAATCAAGCAAGTTTGAGTCTTTTTTGTCAGTTGGCATGTTTGTTGATTGAAAGCTCCAGTGATTGTTGATCATCTGGGTGACAAATTTGAAAGAGCACAAGCAGATGTTGTTTATCTCTTGTGGAAGAGTGCTTTCCTAGAGTTTAAAAAGTAGCATACAACCTCTGCTAGCATCTTGTTCTATAATTTTAAAAGGAAATAATATTGTGTAATTGAAATAATCAGTTTACGGGTAATCATTTCTCAGGTCACAACATTTAGCACATTTAACTCATATTGTCATGCTTCTGCCCTTTTCGGACTGTTTGGTTCTTTTTGAGTTTTCAGTTACACTTTGTTTTATGTCAATCTGTGTTTTTTGGTCATTTGGCTTCTTTTCCATTTGCTGTCATTCTAGTTGTTTTCTAGTTATATTTAAGCAGTATTGCATATTTGAGTTACTCCCTGTTGCCCCCTTATGCCAGTCTCTTTTCCCCTTGCTCCCTTTTAGTTGCTTCTATCCACACCTGCTCCCTATCAGCTAATTAGACCATTCTTTGTTCTATCTACAATATTTACACCTCCTGTGCAGTTCCTCATTGCTGGATTCTCTTCCTTACTTCCTTTGGTTTATTTCCCTCCCCTCAAGTGTCTCCTAGTTTCTGGTTCCTGAGTTTCTGGTCATTCTGTTCTGGATTATAGCTGCTGTATTATTACTTCTTAAATACATTTTGCAAGAACTCATCTCCACCTCTCTGCATCTGGGTCCTCAACAAGTATCCACAAATCCTGACACAGCTATGATGAGTTCCAATTCAGCGGCTGTGTCCTCCAAAGGCCAGACTTGTCGGCCGATTACATCCGATTGGAAGACTCCTTGTTATGCAGCAGACAAATGCAGCCTTCTTTTTGCCCGTTTTGAAGGACAGGTCCGGTGAATCTGTGGTAACCATTGGTATTCAGTGATTCATTGTGAGTCCAAGTAAGCCAGCTGCTCAATGCTCACAGAACAGTGTTGAATATTGTAAGTGCAGTTTAATATAATACAAGTATGTGAATGTTTTTGTCTGAAATTAATGAAAAATAGTTGTTTTAAATGGTTATTGGGTTATAAATGTAGCGGGTAATGTTTGGTTTACTGAAAGGTTTTATCTGTCCTAGTGCAAATGGGTTTGGCTGACATTTAAGCACAGATTATAATATCTCTGCAGTGTGGGGAGTATAAATCTGATATTTGTGATGACAGTACTGTTGCTGAAGCTCCTCCTTCGTTGCCTGCTTTGTGTGAGAAATGTCACGGTTGCTAGACGACAGAGTGTACAGGAGGTGAAAGCCGGAGGAGGCTTGACCTATTTGAATCCATAGCCAACACTCTTCCAGCTTCCTTCACGGACTTTGAAAGACCGGGTCCAGGTAGACCGGGTCCTTGGAGGAAACAGCCTCCAAAATCGAATACAACCAAAAAATTTGTGGATCAGAGGGGAAAGATACCTTGTGCATAATGAAACTAGGAGAGCTGTGCCAATTTGAATAGCTCAGTTAAGTTTAAACTGTTTTTTTTTTATTTTTTTTTATTTTTTTAGAAACAAGAACAACATTAGCAAAAACTAATGCAGCTAAAGTCTAACATAAAAAAGAAGCTGTAATATAATATTTTATCAAGGATTTCTTTAATTAAACATCGAATATGAGAGTACAGAAATACCTTCATCTTCAGATTTATTTCTAATACCAGTACCTAAAAAAGTAGGAAAACCTGAAATGCTGAAACTATTGCTTTTTGTAAAGCCACAAATCATCGTTACTTTTATTTAAACTCATAAATGCATAAAGTTAAATGCACTGATTCAAAATAAAATAAAAACTCTTTAATATCCGTGACCTTTTTAACCAGAGGCCTAAAACTTGATTTGATTTTAAAACAGATATGGATTTAGATGCCAAAGGGAGGCTTCTTTGTCCATATCTGATAAGTCTATGTAGTATAGATTATAAAAATTTGTGTACCAAAAATATGTATATCTGCCCTTTATTAAAAAAGACAGAATAATCTTCTGTCTTTTTATCAAATACCCAGATCAGTATGATGATCTGTCAGGAGATCTGAATATTTCAGACTAAAATGATGGAGTGATGAAATAAAATGAAAATTATGATTTCTCATGAAGCTTTTCTTAAGACCTTCTGGTTGAAGTACCACAAGGCTTTTCAAGCTGTGAGCTATATGGAGCCTAAAAGCCATAAAGGACACATGTTTGTCTTTAAATCAGGAGAATCATAAGAATTACTCATAAATTTAAATGTCTGCTGTTATGAACTTTTTATTTACGTCAAGATCTAAAACATATCAGAATTCTTTAACAGCTAGCTCTATAATCACAAAAAATCTACCTTCATGTTAAACGGAGAACTACCGATTTAATTAGTCCACACTACACAGAGATATTTGCAAAGTCTGGCTTTCGCTATAATAACCCTTTCATAATTGTATGCTCATTATTTTTATGATAACTTCTAAACCTCAAAATATCTATAAGAGCACTAAGTAAAACAGCAGGTGAGGAATTTATATCTAGACTGTTTTTGATGAAGTTTCACAGATTATCTGTGTTCTGTTTCAAAGCCATCCCAGTTTATCTTTTGTTCCATCTTTCTGTGCCTTAAGTCTCTAACACAGAGGTTAATGCTGGTTAGATTGCTGGGATAGGAGGTAATGGCAACATGGCAGCGAGCAGCCTTGTAAAATTTTCCCTGGACTTTTTTCAGCCAGTGAACAGCTGGTTTAGGTCATCAAATAAAATGCAAAACTGTAAGCCTTTAGCAGTCTTAAATGACAAGGGTCTATGAATGTCAGTTGGATACATTTCCTTCTTAAGATCAGCTCAAGCTGTACCATGGAACTATGGAACATAGGAATTAAACTAGTAGTATAGGCCTTTTTCTGTCCAAGGTTCACACTTAGTTTTTAAAATGTGCTCTCATTGAAGTTGATCTTTAATATCTTTATATAATATCAGTTTGTAAGTGTATGTGGAAGCTGAGCACAAACATCTGTTCTAAGAGAAAAATAAAATCTGTGACTGAAAGCACACATTGTGATTAGACATTTATGCACAGTGAGAAACCAAAACAGTTTTCCATGCAGAGAAACATCTTTGTGACAGACTGTCAAAGGACAGCGTGCAACAATGTAACCCAGTGAGCGAGCAGAGATGTGCTGGGTTAAACTAAATACAGGTAGCTACATGTTTAAATTTCAACCTGGAGAGACTCACATAGAGAAAAGCTGCAATTAGAAAATCTTTATTGATATAAATGAAATAAGTTATTTGATGCTCGGGCACCGGCAGAAGACTTTGATGCTGTGAATGGATACAAGCAGTGGTGAAGAATCAGTTATACAGTTAATTAGATTTGCCAACTAAATAAAAGAGACCATCAGTGGGATGATTGGCTGTTTTCATTTTCTATTTTAGATGTGAGTCACACCATGTCAGATACAGTCGTCATTAATCAACACTGAGATTAGGTTAGTTAACCCAATAGCACTTTAATGTGTATTCTGTACAAGAATCATTCTAAATCATTTTCTGAATTGTCCACCGTTATTTTAGGTGGCAGGTGGATTTCAAAAATTTGCACTGTATATACTCTATATATCCAATGCACCTTCTTCTTCTCCTTTGACTATTTGAGCTCTTGTTATTTTTGTATTGAGTAAATTTCTCCACTTTGAGATTAATAAAGTCAATTAATCAATCAATAACAAGCGTTCCCTCTTGGGAGCGGGTACAGGGTTGTGAAGAGGGCGGATCTTTTCAAATATTTGTGAAAATCCTTCAATATACCTTTAATTATGGTGAAGACTTAGGCAACAACATTCTGGATACTCAACAGCTGTCTCATTTTAGGTTGCAGTAAGACACATATGCAGTAATCAGTTCTTTACTATATAAATATATATTCAAGATGAACTTATGAATTACACATAAATTAGTTTAATGGGTGAAACTACTGATATACTAACATAAACATACTTGCTGAGTCTTTAAGTTAATCTGTCCGTCAGACGTGAATGTTTAGGGTTCTGTTGGTGAGATGTGATTTTTTATATTTTAATGCAGTCTCACTGCATTTTGAATCACAGAAGAATCCAAAACAACTGCCTTTTTTTTTTTCAAATGAAGTAGAGTTTTATATTTTTTTAGTTTATTGTACTTTTGTGAATCATCAGAATTTCTAATTTCCATATTCAGAATAGCTTTGTTAAATTTGTTGAAAAAAACAATAACAATATGATGTCTTTTCAGTTTATTTAATCATTTTATATACAAAATGCATATCTAATAGAACAGCTCAAAAAGTCAGGAACTGAATAATGAAAAAGGAGGCTGCAGGAGACTGCTCTCATGAAGAAGATGGGAGCAGCATCATGAAGTGGCATGCTAAAATAACTGTCTAAAGGGAGGAGAAAGAAGATGCATGAACATCTGAGTAATTCAAACTGTTTTGAGCCACTCAACACTGACTTCCCTCATCATTTATTAATCTTCTGTAGGAACATTAATCCAGGCTGCTGCAAAAGTCTTGTATCATCCTGACACCCAACAGTGTATTACAGTCTTTGTTATTCTAGGCATGTTGACTGCAATCATCTTTAGGAAAGTTTATCGTTTGTTTTAATGTTATTTAATGTTTTCTGCTCATTTTAATTGGATATGTTCTCTCTTATCCCCTGAAACGGGAGCTGACTCGAAGCTTGTCTGCCTGGCTGTGTGTTTTTTTGGACAGGGCTGCCTGTGGAGCCCTGTTTTGCATCTTTGCTTCTTTTGATATGCCTGTTTCTGTCTCCTTGAACCCCAGTCTGCCTCGGCAGATGGCTGCTCATACTGAGACTGATTCTGCTGGAAGTTTCTTCCTGTTAAAGGGGAGTTTTTCCTCTCCACTGTCGCTTTAAGCATTGTAGTGTGAGGGATTGCCTTCGAGTCAATGAGTCGATGTAATCAACTGATTTTCCTTAGATAGAAAACTATGAATCAATTTAATTGTATGATCTGGTTGAATAGTAAAGTGCCTTGAGATGACATGTGTTGTGAATTGGTGCTATGTAAATAAAATAAATTGAATTGCGTTACTATGGGGTAGCATTTTACCCTATATTTATGAAGAACTATCTAAAGTGTTAAACGGCAGCTGATAATCTCATATTCTAACCAAAACCTTTATAGTTCTGTGGAAATGATGAGATAATGACAAAAATATATTTAAAAAATCAACAGGACATCATTCCTCAACTGTTTTCATTTTTGGATCTGTTTTATCAATAATTTAATTTTTACCCAACACCGAAAAGCTCAACCTAATAGTATTTTGATCACAGTAACAATTAACAATTAATCGGATTAGTCGATTATTGAAATAATAGTAAACTTATTTAGTAATCGATTAATCGTTATCTGGGGTATAGAGACTCTAAAACATGCCTTTAGCTGACAAAGCAACTCACTAAGAGCAGTAATCATATCAAAATTGTAAAAAAAGATATTTAAACATTTTGCATTTAAGATAAAAAAAAAAAGTTTTTGCCAGTATGTATACTCTATCTAGAACTCAAGTGGAAAAGTTTTAGTTTAACTGGTTTAATAAAAAAAAAAATATTTAAGGAACCCTCTGGCTATCTGATTATTAATCAATTAATCAAAAAAATAATCGACAGATTAATCGATTTGCAAAAGAAATCGTTAGTTGCAGCCCTACACAAATCATTTAAGACCTTACGATAGCCTCCTCAGTCTCTTTATCTTTTAAGCTTAATTTGACTATACAAATGTGCTATTATTGTCCTGATTAAACATTATTACATATAATAGCTGATATCAAACATATTAAATAGTTAAGTATGATGTGTAACTGTTATAAACACTGATGTTACACTATTTACACTGTTGTTGTTTTAACCTTTCCTTTGGTGGAGGTATTTTGCTGAAGTGAATTGACAAACAATTATTGGATGTTTACATTACTTACACTGATGAAACTGGTTGAAAACTGATGAAAATTTATGAAATCAAAGTTCAATAATGGAAAGGCGTCCATCCCAGGATTCAGATGAGCTCAAATCATATGGTTTCCAAATATAAATGTAAACTAACAATAAGACATTGTACACCACATTAAATATTCCCTAGAGACTGATTTACCATATTCAAAGGTCTATAAATTAGACTGTAGCTTATGTTTCTAGCCCGCCCAACAAACACTAAGAGCAGCTGAGGAAAGTCAGCTGAAGGCCATTGAGGTCATTCTTCCAGAATANTATCTAGAACTCAAGTGGAAAAGTTTTAGTTTAACTGGTTTAATAAAAAAAAAAATATTTAAGGAACCCTCTGGCTATCTGATTATTAATCAATTAATCAAAAAAATAATCGACAGATTAATCGATTTGCAAAAGAAATCGTTAGTTGCAGCCCTACACAAATCATTTAAGACCTTACGATAGCCTCCTCAGTCTCTTTATCTTTTAAGCTTAATTTGACTATACAAATGTGCTATTATTGTCCTGATTAAACATTATTACATATAATAGCTGATATCAAACATATTAAATAGTTAAGTATGGTGTGTAACTGTTATAAACACTGATGTTACACTATTTACACTGTTGTTGTTTTAACCTTTTCTTTGGTGGAGGTATTTTGCTGAAGTGAATTGACAAACAATTATTGGATGTTTACATTACTTACACTGATGAAACTGGTTGAAAACTGATGAAAATTTATGAAATCAAAGTTCAATAATGGAAAGGCGTCCATCCCAGGATTCAGATGAGCTCAAATCATATGGTTTCCAAATATAAATGTAAACTAACAATAAGACATTGTACACCACATTAAATATTCCCTAGAGACTGATTTACCATATTCAAAGGTCTATAAATTAGACTGTAGCTTATGTTTCTAGCCCGCCCAACAAACACTAAGAGCAGCTGAGGAAAGTCAGCTGAAGGCCATTGAGGTCATTCTTCCAGAATAAAAGCATGTGAGATTAAAAAAATAAAAAATAAATGTCTCCCATATTACTGGGCACATGAACTGTGGTGACTACCTGAATTAAATGAAAATGTCAAAACTATGGTGAAAAAATATAGCATTTTATATCCTGGTACTTGGAGTTGAGTTATTCACCATATAACTAATGAATGCTTCATCTTTCCTTTTGGGCTCTCCAAACAGATAATGTCTGGTCGCAGTATGAAAAAATCATAACAATTTTTTCCCAGTCTTACACGTTCTTGGATTTTAAAATAATGTTATGAAAAAATACCGCCATGTACTGTATGAACTGTTAAGAAGGATGCGCTGTTATTAGAAGGACTTCCATGATATTCTATTCATCATGTTGGATTGACTATATCCTGCTGTGTGTACTGTTATGAAAGGCACAGCAGGTTGCAGTCAGCTGAATTTGAGGTGTAGCCAATTAAAACATAATTTACAAAAGAAAAATAGACACAGCCTACCAGTTCACTAAGTAGAGCCCTTCTCTTGCTGTCACCAGTTCTTTAAACAATTCTCTATTTTACAATCTTTTTCTATGTCACATTTAGTCTCCAAGCAACTCCCTTTATTATTTCCTTTTAGCCATGTTTATTTGTGCTGAACTCAAACTTGATCTTGAAATGTTGTATGAGACTTCCTGTCTGACATCTGAATGTTAACAAAAGGGAATCTTTTCCTTGTATGGAGTGACACACTGAAGGGTAACACCTATTATATTTATGATTTTTTAATGTCATGTGTGGTGTCTCTGAGATTGTGAAAATCACCCAATATTTTTACAATTATGTGATCCAGGCATAACAGGTAGGCGGAAATCCTTGAACTCCTGGTTGAGTTTAGGCTGGAGATTCCCAATGCAACTGTCTAGTTAGGTTATCATAGCAGTCAGAAACTCTGAAAGCATATTTCAGAGTAGGCTCGTTGATTAACTGATTGCACAGACATAGTTTTTTAATTAAACTTTCTTGAAAAACAAATAGTGCTGTGCAACAATTCTAAATAGCAATTTTGATTAAATGTATTACATTTATGTTATTAATTTCCTAATAGTGTTTCATGAATAAAAGCCTAATGATATGTGCAAATACTTTATAGATTAAGCATATTTATATTTAGGTATTTCCTTAGTATTTCTAATTGATATTGACACAAACAGCTACATAATCAAATGAAATAAAATATAAATATGACATTGTTTTAAATCGATTGTTAAAGAAGTTGTAATTGTCTTGCTTATGTTTATTTACAGTGAACATGTGTGGATTTCAAAAAAATAAGACACTTCATCTACCCACAGCTTCATATTTATGACCTGGTTCTCCTTATGGCTTGGAGTTGTTAACAGAGCTCCAAGTGGCTGTCTGTGGGTGATTTCATCTGTCATATGTCTGAATCGAACCACCCTGATGAAGACAATTCAGCGTTGCATTGATTATTTATAACATTGCATCTGTTCAGCCCAGCATCATGTAGAGTTTAAAAATTCAAATCTGTTTAAAAGCATATTTTTCTATGTGTTGTTGTTGTTGTTTTCTGTTGAGAGTGAGCACAGAGCAGTACTGGTATTGAACTGATGTCATTGATGGAGACTCACAACAATCTCCATCCAAAGACGAAGCCATCGTTCCACCCATCCTGTAACCCAGGGGTTTGTTTGTACGTCGATATGTAATTTTAAGGTGCAAAAATAATGCATTAATTTGCAAGAAAGGGATTACCAGCATTAAGTTACAAATTAATGTGAAAATAAGAAATTTGTGTTTTTTTTTTCAGTTTTTTCTTCTTTTGTGCTGTACTTTCCTTATGACACATTTTGTTACTGTACACCTAATTATCCTTTGTTGGGATTTAGGGCATATTTGGGGTAAGTCTGTAGCTGACTTCTGTTTCGGTAAAATGCTAGATATGTCCAAAGCTGTACTCTTATGCAATTGATGCCTACGAATACTGTGCGATCCGATCTAGATGTTTTAATGTAGTTTTTGCTAATACTAAATATCCCGCCATTACCTGCAAATTTTATAAGCACATTGCTTCATACTATAACCTATGAGTTAAATAAAAATATTATAAGAAATGTAGTCCTTTGGTGGACACCTCAGCATGTCAGCCAGTGTTAATATACTGTTGTTGTGCTGTGAGATGACTACTTTGTGCACACTCTAATACAGAATCTTATTGATGTTGCTTTTTATGTATGTCTAGCATTATCTCATCAAATGGTGCTTAAACAGCTGGAATTTTTTTTTTCTATCTTTACTTTCTCCCCAATGATCACTTTCTATGGTCTGCAGCATAAGATCGATAAAATTACAAGGCATGCAGCACAGCTTGTCACTGATCAATTGTAGAATCTATCTAGTATGCTGGGAGGTTAAGTGGTGGCATTGGGCAATCCTAAGAACTATAAATGGTTGCGCTACAGGCAGTAGGGGTCACATCAGACAATATACCCTGTGGAGAGAGGGGAATTTCTTTTGCAGCTTGAGGAGCACTGTGTTGACTATGCTATGTCCAGCAGGGAGGTTGACAGTTGTATGGTAGCCAGGCTCTCTGTTTAATGCTGCTAAGCCTCCTTACTGATAAAATAAAAACTTGTTAAGAATAAAAGCAACATCTGCAAACTTGTGGTCAGAATTAAGACTTGATCCTAGATCAATTCATATCCGTCTGGGACAGTTGAACATATTGAAAGAGCTGGAAGTGGCCCACAGTAGGGAAAACCCTCAGCATGCGAGACTCAATTCTGTGGAAAGAACCTTATTATACATACTGACCCGTTTGGTAATCTAACACCGGTGATGGTTATGTAAGAAGATTCAATATAACACAGTGATAATCCAGTTTTAAGTCATCACTGGATCTGTGCTGCTGGTGATTAACTCCACCAAACCCCTGTCTGAGCTTGCTGTTTCTCATTGGCCCTAGTTAGCATCAATGGAATTAGTATTTACTCACCCAGTTAAGAAGCTAAATCAGATAATTTACGTTGATTCTTTTCTGTTGTGACCTATACTTGCACTGAGAGGAAAATGTATACTATATATAGTTTATTAACAACTACCAGATTAAAAAAATAATCCAGAGGCTTTGATTAGTGGATGCTAGGGAATAGTTGGGTATGTCCTACACACACAGAATTTTGTGTTTAGTTGTGCAAAATAAGATTGAATGGGCTACCCTAAATTTTGTGACTTCTGCTGTCTTTGCTATAGGCTTAATGCTAAAAATTATTCTAAGTGTAATTTTTTATATGTATTTAAAATAATTCCATTATTTTTTGAAGTCCTTTACATGAGAAATTTCTTATGACTTTGAAATCATATATAAGCAATGGATTGGTTTTATCAGATGCAACCTTTTGTAGTCTCTCACTTAACCACTGCACTAACACTACTCTAGCTTGGCACTGCTTCTACTGAGCCACCTTGGGAAGATTTCCCTGAAGAAATCTAGGTTTTGAGATCCACAACCTTAAAATAGCTGTGAATCATGCATTATTACTCAGCAAGCTTGCCTCCTCTATCAAACTGCGCTTGCTGTTGTGTTTATTGTCTAATTGTTTTCTCCAAGCTTCCAGATCTGAGAAAAGAAATCCCCCACCTCATTAACATAGCTTTATAGTTCATGTAGAAGACTCAAAGGTGGAGTTTGTCTCTAAATTCCCCCCTGAAAAAAAATTGTTCTTTGTTTAGCATAAAACAAGCACACAGACATTATGATTTATTTTAATACTCAATGCATAACAGTATATAAAATTGTTTGTAGGTGTGTATCATACGTTTGTGTTTGAGTGCAGTTGAGCTACTGTAACCAGATTTAAATCTTCCACCCTGACAGTGTATTTCCCCCCCTGGGTTTAGTAAAAGATAAAGTATGCTGAGAGGTGTGACACCTGCTCAAACTGCCTGCTTTGAGAGGACTGATGTGATTTTCTCACACCTGCAAGCACACACAAACAAGTACACGCATTCAAGCAGTCGGATAGAAAAAAGTCTACATACTCAATGATCTGATGTCATTGGCATACTGGCAGGGTCGGACTGGGAACGATTTTCGGCCCTGGCATTATTCCATCTACACTGCCCAGCGGAAAAAAAAAATAGAAGCACAGTCAAACGTGTGCGTCTCAAACGTGAAACACTATATGAATACAAATTGTGGATTAACCGATCTATCTTCAAGCATCACAACATCACATCTCCAAGACTTCTATATTGCGGTTTTACTGGTTTTGGTTATTAACACAGACGCGACAGTGACTGCTTCTGCATAATATCCATACTCACCACATAAGCAGGGTTGCCAGATGTCACTGACTCACGTTTTCCAGCCCAAATAATGTTCAAAAAATGTCTGGATATACGAAATCTCGCCCAATTTGAACCAAAGCCTATTGATCTCTTAGGCAATAAATCTAAAGAAAAAAAAATGTTTTACCCATAGACAGCCATCCTAAATTTCCAGATTGGGAAACATCCCAACCTGGCAACAATGCATGTAAGACAGGAAGTGTTAGCCTTTAGATACAAAACCCTCATCATGCACCGCAACATATTTTTGCAAAATATTCAAACATAAATTTGCGAAATATAAGAGGAACATCATAGTTTGGTTTAAAGAAAGCATTTTATTTTTATTATAATTTAGTTTGTTGCAAGGATTTTACAGTTTGAGGAAATAGAAACTTACACCATATGCCAACCGTCACAAAGATGTGCATGACAAGGAAGGGCAATATATATACGGCATGCATCATTTAGATAGTTAATATTGTATTACTTCTTGAGCTCCTTCAGTTATTTACTGTCACAGGGAGGTGCTTCAGTCGGACAGTAAGTGTTGGGGCCGGTATGATTTAAGGAGGGCCTGCCTTCGCATGCTGAAATTAAGACCGGCCCACTGGTCAAATGCCCGGTATCACAGATTACCAGTCCGAGCCTGCATACTGGTGTGACACAAATACCCACACACCTGATTGACATCTCTTTGATAAGTGAAATGTCAGCACTAAAATAGCAGTCAGATAATCAAACCTTGCCTTTCTGTGAGTCTGTCTGTTGTTTTGTCTTGGGTGGTGCCTGTTCCTCTTTGTGGCTGTGCAGACCTTGTCTCCATGAAAAATTCTGTCAAATGGTCAGTGATACAGAAAAAAACAAAACCTCACACTTACTGTTTAGAGGTTTCCGTCCATCTTTCAGCATGTGAAAGCTCATAAATAGCATAAAACCAGACTAAGATGTTTATTGTTTTTCTGACTTTTTTGCTTTGGCTCCCTTTAGTCAGAGCTTCCTTTTGCTGAATGGTTGATTTGCAGTCCATGCACAGACCAGGAAAGAGTAAAGGTGTGAATATCATCACTAAGCATTGTGCTTTGTCAACCTATTCACCGCTCAGGGTGAATGTACCAAGAAGTTATTTGACGTACCTGCTCCTGTATGAAGGGGCCAGGACATTAGAGTTAAGCCAGTCTGTCTCTCTGTAGGTCAAGGGGATATTCTGGTAACTAATATGGCTTGCTTGTTTTGGTGCGGTCATCAAATTTAGCGGTTATCATCATATCCAATAAATGTTATCTGCTTGTCTATCAGGTATTTGTCAAAGTGAAAGAAAGGCTTAAGGTTGTAGAAGTTCACGTTGCTTATGCTTCGGCTTACAGGCAGAAAATATAATTGACAGTACAATGAAAATATGTGCCTGATCTTTATGGAGAAATCACTTGATTTACAGTGGAGTTTGATTACAAAGGACTGTTTATAAATCATTTAACAATTTCACTTTTCTTGATTAAATTGAGGAATAGAACTTCCGGACCTGTTTAGCGGCATCCCAGCAACCTTACTATTATACTTCCTTAATGAAAGTCATTAGAAAAATATTTCTCTAATTAATTGCAAGCAGGTTTTATAAGAATCCAAGAGGAAAACAGAATAATGCAGCGTGTGTGGGTGTCCCCCACCCCCACATGTTATGTTTTGCTATCTTGTGGGGATTTGCATTGCTTTCCTTACATTTGTATGGCCTAACCCAGACCTTTACACTTACCCTATCCAATACAAACAAAACCACCAACCCAATAAGCTAACAATAAGCTAGATTTGTTTAATATGGAAAGCTGACTAGTCCCCACAAAGCAGTATCTTCCTAAGAAATTTACTCATGAGGTACCAATGTCTACACAAGATGAAAAAAACTCCACACACACTTAAACAATACAACAACATATTGGTGCACCAAGTGTAATATTTGAAGCCTCAATACCCTTTCTCACCCGGTGGTCATGAGAGGTAGGGGTGCATTATTTCCACTTAAGTAAAATAAGCATCATCACCAGACCTCCAGTACAAGAGTTTCTATGTTGGCTGTATATTAGCTTGCCCAGTAGTAATGTCTGAAGTTAGGAAGAGCAAGGTCTCCCTCACATTTCAGGGATTGAAGCAGAATTTTGTTTGGTCTGGTAGATTTTTTGACCCAGAAAAACAATTAAATCATTTTATCCAGTTAATCAAAAAAAAAATGCCATTGTAATTAGTATGGGACCATGTTGGAATAGGTATGAAAATTTAAGTATGATAATCATTTTGACAAGTTGCAATCATCCGGCCAGGGATAATAGTAATAAGCGGCAATGATTTTCCTCCATGCTCTCAATTAACGGAAGAATGTTCTCATTCGTTTAAACAGCAGACAGAAATTCCTAAACAGTAGACACTACATTTGCTCATTTGAAGGACGAAATTGAACCAGGAAGGTTTCTGATCAAGGAATTTATGGGAAGTTATTGACTTTTTTGGAAGTTGAGCTTAAAGGGGAACACCGTTTATTTTACATTGGCCCCTTGATTTTACGTAATTACATCATGTTCTACTCACCCATATTAGTTTTGTGTCATTTGGAGCCGTTCTGAAGAAATTCGGTTTTATTATATCCAAGTAACGTCTTCCTATGGGCAATGAGTTGAAGGCACAAACTAAACTGTTCATAATTTATCATTTATGGTACACCAGCATTCATAACATGTAGGCGAATCACTGTCCCCACGACATCCATGGTTATATTTTTATATTTATAGTTTTTAAAAACAAAGCAGAGTTTTTACAGAATAAATAATGAACAGTTTAGTTTGTGCCAGTTTATAATCCTGCACATCTTTTTTTGTTTTCGGCACATCTGTAGCATCAAAATCTACATTATCGTATTTATTCAGCGATTTGGTTAGGTGCAGCTTCATCCAGCACAAAGTTGTGAGCAGCTACACATAGGGTCACTGTCTGTACCACTTCTGATTTATGACCAGTTGGGCCACAGGTGCAGCATTGTCCCCTTTAGCAGCTCTCTTTCTCTTTATCGTATAGCTAAAAAGTTCACCATGAGTCACATTCGTGTCTGTGTGTGGCTTATTTAAAGGTGTTCAGTCATAGGCTGGCTTCCCTATGAAAGAAACACTTCCAGACACATGTGCAGATTGTGCAAAGTTAGCAGTAACCACAATGGATTTAAATGTCATGTTTTTAAACAATTATATAATTTATAATCACAAAAAGGTATCTATTGGTAAATATTGGTGAATGTGTCCTTGGTTGTACTGTTGGGAACTGTGCCATCCGACAGCTCAGCTAGCTGTGCTTTACAGTGATGCTCTCTTGCTGAAAGGCATGTAACCCCACTCCAACAGGATACCTGCCTCTACTAGCCTCAGTGCCACACAACCCACAATGGTTCTGCTAATGTCATATTCACAAGCCCAATATGCATTCTATAAATTGCCCAAAAAAAATTTAATTGAATTATTGCAGAGAAAGTCTCTGTAGAAGCATATTTGGACCATATGAGGTGGATCTAAGTCATGATACTCATGCTACACAGTTTTAAATACTTTTTATCATTCTGAAACAACCAGCAGGTTTCTGCATACAGTTTAAATGTAGGGTTGTTTTAATCACCTTTTACACATGACTGAAATAAATTGGTAATTACTAGATTTGTGCACAGCTTTTGGGGGATTGACAGATCTAGAATATGAGGGGCACCACCCTTAACTTAATGAAATTGAATACCCATTTATTTTATTTCCTTACAATTTAGTTTAATAATTTGTTTACATCATACTAAGTTCAGGTTGGTATTTTGCTGATTTTGTTGTGTCTTTGAATAATGGCAGAGCAATACCAGACCACCCAGAGAGGAAAACGTCCATCTGGCAGATCCTGTCTGTTTCATTGAATGTAACAGAAATTGTTTACAGAGTGGGCTGTAGAACTGTTGACTAATCTTGTGTTTGCAAAACTCCAGAAACATACACTTTATTAGCAGAGTGGGAGGGTTTATATAAGCTTATGAATGCTTTTATTTTGTGTATGGGTTTTTTTATGCTTGGCTAAATCAGTCCTCCTTGACACTGAAGTAGGAAAACAAAGGATTGCCATAGTAACAGTTAAGGGTGAAGGAGGAGGGTGTGTCTTTGACGTTTTGCAGTAAAAAAAAAAAACAATTGCTGGACGGCTCAGTGGTGGGGAAAAACTCTGTGGTTCAGTTCCATTCATGCTGCCCACCAAGTCCCCTCTGTCCTTCTCTTTCTGGCTCCCACATGTCTCCCTTGTTGTCATTTTAAAATGAGTGGGAGACTGTGAAGAGTACAAATACTGAATATTAACAAGGCTACAGAGAAGAAGATATTCCTCTGTGTCTTTGTAATACTTCATCTTACATTTCCCTTGTGACTGCCTTAGGTTTTAATTGCCATTTTATATACATATGTTAAATGAAGTGGAAGGGTTTCATGCTGTTGCTTAATGTTTACAGGATAATTTGACCCTTACAAAGATGTCGGATGAATAGCAGCAGTGGTTATTTCATGGATCACAGAATTTGTGGTCATGATTGGTGCCTGAGAAGTCAGTGGTCACTGTTCCGCTTGAATCTATCATTAGATTAAATAACAACAGTTTTTCTAGAACAAAAAGATCAACATGCTACTTTGCATATTTATTGCAGCTTTGCAAAGCAGTTTGGAGTATCATAAAATTATGAATAGCGGTTTTGGTTTATCTGTCAATCCCCCAGTTAAAAGGGTGTTGTTGTAGTTCCTTTCAGATATATACCAAATAAAGAAATATATATATATATATATATATATTTATATATATATATATATATATATATATATATATATATAATTGGCGAGGACTTTTAATTAATTGTTCCTTGCCATGAGGTGCATCTTGGGTAACAATCTTATCCTTAAAATCCTTTCAAATGTTTATAAGTTATAAGGCATAGCATGTGTCTGCAGCCTTTGGTGTTTGTCCTGCTCTCACCTTTTTCATTCACTCTGCTTTCTTCTTTTGTCAGCAGATCGAGACTTCTAACAATGTATAGCTCGCCTTTCCTGTGTTTTTCTCCTCACTATAATAACTCTGAACCTTCTTGAGTCTGACACTGAAGCTGTCAGTAGTCATGCTGCATCCCTCTGGTTTAGGAGGGTACTGCTTGTTAAGCCAAACAGTGTTAAAGAATCTTTTAAAATAATCCTGTATCTGGATTGTTGTGTGGTTCATCACCAAAATGTAATGGATTGTTCCTCGAAATTTTATTACAATCCATTTATAACTTTAGTAAGTTATCCTTATACAGACGGATGGAAAGACAAATAAACACACACAGACACAAAGTCAACTAAAAACATAACGTTCTTGGCGGAGTTAATGAATGATATAAATAATCAACAACTTATGCAATAAATTACTGTCAATATCATGAGAAATACCACATTTTAATTATGTCTATTCCCACATTCATATAACACAGCAATCAATTCTGACAAAAAAGTAAGACTAGAGAAGAGTTTGGGAACTTATCTTCACTGTTGATTATTCCTTCTATCATTAATTCTGCTTTGGCAATCTCTTGTCCAAGGCTGACTGTCTTTCAGCAGTGTGATCAGAGGTCATGGCTTAATATTCCAGGCAGAGAGACATCAGTATTCCCGGGGCCCACACTCTTACTGAGCCATCTGCTGCTTCTGAATTGCTTCTCTCATCCTCTGTTTGCTCCTCAGCACAGCTTTTAAGCACACACATAGTCAAAACAGAAATATACAGAGGAGCACAAATGGACACATTTGCAAGATGTGTTTGCAAAAGTAGGAATGTGTGCAAAGGTAATTTAAAGCTTCATCAAAAACCGATGCATTGTTCTTAGAACAGAAAGAAGGCCTCCCTGGCTATAGCTAGAAACAGACAACTGAGTTACTAAAGGCAAATCTGGTGCTGACACTGCCTCTTTATGCATGTGATTGTGGGGTTTCTGAGCCAGTCAGTTGATTTTTTTTATTATTGAGCTGACGTATAGAGATTTTTTTTTTAGTTTTAAATTTTCCTTTTTGTGTTTTTTTTACTTGCAAACTAAAGGTACATTTAGAATCTATAAGGTGTGACATTTTCTATAAGAACTTATGGGGTGTTTTTACTGTATTTCTGCAATTACTGTATGTAAGATGTTACTTTTAAGCCCCCTCTTCTAAGTAAAAGGCTTCATACATTATGTTTGGAAATAAAAAATCCCTATGAAATCAGTGAAAGAGAAGTGATTGTTCTTCTTTTAAGTTTCCTGTTTAAGAAGGGCATTTTATTTGTTTGTACCAGTTATGCCAGTTATGATTAGCACTTCAAATTTAAATTTGCAGATTTGCATTTAATAGGTAAGGGCTCAACTAAATAATAATTTCCCAAATTATATGTATCATTTGTATAGTATTGTCAAAAGGAAAAATTGTTTTGTTCTGTTTGATTTTGTGGCGCTATAAGAAACAGAACACAGACATAACAAACAAGATAAATCATGAGATTTGGGTTGATTCACAAAAATATCTAGAATAAAGAACTATTTACAATAATCTATTAAAAAATACAGCGAATGTATCAATCAGCAATGTATCAGTATGCCAAAAGAAATCATGATTTACATACAACTGAAATATAAATCACCACTGGTCTTAATAATTTCTGGGTTTTTCCATCAGGATACCATAAAATGACCTAAGCACTGCTCAATTGCATGTCTTTATGTGCGGAGAAAACCAATAAAGTCATCAGTTTCCTAAATTGATGATCACCCTAGAGCAGCTGTCGCGCTTGCAGTATTTACTTGAGTATTAACACAAGTTCAAAGAAGAAGAGGAGCCCCCAGGTGGTTGCTTTGACTATGACCGATGGCAGCTGAAAGGCTAGAATATGCTCACTACATTAGATTCATGTAGGAAATAATGGTGGAAGATTAAAATGTCTTAGCTGCGTGAAGAGTATTATCAAGACACTTTGTTATGAATCCCAGATTAGATAGATTAGATTAGATAGAACACCTCTGGACAATTCAGAATCAATTGGCAAGCAGAGGAGATGTGTTTTGAAATAACTACTTTTTTGGATGCAGGATTTAGCTCAAAATATTTTGCACAACTTCCAGAATATTTAAGAACTAACCAAGGAGTAAAATTAGATTCAAAGTTTAGAAATTTATTCAGCAAAAAATCCAAGAAAAAAAGCTTTTGATACAGGCCACTCCGACTTGGCTGTGAAACGTCTGTGGAAAGAATTCAGCTCAAGCTTTCTGGTAATCTTTGTAATTAACCAGCAAACAAACCAACTACACAGAAAACATTACCTTCTTTGAGGTAATGATAGGAATAAAAATATCTTATCACTGCATTCAATCAGGCATGTAGATGTAAAGGATCTTCACAGACAGCCTTAGTTTAGCATTCAATTATTAAATGTATGTAGCTTCTTTTTCTGGAGCTCTGGCAACACTTCAATCTCGCAGTGCTTGGAAATCCTTTAAAAACTCCTAAATCTGGATCATGATCCAGATCACCACCACAATGTAAAGAGTTCTAACTAAGGCAGTATAAGACACACCTGTGGTAAAATGTTAGAGCAATTGGTTCAATCTTTTTCCGTAATCCTGCTAACAAACACATCAATGCTACAAAAAGCATTACCTGATATGTGGAGCTCATGTGATTAAAGATATTTGACATTTTGCAAGTCTTTCTGCCTCAGACTTCCTTTGAGTTTTGTTTATGATTTTGAATCTTTTTGTTTTTCTCATGCCTGCCAGGACAAATTAAAGTTATTGGTGTAAATTACATTGAAGTAGAATTTAGTAAGATAAAAAAGTAATTCGTTTTCTTTCACTGATCTAAAAGAAAACTGAAAGTGGAGCTATTTCCTGCTCATTCTGTAAAATGTTCTTTTGTTCTCGCTTTTTTTCTTTGTCACAAAAAGAAAGATTAAACAAAACTTATCAACTGTCTTTGGTTTCAAAACTCAGACAAAAAGCAAGTCAAGTCTCAGAAAACGGCTGTGCTTTGAACTGTCAGCTAAAAGAGCTGAAAATGTTTGCCTCTGAATCTGGAACAAAAACAAAAACTCATAAGTTTCTATTTGTTTATGAGAGCTATTCAGCAGTTGCTCATGGATGCAATAAGAGGCAGCCTTGGGGATCAAATTTATGTTGCTTCAGTGATCTATGATATGCAAACTCAATTTCAGTGTGAGAAAAGCTGGAAGTGTTAGCATGAGAGCCAAAGTAGGATAGAAAATCCTTATAAAACTGAAGGTTTTTTTTCTAACTGCGGTGTTTAAAACTGAAGGCTGCAGTCAGAGATGTAAAATCAGACAGTAATTCATTTTATTTTGGACACAATAGTATTAAATCAGCAAGAAGGATGATATATATATCTTGTCATGATTTTATTATAATATTTTATTAATACATGCAAAAATATATTGTATGTTGCACAGTAAAGAAATAGAATGCATGTCATACAAAGCAGATTTTGTGAATGCCACCTGAACAAGGACTTAGATCCTTTTAAAAAACAAAAAAAAAAACAAATATCCCAAATAGAAGTGTGTGAAGCATGAAGAAAGCAGCAGTATTTGATTCTTTTGAAGCATTAGTTTTAAAGCCCAAGAAGCTAACAAAGAAATTGTCAAAGGTTATCATTCCCCAGAGGATGCAGTTACCCCTAGTAACCAATCCTGACTGAGCTTTATGGAATCGTTTGGGGTGGGGCTGAGCTCTCAAATGATGGAGCTGGTTTATAGAATGAGGATAAAGAGAGGGTGGAGTCATAGAGGTTCACGCTGTTTGGCAGCTAGAGGGGGGATGGGAGGAGCAAGGAGAAGCACGAGTGAGGAAAAGCAGGGCTGCTGTTCTTACACCAAATCCCAGACCTATTGTGTATCACATGCCAGCTCCAGGTAAGACATATACAGTTAGAGCATCGTATGCTAGACATTGAACAAATTTGATTGTTTTTATATATTTTCCACAAGGATACACTGAAAAGCTAGAGTGAGTGGTTTAAAATGTGTAACATGTTGCTTTATTTCATCAGGTGGGCTCATGTACAGTGTCTATGTGATCAAAAAGCTTTGTATTGTGAGTCAGAACTCAGTGTGTGTTATGTAAGAAACTGCATTAAAAAAGCATTGATAGGTGCCAATGTGCAGGCGTATGTCTTTTTTAGAAATATGTTTCCTGGCTTGTTGGACAGATCTGATTAACTGGTTTCATTCATGTAAATAGGAAACATAATTCAGAAGAAGGATAACTGATAGGGAGCAGCAACAACACCCCCTCTGAGGGAAGATGTGCATGGCAACGTACAGCTACAACTGAGAGAGGGGAAGCTGACAAAACAATAAAATATAAATGAATACTGAACTTTTAGCTTTGGATTGCATTTCGTGGACTTTAATGTAGCAAGAAATTATGCTTATACAGTTATTCGACAGACCTAATAAATATGACCACTTAATTGAAAGAACAATTGAAAAAAAAATATATGAACTCAGCAACTGAATTAAAAAATATGTATGTTGATTAAATAAAGAGCAGGCACGGGAGGTGCTGATAGAGCTGGATAAATAAAAACATTGCTGGTTTATTGTTTTATTTTAAAGCCAACAAGTTAACTTTCAGAAACAATGATGCAATCCTTAATTGATATGAGTCCAACTGTTTTGAGTAGCTCCTCTCTGATAATGCTTCTGCTGGAATAGGGCATCTGGAAGAAACAGAAGGCAAAGCTCCCTATTATGTTAACCTGCGCCACAGAGCTAAAGCCACACACATGCGGTGTCACTGTGTTGCTATTGGGACTACTGCTTTCCCTTTCCATTGGAGGGAAGAGGCTGTCCCATTCACGTTTATACCCCCTACAATCCAGGTGCCGTATGACTGCGATTTTTTTGCAAGTGACGCTTGATAGTTAATTACTAGTTAGGGGGCAGTTTTGGATTCAGCCAGTGAGTTTACAACTCACTGGCTGAGAATTAAAAAAACAGAATAATATCAAATCGGCTTAGGGTATAGCTCACAATTTGTATGAGGTGCTGTGGAAAGCGCCATGCTTAGTGTACAAGAATATACCAGATAGCAGACATTTACAAAATATATAAAAACAAAATGAGGTACGGATTTATCTACTGATAAACACATCTTTTTGGGGGTATCAAAGTAATTGTCTTTTTATTTCAGAAAATTAATGCATAGTCATATAAGGTTACAATAATATTTAACATTAGCGGAATTTGACATCACTTAGGCTGTGTTGCTTTTGTCTTTCTCTGTCTTACAGGTTCACACCATTAACAATGCATGGCTTGTAGGCCGCCAATAATGGCCCAAAGAAAGAGGCCTGGGACCAGTAGTGGAAACACCATGTCTGGTCCCAGCCCTGCTACCTGTCCCGCCCCTCATCTTGCAGAGTCATGTGATCTTAAAGTTCTACCAGCACGCCAGCGCCCGCTACGCTATCACAAAGAGTCTCATAATCCAAAACCCTTAAGTCATTCTTGCAACACCAAATATTCCTCCTCCAAGCCTCAAGATGTGAGCCATGTTCATCCCGAAGATGATGAAGATGTGGATATTGACATGAAGCAGTATAGCCACCCAGAAGTTGACTCACAGGTTGAGAATGAACGTCCAACGACACCATCCACGCCTGAAGATGAACCTCAGGAGAGTGAGGACCACTTTGTCCATGATCCGGCAGACTTTCATGGTGAGGCTGACAGTCTGGATGATGACTCAAGCTCTGACTACATTAACAACACTTCAGAGGATGAGGAAGACTATGATGATGGTGAGTTTACTATCTGCTATCTTCATTTGGGATAAAATGGATGGGAAAATTTTATTTGTTAATAAATAGAAATACATTGAAAGGCTCTCTACCTTGGTCACTAAGTACTCCTGATATTTACTCTCTGTTTCCTTATGAGGGCAGCCCTCAGTGTATAAACCAAGTATCTTGTAACTGTCTATATTTGATTTTCCATACATGGCTTTTTCTGAACAACGGAAGTCCACAAATATTTTATTTCCAACATCAGTTCAATACTTACTAAACATGCAAAATTACTGTTGCACTGTTGTTTGTAATAGTTTTCCAGGTTTGGTGTTGGAATAGGGTAGAGCTGAAGTGTATGTCCTTCAATAGATGTCACAGATATAATGGTCCACTGTGGTTAAGGGCATTTCCAGACTAGATACCAGCATCTGGTCTATATGTTTTTAACAGCACCAGTTCTAGGTCTGGAGGTTCAAAAGATTTCCAGACAGTGCTTCCAATAAATATCAAGGTTTTTCACACAAAAAAACACATTTGTCTGCTTCACATTGACACAAACTTCCCTTTGAGAAGCTGTGACTTGACATCAGTGGGGATAATGTACAATCAAATACATGACAGTGTTTTAGGAACGATTGTGGGTTTTTTTCCCTACTTAAATAAAGCATACAACTGTTTGTTTCTGATTGCAAACCTCTCCAGGATTAGCAGAGGAAGACGGGGGAGTGACTTACTACATTCGCTACTGCCCTGAGGATGATAGTTACCTGGAGGGAATGGACTGCAACAACCAGGGAAACTGTAACCACAGCCACAAACAGGGAGACTGCTCCGGAAACATTGAACAACATAGAACCCATGCTGGTGAATGCCAGGAGGTAGAAGAAGGATGGGTAGAAGAGGGAGAAGAGGAAGAGGCGGAAGGAGTATTGAGAGAGGAGGAATGGGTTGAAGATGATGAAGGAGAAGAGCCAATAAGAGAGGAGTGGCAAGAAGATGAGGATGAAGTGGTGGAGGAATGGAGAGAGGGAAACGAGGAGGTACAAGAGGAATGGATAGAAGAGGATCATGTGAGCCAGGAGCAGTGGGAAGAACAAGAAAGGCACAGGGTTGAAGAGTGGGGTCAGGGGGAGGGGGAGGTCCGTTGTGAGGTGGTGGAACAAGATCCTGATGAACAGATTTACAATGGAAGACCAGAACCCATATTGGACCATCACCACCAGCCTGCAATGCAAGACACCATCCACACTCAGGTGCATGACAGAGAGGAAGACAGAGAGGAAGAGAGTGAAGAGGGCTGTCCCAATGAAGATGAAGATGAGGAAGGTGCTGAGAAGGAGAGAGCTTACACTGGTGACTGTTATCCCTCTGAAGACAATGGGAACTCAGTGCAGGTCTCCCCATACCGCAGTCGTAAGGTGCTGGTGGTGGAGGGAGAGACAGGAGAGGAGGCAGAGGAGGACATTGACCAAATTGTTGCTGAGATTAAGATGAGTATGAGCATGGGGAGTCTAAGCAGTGGCACTGATCAAAGCCCAGAGGAGTTGGCCCAGGATCCTGTACCAAGTGACTATCCTCACCGTAAGCCCGAGGCAACGTCCTATCCACCAGTTCATCACCGTCATGACAGCAGGCCCAAGTCCCTAAACATCCCCTCCATGCATCACAGCAACCCTGACCTCCAGAGAGGCACCAAGGCTCATCCATGCTCTCCTGAAGACAGACAGAGATGGGCTCAAGAGCAGGTAATCTGTTTAGAAAGTCCAAAAGCGTTTACTTATCCACATTTCTAGCAATACTGCTTTTAGGGTCATACAACAGAACAAACTCTAAAAAAAAAAAAATGAATGGTGTAGTATGATTATTGCGCTTCTATAGCTGTATTAAGTTTGACTTTATTTTAGAAAATGTATCAAATTACCTTTTCCGTAGACTACATCAATCTTTTTTTCAAATTTCCATTGGCCTGATGCAACACCAAATACTATCCCACATATTGGTGTTGCATTTTCTTGATGATAACATTTATTTCATTTTTTTTATGTTGGAATTATGAAGCATTATTCTTTTTTTCAGTTCAGTTTCATTCAAGATGGATTGTTTCATCCTATCAGTTTTTTCTTTATAATTTGCAAGAAGGTTTATGGCGTAGCTATAAGAGAAGAATTTGAATTTAGTTATGTGTTGACAAAACACAATGTGTCCTGGAAAACTATGAGTAACAATGATACATGTAATCTATGTTTTGATTTATTGAGAGAACATTTGATGCTACTGCTTATCTTATTGTTGGAAAGGTATTCAATGTTCAGTGGAATTCATCTGGATTTAGTTTACTATAGAGCCAACAAAGTATGGTTGAGAATATGATTTGTTTTTTGGAGGGGTTATGAGCAGACCGTTATATCTGCATACATAGGTCCTTAATCAGAGTCAAGCTCAAAGCCATTCATACTCTAACTTTATATGTGCTACAGTCACTTCTGCAATACATTGTTTTTCAGTAATGATTATTTACACAAGTGAGTGTTTGCAAACTAAGAGTATTTATTAAGCATCAGATGATAGAGGGAAAAGGTGTTTACTTGTTGGCTCCCATGAATAGAGGGGGCAGGGGTTTGGTACCGCTCAGTTCGACTTTGTCAATTGATTCTGTTCAGTCTGGGGGAATACAGTCCGCTCATCCAGCAGGTAAGTCAGAAGAGACTTGAATTATTCAGATGCAAACAGCAAAGCAAACATTTGCAGGGCTTAATTTTGTCACTCACTGTAGCCTTGGTAGAGGGAGTCCCCAGAAGGCAGTGGATAGCTTATAACAGCGGCTCAGACAGCAGGAGCACAGCTGCAAACCACTGCCGAACCAGTGGGTCAAGGTCCGGTGGTTTCACAGTTCTGGGTCAGTCGGCTGTTCTGTGGGTCGACCAGACGAACTGGGTGGTTTCTCATGTGCTTCAGCAGGCCTGTTCACAAAACACTGTGTTCAATCTGGTTTAAAACGCAGGAAAAACAAGACACTATCTTCAGCTCTTCTCCGGAGGGGTTATGGCGGCTATGACATAGCCTTCAGCTGAAAACCGGAATGTGTCTCCGCTTTCGAGGACCGAAAGCTGCATGCAAGAGACAGTTAAGATGGAGTTGGCTGGTTAAGTAGACTCTGTTGCAGTGATGTGACATCAGGGGGAGTCGCTCCCGCTTATGTCATTGACATTTGATCCTCAACAGATGGTAGGAGTAGTAACGTGTTCAAAAGTCAATTGGGGAGAAAGCTCAAAAAGGATAGTAGTACAGTTGCATATACTATAAAATCTAGATGCTACTTCACATCTAAAGTCTATGTTAAACACATCAGGAAGAGATGCATTGTCTAGATACATTCTGCTTTCCTGATAAACAATTTTTAGAGATGGCAGTTTAAGGTAAAGCATCTTTAGGACTCCTGGATTTACAATTTTGGGGTGAAGAGTTGAAAATGAGTGATAAGTAACATATATTTACAGAAGAAATATAATATTTGAAGCCTTGCCCCTACCCTATTGTTACCAAGGAATTTACCTGCTACTTATTTCTTTCCTGGATCTTACATGCAGAGCCACCCTATCATTGAAAGGTAAAATAGTACAAAAATAAGAGATTTCAAGAAAGCTTGAAGGTAATAAGCACCTGTATTATGCATATATGTACTTGTTCTTAGCCTTCTGCAGCTCATTTGTAGTCAAAATATAGGTCTACAATAATGTATTAAACTGAAAAACATGCACACCCTGGTTCACGTTCAAATGACTTCTGGAGATGATTTCATAATCAGTGATCAAATAAACAGTTAACTACATTGTGATTCACTGTGCCTAACGATTGAACCAGAGTAAATTTGATTATACCTTGAGAGTACAGCATTGAGCCAAAGTTTAAAAGAGTAGTGATGGAAATTGTTGCTGGTGATCCTCTACAAACAAACCATATACTCTATTGTTTGGAAGGAAGATACAATATACTAGAGTAAACACTTTAAAGGTTTGACGTTCTCTAATTTCCATGACACAATACAATGGTTTAAGATATTGTTAATGTCTTGCTAAAGAAAGCAAAAAAGGGGGATAGAGTAATAGTAAAGCTGCTCTCCTCCTGCAATGTGTCTGCAGACCAGACAGCCACCCTGTGTTCGTAGGTACCGCAGGCTGCCAGTGAGGTGATCCAGTATCCACTGGGACAGATGGTGGTCCAATCCTGAACACTATAGCTTGTCCTGAATGACTCAGAAGTGGATGGTACTAATAGGGCAGGAACATTAAAGAACGTTATTTTCTTACTACTCCAAGGCTTCTCCATGTGGGTCAGTGTTTGGTGCAGCAAGTAGACAATGGTTTAATCCACTGCAATGCCAGCAAACTGCAGCAGATTTTATAATGACACCACCTGAGGGCTAAAGGTAGTTGATAAACAAAGTATCAAGGATCTTCATCAGATGCTAGGTCAGTACAAACTTGTACCCGTTAGGGTCCTTTAAATCTGCAGTCTTATGCAACAGTACCGAACACAAGGTCTTTCACACCTGGGATAATTTCCCTTACTTAATAGTGATAAATATATGTTAAATATATGTCTCATGATGCATTGAGAAAGACTGGTTGAGGGTCAGGCTGAATGATATTGCTTTGATCACAATGTATTTCTTACCTTTGGTCAATAGGATATTATTCCAATATCAGTATAAGAAACGTAAAAGCCTCAGAAAAAATGCTAAGAAAGCCCACAACAGAATGAACAAGCATGAACATTTTTATGATAAGCCCATGAAACTCCTCCAATATAACATTTTAAGGACAGTAAATCCTCCACTTGATTTGTCATGGATCTCATATTTCCCACAATACCGGTTGAAATGACTGGTCTGTAGGTCCTCCTCCAGTTAAGATGGCTTCTCTTGGCCCATTTCTCACTCCTGCTTCTGCTATCTCATGAGGGAAAGGGTAAGATATCAGATAGTCAATAAAAGGAGAACAATTTGTTTTAGTTTTACATTTGTTCTCTAGAAGAGGTTTTTACAGCCCTGTTCTTAGCAGTTAATGATGATAAAATTCAGTTGGATAATTCCCACATGTTGCATCTTGAAATTGGATTCAGTTTGTGGATTCATCCTACAAAAACCTTCTGTCTTAGTATTGCAATGCTTGTTTGTACAACTGCGTTGGGCACCATGATGAATATTGATAAGTTAACTCTCTTCCTCCTAAGGAGGGTACACAGAGTTACAACATGTTCTGCTCATCTGAATTTCCCTTTTACTGCTGTGCTGAGGGAGAGGATCTAAACAGCAGAGGCTTTCATTTCCCTCCTGTTGCTAGCGAGATGTAATAAACAGTGAGGATCTGCCAAATTGTGCTTCTTCTGATATGTCCTCTTATTTCTTCTGATTGTGCACACAAACTGAATAGCTCTGCCCTTTTTAGCAATATAGTTTTTTTTTCTTAAAAATAAAACACTTTACCCTTCAATCATAAGCTAATTTCTATTATTAAAGAGCAATAATACTGTAAAATCCACATCCACATTGACAGTGCAGAACAAAGACTAATTTAATAGTTGATATTTGTTGTTAATGTTATTGTTGATCTGGAATGGATTATCTAAGGTATAGAGCTAAGGTCAGTTTTCGATTAAGAAAAGAAAAATAATTTTAAGTAAATCACATAAATACATAGTTACATGCAAATCAGTCACTATCCTTCTACAGTGTTGCATGATTAAACTGTTTTAAAAGTTAGGTTTGGCTTGAATTAAACAAGATGATCAAACTTTTTTGAAAGGCGGACATAGGCTATAGTTCTTAGTTTGAGCATTATGATTTTCTATGTAATCTGAGATTAAGTTTACCAAAATTTATTGATGTGACGTGCAGTTTTGGTTTCCACTTCTGGTGAAATACTTTCTTAGCATTTTTTCCATGGCCACTAAGACAAACCTACAGCTTATACAATATAATTCAAAGCTAAGAAATAATGTGACATTTCATTTATTTTAAGTAAAGTTTCCCACAGATTTTATTTAAAGTTCTACTACAAGTTTAGTTTCTCAGTTTTCTCCTATGCAGACAAGAGCTTCCAATTAAGAGAAACAGGGAAGTGTTCTAGTTTTACCATATCTGTAATCCTCTGTTCTGTTCTGACTTATATCATGGCATCTTTTTGTATTGTGTTGGTCTGCCAGGTTGGCAATGGTCCAGATCATTCTAGAAAACAGCAGCGCTCCGACCTTAATGTTCCCCTGGAGAACAACAATGTACCAGAGGTAAGATGATGCTGGATAACCTCATGCAGGATTTTTTCTCCCTTTATTTGTTTACTGTTTTATTGGGTGATTTTGTTATCTCGTACAAAATATATGTGTGTGTGTATATAGTGTAAGAGTGTGTGAAAATTTTTTGTAAATGAACAGCTGTGTAATTATAACTACAGCTCATGTCTGGTGCTTACAGCATGATAGCATTGTAGCAATTGAGCATGTGTTCAGGGTTTTTATGAGAGCCATTTTTCACTCCGAAGTCAGCCTCTTCTTACCCTTGAGTGAAGCCTTCTGAGTAAATGTAAAACCGTAGACCATAGCAGTCTGGTCACAGAGCTCTGCTAGATCCAGTTAGACAAAAAATAACAGTTTGACTGTCAGGAATCAACGACCATTCCTCTGTTTTTTCTGTTTTTTTCTCACTGTTCAATCTGCCATAGACTCATCATTCTAGGATGACATATTTGTGCTGTTTATGAACAACACAACATGAATAAAAGCGTGGTTTCATACATGATTATAATTACATAACTGTAGGAGATGGATTTTGCCAAGCCTGGATAGCATTTCTGATTATTAACGTCAAAAATGGATGGTCTGTATTATTTGATTTTTGGGTTGATTTATTTGAGCTTCTTTGTGGGAAAGGGGTTTCACACTTTAAAGCAGATGAAAGCAATATAGAAAGTACTGATCTGTAAGAATGTATTAGTGGAACATTGTGTATCTTTAATTGGAGCTTGCAATGATAAGTATCTGCTTTCTAAACAGATCAAGGAATCCTAGACTCTTGCTATACAGAATAATTGAATTCGTTAAGCATTACAGCACATTAACAGTTTAATTTTAAGTGTAGCTGAAAATCATTCAGTTGAGGCCCCACGCTTCTGTCCAAAATATCACATTAACACATTATTGTTTTGATATCTTGCTAGATAATATAGGCTTGAGTATAAAGTTTTTATAAAATGAAACAGAGCAGGCTGTGAAAATGAGATAAAGCAGATACATTTATTTTCATATCTGTTTTCTTTCTTTCAGCCAACAAAGAAAGTTGCCTCCTTCCCAAGCTTTGTTGATGGTAAGTTGTCTGCCTCTGAACCAGCTTTCTAATCTGACCAAAACCCTACTGACATGAAACAACAACATCAATAATTCTAACTAACATCACTGTCCCTGCTGAGGAAATGTATACCCAGATCATGATGGTACCTCTAGCATGTCTTACTGTTGGATGGACTAGCCGTGCATTTGAGGTATACTAATCTAACCCTGCTATAGATCATAATTTTCTTCCTTACTTCATTGCCCCATTTACACTACCCTTTTAAAACCATGCTGAGATCGGTCTGAGCACAGTAACCGAGTTAACTGTTGAGTGTAACTGGCATGCAAACTGAACTGAGCCATGCCTGGACTAGTTCGTCAGTAGGCCGAATGTAATCATGAAATTTCAGACATTCATAAAAATACAAGCTTCCCTACCTTTCCACACGATTTTCACTGAGGATTCTGCTTAGCAGTGTGATGAACCTCAACGTCTGTTGATTTTTCCTGCATCTGTAAGACCTGATTATTCTATCGTTTGTTGTGTCCACATTTCTTCAATCCTAGAAAACAGTAGTACCGTAGATCGTCACTAGGAGGCGAGGGATCGTGCTAAAGTGATGTGTAAACGGTCATAAGGATCCGATCTCGGCACGGTTACCTGATCCAAGCTCGGTTCAAACTCAGAACAGATTGGTTTCAGAGGGTAGGGCAAATGGGGCTTACGTTGTGTTTGTTAGCCTTTATGAGGCCAATAAGGTTTTTGCTCACCTATGTTGAGAACCAATCTATTCATGCTAACATCAAAATGCACAAAGATAGATTATGCACACTGTTTTCTTTCTGATTTTAATTAAGATTTTATTTGGAAGTATTACAATAAAAAAAAAGGAAAAAAAACAACAGTGTGTATTTGTTCTTCCACCGTTTATGCACTATGATGTGTGCATAGATTTCACTGTAATAAGGTGAAGTTTTGTGGCACAAAAGTGGGCATAAATAGTCTGTCATCACCTCATCTCCAGAAAAACAGTATTTTACTCCATGTTTAACCTAGCATGGTAACCGGAGCGATTGCAATACCTTCTTTAAGGCACAATCAGCATCTGTCCAAAGGCAGTCTGACTTCCCTAATTCGGTCTGTTTTTTGCTATCCTCTCAGTTCCTGGACCCTGCGAACCAGAGGACCTGATTGATGGCATTATCTTTGCTGCTAACTACCTTGGCTCCACCCAGCTACTGTCTGAGAGGAACCCCTCCAAGAACATCCGCATGATGCAGGCACAAGAAGCTGTCAGCAGGGTCAAGGTACCACATGGTGCTTCACAGATACTAACATGTGCAACCACAGAAAGAATATTTCATTTTTCCATCAGAAAAAAATCCTAACTTGTTACAAATCTCATAAGAAAAAAACATACAGTAGTAGAGATATGAAAAATAGATTATTTACATTTAACTCACAGGATTTTAGCTAAGTAATTTAAGCCCAGAATATTAACTTAGAGTCTTACGGGCTAAAAAATGGCAAGAATAGTGTGCTTGGTAAAATATTAATACATAAAAAGAGACTTTTTAAAAAAAAATAAAATATATCTGCCATGGTGGGAAAGTAACATCCATCCATGCAAAACCAAAATGGGATAACTGATTTTAACTTATGGGAGTTTATTAAGTTGTTCCAGTTAAATATAAAGCATTTGTGGGATACAGGTACAGGCAGAATAATATGATATATATTGATATATAATCTCCTCAACTCCATCCATACGCAGAAGCTTTGGTTTGATTTCACCTACAGAAAGCCCACTCTGTGTCTCTGCTCTGATCTACTCTAAGGTCTCAGCAGTTTCTGCCAGGGACCTTTTCTGTGTCTTTACTAGATTAAGTTTTAATAAAGACAGGTCCAATATGTATTCTTTAAAGGCTGCACTGCTTATCATTTGCTCTAGACTGACATGACCACCAGGTGCATTCACAACTGCATGGTGTGTGCTTCCTTGAATTCAGAGATCCTGCTGTATAAACTGTACTGCTAGATAAAGGTGTTCACTGTAACATTTTTACCTTAAATCTAAACTGGTTCACAAGCAGAAGTCTATAAATAGGAACTACTGTGACTGCAGCAGGGTATGGAAGGCCAAAGGTACTGCAAATTTAGTACATAAAAAAGTTGTAATATATCTGTTTGTAGACCTGAGTATTTCAACGTGACTTATGATGCATTCATCAAAAAAATAAAACAATTTTAATCCTAAATATATTAAAAAAAATATAAAAAAAAATATATTTATTTATTTTTTTTACATATTAAATACATATACTTCATAGCCATTGAATAAAGAAGTTATGAAAAATAAAAAAAAAATCACTCTTACTACAAGTCAGTCATAATGAGTTTGGATTTGAAGATGATCTGCAGCTGACTTTCAGTCGAAAAGGTTATTTAAAAATGTACTTTTTAGCAATTTTTTGAGCAAATATTTTATTCAAACTTTTCTTAAATTCCTCAATTTCATCACTACTGTACATCGATGGATTAATTACAACTTTTGCTTAGAAATAATTGTGCAATCTAATCAAAATATTTACATATAAGAATTGTGTGACCAGCATAAAATTTTGGGGGGTTGGGGCAAGATATATGAATCATAAGTATGAATTTTAAGTTATTTTTCCTGAGCCCAGTTACAAGCTGGCCTGTTTATACTAATGACATCAGTTTCACAACATATTCTAATACAATATTTCTGATGCCAAACATACGTATCGGTGTCCACATGTCATAAACCTGCATGAGCTGAAAGTGTGGCATTGTCTTCCTCGTCATTTGCCTTTCTTTTATGAATAAAAAGTGTCGGGACAGCTCCTGCATAGTTCTCTGAAACAGGAGGCTTTTATTTCGAGTCATCTTTTTTTAAATGGTTGGTGAGCAAGCATTCACCTAAATATGGATGGCCATTTCTTTTTTTGTAGTATATGTAACCCAACCTGTCGAAATGTAAGAATGAAACCTGCTGGTAAAGTTTTTCCTGCTGGTAAAGAAATGAGTCACCTTGCCTTTCCTAAAGAGCATTTATGTAAGAGTTCTGTGCAAATGGTTTGCTGCAAACTTTCAACTTAGAAACAAGTGTCTTTTAGCACCCTCTAATGGTTACCTTCATAAATATTTGATGATCTCCTGTGCAACTATCCACTTTTAGAAACTGACATATAAAAGGACCAGCCACTGAGGGGTAAACTTTGCTGTGGTTTTGTGTTTTGAAAACTGATGTCAGATTATTTAAAATCTTGTCAGTTATTATCAGTTTCAATGACAAATTCAGAGTTTTGGCACATAACACATAAGGTCTTCTCCCCAAAAAAATTTCTAGCGCATCATTTTAAAATTTCAAGTCAATGTTGTTACAATATTTAGAAGATTGGGGTGAATCACTTATAATCAGTAACTTGCTGCTGGTTGTCACTTTACTCTATTCACTGGTATATTAATATTTGGTAGTAAACTCATTCTCATAGGCATTATTCATGTTATTCTTTTTTTCCATATCAATTTGAGGAAACATTTAGTTAGTGTACAGGGGTCTACTGTTTCCTAAAGCAGAGAAGGAAGAGGAAAAATAGAAATAGGCAGATGAATTGGGCCTAAACTTGGTAGCTGATTTATTCGGATCCTGTCTGCATGACATTCACTCACTTTGATGTAATATTTATAAAGCTTCATCCCAACGCCTACCTTTAGGTCTTTCCTGTTTGTCAACCCCCTGCCGATTTGCTCAGCAGCTCTGCAGTTGTTGCTTAAAGCCACACATCTCTTGCATAACAGCAGAGCTGATAAACCCTATTGAAATAATAGAAAAGATTTTTCCTCCTATTTCTTATGACAACTGCTTTTTTGTAGTTTTATGTTTGGAATATTTAAATGCTGAATTAGCTAGTGTTGTAACATATTTGTTCGACTTATAATTTTCCACATTTTGTCAGTTTACAACCATACATTTCATAGTTTTTTATGGTGATTTGTGGCACATTGAAGCATAATGTAAATCATTCTTTTAACGTGGAAGGAAAACTATAAGTTATCCTGAAAATGTATTCCAATAAAACAACTGAAAAGTGTGGCATGAATATGTATTTATTTGTCCAACTTTCTCTCTGTCTCTTTTTTTTTGGGGCTCAGTCGGATTGAAAGGAAAGCGTTTTGAGATCAGTGTTAAATCTTACAGCAAATTCTAACTTTGGATTTTGTTCTGGACTTTGACTGGACCATTTTAACACCTTAATATGCTTCGATTTAATTGGATCCTATGTGACACCTGCACCTTGTTTAAGATCATCTTCACTCCATTCTTTAGTCTTTTGAAGCAACTAACAGGTATTCTGGGCAGTATTTCGTATCAATAATTTTCTGCACTTCTCTGACTCTCTACCTTGTCTTTGCTGAAGACAATAACGTAGCATCCACACAGCATAATCCTGTGTCCCCCATTATTTACTGTTACAGTTGTCTTTTTTTTTTTTTTTGGGGGGGGGGGGGGGGGGGGGGGGGGGGGGGGTGATGCGCAGTGTTAGTTCCCTATCATAAAATGCTCTACATCAATCAGAAGTCACTTTTCTTTAACAGTCATATTTGTTAAGTGCATAGCTATTATTTTTTCTTTATACATTGTATCCCAGCTGAGCTCCAGAGTGAGAATGAGTGTGCATTATTCTTCCTTGTTTTATGTTTGTAACTAAAGGGGTCAAAGTAAACCTATATATAAATTTCCTTCACTTTAAAAACATGCACCAGCTTCTGTTAACCTGCAACACAGCTTTCCAGTTAATGAATTCAAGTATGTCATATGACAGGGCATGCTTTGATGGCGCAGTAGTGAGCATGCACGACCCATGTACAGAGGCCTCAGTCTTGGATATAACTCACCTTGGTTTGAATCCAATTTGTTGTCTTTGCCGCATGTCCCGCCCCTCTCTCATATCCCATTTACTGTCGACCTGCTGTCAAAAAAAAAAAGCCACTAGTGCTGTAAAAACTTTTTTTTTAAAGTATTCGTATGCAAACACATTTGAATGCTTGTTTAAGGTCCTGTAGGTGGTTAGCAGTCCTGCTGTCATCCTTTTAAAGGATGTCAAAACATTTTGCGATGGTGGGGCTAACTACTTTAACATCACTATTATAACTACTTAAACACACATTAGTTTCTGCTTTAACCTCTTAAAATCTGTATAAAATGTTTATAACGTTTATACAGGTTTGTAAAAACAAGAGTGTTTTTGTACAGCAAAATAACAATGAACTAAATGCATACTGTTAACCTTCAATACCTAATCTCGTCACTTCCTATTTTTCTCTGCACTTGATGCAGTTACATGTCAGTCTTTCTAGTTGTCCTTAGAACTGAGCTCCGTCTCCTGAAATAAAGTAGTTTGAAATGTTGTTAATGCCTTTAATTGACCCAGGATCAGTGCTGGTGTTTCTCTGCATGTTTGGTAAATTATTTATGGGTAATAAATTAAACATCAGAGAGAACTTTGTCACAACTTAGAATCAGCTCCTATTTATAACTGCTTGTTTTTAATATGCTGTGTTTACAGGAGAAAAAGCAATTATCCCCCCGTGTAATTACTGTTTTGATTTGTATCTGTTAATCAACACTGTGCTGTGCAAATATCCCAAACACGCTTGCTCAACACAGTCACACACAGCTCGTCTGTCTCCGTCACGCTTCCTGTTTGTTAGAACAACATCTTGTTCAGAGCTTTACTGTTGCTGGTATTTTCTTTATAATCCTCCTTTTTTATGTGCTCCTTCTCTTCCTCCTGTTCTCTGTGCTCCTGTATCTGCTGACCTTGTCCCGTCCCAACGCCTGCCTGCCTGCCTACCTTCCTGCCTGCCTGCCTGCCTGCCTGCCTGCCTGTCTACCAGAGGGTTCAGAAGGCTGCCAAAATCAAGAAAAAGGCGGTGTGTAATAAACTGAGCACAGGAAGAGCCTTTGGTCACTCTCCTTCCATTGCATCTTTTACATTGCATTTTGCTTGTCTGTGTGTCTTCACTCATCAAAAGGCCTTTAAAAGAAATTGTTGCAAAAGTCTCAACAATTTTTAGGGCTAAGTTTAGATTTTATGCATCAGCTGAGTGGAACGTAAAGGCGGTGTTGCTATCCAGTAAAAGTAAAATAGTAAAAATAAAAAATCTATTTATCTGTCTGTCTCTGAAGCTCTGATTGCAGTAACAATTTCAATCATGGTTGAATCATACTTTACTTTTACTTTTCCAAAAGATTCAAATTTACTCAATTTATCTTTGTTACTCCAATATTTTTCTTGCTGCATCAGGTTGTAAGAACTTGATTCAGTCTTGAGACTGAGATTTTAATCTCAATTAGTTTTTTAACCAGGTTAAATAAAGTAAATAATAATAATGAACAGCTACACAGTTTACCAATATCCTTTGGATATTATATACTAACCCACCCCCCCCCCCCCCAATTTTTGCTTTAGTCAAAACATTTATAATCAGCTTCAGCCTGAACTTTTGATGTGTTAGTTGATTAAGTGTTTTTTTTAAGCACATGATAATGTGGAAATGCTTCCCCTGCTTTGTTCCTACACTGATTTCTCTATAATCCTTCAACTTTGCACTATTTAGATTTACATTAATAACACAAACTCACTTCAATGGTTCTAACAGATGTCACTGTTTTAACCTTTTCATTGTGGTTTCATGTGGTTGAGTGTAACATTTAAAAAATGTAGTAATCGGTCTTATAATATTGGTTTTTAATCTATTTTTTAAGTTTTAACTAGTCTTTTTTGGAGTTCATGTTAGGTCTAGTAAAAGGGCAACAAATGATACTACGCTGGTCTTACTAAATAAGCAGTATCTTTGGCTGCAAAATCTACTTGACCCCATTGAAAAAAGATGCAATAGAAAGTTCAGTTAAAAACTATTATACAAAATGTGTTTGTTTTATCAAAATTATTAAAGTTATACAACTTTTTCTATTTTGAATTACATTTTTTAGACCAAATAAAAGCATAAAACTTTAGTAGAGATATTTTTTTCAAATGTCAAAAAAGTTATGGAAAGAAAACATATATTTCGGTTAAGAATAGATTGAATTAAAGGAAAAAATGTCTTTTCAGTTCTTTTTTTTTTTTTTTGCCAGTGTTCCTGGAGATTAACAATCTGCTTTGAAGCACATATTGCACACGTCTTTATTGGGAGAATTCTGTTTAAACATTTGGCAATAGTCTAAGTATTACCTGCATCAAAGTGTTTAAGAACTTTTTGAATATGTTTAAAGTGAATATAGTTTCTACAAAAAGAAATGAAGCTCTGTCAACATGCCCATTTAAACAGCCAAAGGTTCCTTAAAGAAGGCTTATTGCGAAATTAAAAAAGGTGAAACTAAAAGTTTTCCATTTAAGGAGTTCTGGAGAGTCAATATTGATAGACAAAAAAATATATATATATCGTAAAAGTAAAATGTTTACATATTTCTCTTTTACAGTTTTGCTATAATTGCTCCAAGGGTGTTTTTTTCTCTCAGTTAAAGGCATGTTTTAGAGTCTCTACACTCCAGTTAACGATTATCAATTACAAATTAGTTGACGATTACTTCAATAATCGAATAATCGCGATTAATCCGATTAGTTGTTTCAGCCCTGATATAGATGCAAATGTTTGGTATAAAAGTAAAAAAATATATGTTAGACAGAGGCTAAAACTACATTACTGTCGCTGAATTATTATTTTTTTTAAATGAAGGAATATTCTGCTTTTTACATACTGTGATTGACATATGTTATTTCTTGCAAAGTAGATATAATTTTTAGAAATCTGGACAGAAGGTGTTTTTCCTCAGCTCATAGCTCTCATTTCTGAGAAAGATGTAGAGGAAGAAATGTTAAAAGAAAACAAACAGACACAAGCAAGGAGAAATGGATTATTATTTTCATCCATCAAAATAATAATTCCTGTAAAACACTGTATGCGGTTCAAAGGACGCATTAAGATCAATCCTCTAAATTACAGTCCAGATAACTCTATTAAATCAGTTTCAGTTTGTCCACCTTTCCTTTCTTGAAATAGATAAAATAAACTGACTGACTTTCAATTGCCAAAAACTCAAACAAACAGTTTGCTATTTTTGAACTTTGCTGCCATTTCAGTTACAAAATACAGTCAGAGTAAATTAGAACAAATATAATTTCATTAAGTTGCATCTCACAGTGATTAGGTGGAAATGGACGCCTGTTTGTTCTCCACTCGCCGTTGTTACAGCCAGCTGGTGAGGGCTTAGTGTTAAGCTGTTTCTAGTTTCCGCTCCAGCTCACCATCCTGGTGCCAGGACAGCTGATCTGAAAGGACATCACTGCCAAAAACGCTTCCTTTTTTTTTTTTTCAGCATCAACTGTCATAAATTTTTCCATCTGACATGTTTATGGCATCTCTCCAACTCAGTACTATACTGAGCATGTATGCAGACACAAACAGGGCTGTTCACAGAGATCTTAAACATTTAAAATTAAAACTCTTGTTTCTGTATGTTCAGAATGCCGAGGGAGACGGCCAGACACTGACTGAGGTCGATCTGTTTATTTCTACCCAGAGGATCAAAGTCCTCAATGCAGACACACAAGTAAGTACACCTGTCTTAACAGGAGCTGCTTCTTGAAGGTGCACTTTGTCAGTTTCAAAATGAATAATAAGGGAGTAGCAATTGGATTGCATAGAGGTTGTAAAACTTGGAGCTTAGCCACGAATTTCAGCTGCATCTTATGAAACCACGGCTTTTATCACTCAAATCTCAACAAGTCACTATGAGAGTTTCCTGTATAATCATGTGGAAATATATGTGCGGCACTACCTTTATTTGTGATATTCAGATAAATCACTGTTTCCAAACAGTTTATCCTTCAGATATTTATGCTGAGTTTCAACTAAAATAAAATCAGAATTTTTTGCAGAAAATGTTACAAAGTGAAGAATCTGTGTTCCTCAGAGCTGTTCACTGTGTTCACAGCAAAAAGATACATAGAAATTATATGGAAGCAGCAGATGATTTGTTTGTAACATTTTAACCTTATCTTTGGTTGGGCTCAGTGAGATATTTTCAGTGAGGTAACCTCCTGGTATAAAAAAAAAAAAAAAACTAAAGAACAAAAACAAAGTAACATGCTGCAATGCAGTGTCTGTCTCCCTCCCTTTTCCATCTGGTTGCCTCTGGTCCTGGCACTACTGCAAAATCGATTCAGTCCAAAAAAAAGTACTTATTTTCTGCAGTGGGAAGCTTTAAGCACTTTGCATTGGTGGTTCCCGAGTTGCACTCATTAAAGAATAACTCCAAAAGTGGGCTGGAAAAACAGCATCCATTAGATTCACATAATGAGGCTGTCACGGTGCTAATGAAATGAAGAAAACAGCAGAGAATTCATCTTATAATAAAAGATAAGCAATTAAAACCTCTGAATAAACACGCATTATTTAAAGTCTGTTCCTCTGAATTGTTATTTCATCAAAATATAATTCCCCATGCAATCTAATTTATCACACATGCCTTTTATTAACCTGGGTAAATAAATATAACACCATTAGAGTAGACTCAAGTTATTTGTCTGGGTTTTTGTACATAATATAAGATGAACATGATCTGCAGATAATCTGGTTTAGACTAGCATGGTATTGGGATGTAATTTGTTTATACAGCCAGATTAAAATAAAAAAAGACATTAAGATTCTGTTTGGATTGCCTTCTTTCCATGTTTTGCTCCACATGTATTACTGTATGTAGCTTTTTGAAACAATCATTAATTTAAAACAATCTTGATCATATTTGATCTTGTCTATCTGGTATTCTGTATGTTCTCCTAATTAAAGTGCATAAAAGGAATTTTAAACAACATAAATGTACTAAAAGGGACTTTTTATTCAAGAACAACACAAAAAGCATTAAATTGCTGCCATGATGGGTTCAGTGTTTGCTACTGTTTAATGCTTTAGTATTAAGGTTCAGGTTTATGAATGGAGTCTGAAGTTAAATTGTGATTTATGACATTTGCGTTGTTGTGCCCACAGGAAACGATGATGGACAATGCACTGCGCACCATCTCTTACATTGCTGACATAGGGAACATTGTGGTGCTGATGGCGAGGCGGCGGATGCCTCGAACGGCTTCACAGGACTGTATTGAGACTACACCTGGAGCGCCTGAGGCAAAGAAGCAGTACAAGATGATATGTCATGTCTTTGAATCTGAGGATGTAAGTGTCAAAGAGACAGTCGATATCTGGGGAAATGAATCTAGACATTTTAAGGCAAAACTTTATATATTTTTCCATCCAACTAATGAGAAATTCAAATATTTTTTACAGAGTTTTGCTTAAAGCAGGTATACAGCCAATGTTATCATGGCTTACTATCAGCAGTTTATTAAACATTACTGTGTAGCTTACTATAATGATTAGAGGGAACCACTGATCTGCATTAATAGGAACTGGCTGGGAACTTTTGATTTCTTTTAGTTTGTTTATTTTTTACCCCACAAGGCAGTTGTTTGCTTAACTGAAGCAGTTTTAGGAAGGCTTGGCAAAAGGAACAATGTTGCACCAAGGAGCCAGCAGCTCAGATTTTCTCTGCCAAGTGGTATAAAGGCTGGACTCCAATCTGTCCCCTCCTCATCTAATTTTGCAGCCAGAGTTTTCATGGAGGTATTCAGCTGCTTTTCCATTAGATTAGAAACTGTGTCTGTTGTTATGGCTTCATTGGCTGTAGGCACTGTTTACTGTTTTAGACTTTTAATGTTGTTTTTTCATGCAGAATTAATTCCCTGAATCAGTTTTGGACTTAATTGTTTGCAGAATCAATATATAGTATCGTATTGAACTTTTAGTTTCAGCTATATAAAAAATGATTCCCAATAAATGCACTTTTTATTCATTTTAACTATTAATATATTCTATGCCAATGTAATTAACTGCATATGCAATATAATGACAAAAAAACCAAAACTTTTTTTAATCACAGAGGCACTCAATTTTGGTCACATTACATTGACTTTCTTAAGTGGGTTTGCCTCCACAGAGAAGGGGAAAGAGAGTTACACTACAGTTTGTACTGTACTGTAACTGTACTAACTACTGTACTGATCCCTCCATGCAAGTAGAAGTCAAAACTTTTCCAAAATACTGGAACAGTAAAGTCCTTTGACAATGGACTGGGGACAAGTAAGTTTTTCAGGTCATGTAAACAATAAAACTCTGTGTCAAATATCTAGTGCCAAGGAAAATCAGAAAATCTGAATTAAGATTTTTGGGTAAATTATCTAACTCTATTCTATTGATTTCTTCCACAAAACTACATATATATTATTACATTCAATACGTTCTGAGCTTACATGCAATAACAGTTCTTAATTCAGTGCCTTGTATAACTCAGCACGGCTTCTATACACAGGTGCTACCGGGCCGTCTGACCACCATCAGTAAGCAATGTAGGCAAAGTGTTTTAACCAAGGAGACAGCAACACTGAAAGTCGGAGCTTGAATCAACAAGCTCCAGAATCCGACGCCACTGTCGTCCCAACCTGAATGAACCAAACTGAGCCGTGTGTTGACAAGGCAACCCTTGTTCATATGGGTAAAGTTTAACCTATAGGACAATTCTGATACTGTAGTAACTTATTCGTGACACAGGAGAAAATAACCTTAGATCACACAGCTGTGGTTTAAAAATGGATTTGAATAAAAAAAAAAAAACTTCTGATTTGTCATAATTATATGTTTATAGCTATTTTAAACAGAAAGAAAAGGGACTGGTTTTATCATCCACTACTTGCAATGTAGGACGAATGCAAGGTGAAAAATAACGATCGGGAGGCTTAGTTTGAGTGCAGCGTCTGTTTCTTTTGGGTAACATTAAATAGGATGTTATTGTAAATCATTTGATAATTTTAAACAAAATTAGCTTGGGTATGTTCTATTTTCCTTGCTGTAGTTTTCATTTACTCTGTCTGCTTCTAAGTAAGAAGCCCTCATAAATAAATGTCATCCCTCAATGAGAAAAAATAGCTTAGGAGGGTAAAGATCAATCTATTTTATGTGAGTGTATTCTTGGCAAACCCCATGGCCAGTGCTGCCACTGGAGGCTTTTCTGCCTGCTGATGAGCTAATATTATTAGCAATGCAGAGTAAATAAAAGAACAAAACCAGAGGCAAAAGATACGAGTTTTAAATATTGATTTTTTCATTTTTTTTATTAACAGGCCCAGCTTATTGCTCAGTCCATCGGTCAGGCATTCAGTGTGGCCTACCAGGAGTTCCTCAGAGCCAACGGCATCAACCCCGAGGACCTCAGTCAGAAGGAGTACAGTGATATCATCAACACACAGGAAATGTACAATGATGACCTCATTCACTTCTCCAACTCTGAAAACTGCAAGGAGGTCTGTGTGCATTAAAAGCATCCAAGTTTCTCTGCAGGTGTTCTTATCTGTGTCAGTGCAAAAAAAACAAAAACAAGAAACGCTTTGAGAATTTACAAGCAGCTGAGGAAATCCCACTCATACTGCAGGGCCATGAAATTACAGAACTGTTGTGGCTGTTTGCTAATGCGAGAGATAGGGGCAGATGTTACAGTAAAAATACACTCAGGGCATGTCAGCTCTTTCTGTTGAAGCAATGCCTCCTCTGTGTCCTGGAGGCTTCGGGAGATTTAGAAGCCATGAAAAATGCCTGCTTAAGGGTACACTGGAACACATCCTATTTTAGAAGCAAATTAGTCATTTGAAAGGATGGGAAAACTAGGGAAACTTGGAGTAGTATAGCTTTGTTGCTTCCTAATGGGCCAAAAACCATTTATCATCTCAGAGCTTCATGGTTATACTGGTAGTTTCACAATGTCAAAATAAATGTTTACTGAATAAAAGAAAGATGCCCAGAGAAGACATTTTATTCCAGATATTAAAGTAGTAAAGACTATTTGATAAAAATTTCCATGAATTTCCTTCATGATTTTAGGGTTTATTGCATAGATTGGATGAACAAGGCAGTATTTATATCAATTAGTCTTAGCGTTAGTATTGTGTCATAAGACAACTATTTAATAAGCTCTGTCTATGCTAATGAATTTGAATTTATGATTAAATATATCAAGTGGTGGAAAAAAAAAATAATATGTTTTCATGATATTGAGAATATTTTATTTAAGAAAATATACCAAGATGGGCCCCAAAGAAATCTTTAGAATCTCTGCTTTATTCTGAGAGAGGAGAAATAACGTAGTGAACAATCACTTTATGATGAAAGTGATTATCTGTTAAAACAAACATCTTAAACTCAAATGGGAATTTTACTAAGCAGTTTTGAATTTTACAATGTTTTAATAATATAAAGATTAAGAGTTTATTAAAGGAAGAGGGTAAGATCAGTAACTATTAAAACAGAGGTTTTAATAGGACTAATAACCAGCAACTGGATTTTCAAAGGAGCAGAGGGCTGATTTGATAAATGGTGGTAGAAACCTCAATGTAAAAATATAGGGTTATAAGAAATCAACAATATAAAAGTTTAAAAAAAAAAGCATGAGCTGAATATAAGAAGATTCCAGCAAAAGAAATATGACATGTAAAAATGTCACCTTGGAAATGTTCTGGTATTTATACCAATATTAATATGTTATGAAAAGAAATCTTGTTAAAATCCCCCTAAACCAGTTGCTCTGCCCCTTTAACCAATTATTAAAACCTTTTTTATGGATATATAGCATGTATTATCCTGCTAAACGAGACCATCCAGGCCATAAAGGAATAGTGTTTCCACATTCACCAGCTTCAGTTGGTCCATAACCCTGACAGGTATATTTTTAAAGCATCTTTGGTTTGACCAACATGGTTCATCTGACTGAAAGTAATGTTAAGGGTTTGGGATTTGCACAAAATGTGTCTACATGAGAATCATCCATGACCCTGTAACAAGTTCACCGTTTCTTTTTTGGATCACTATGAAACATAACCTACTGACCACTGCAGTGAGCACCCCATAAGCCTGGATCCAGTTATTCTGTCAACACAGTCTGCTGCTTGTTAAATTTGTTTCAGTTCTTACACATCTGCAATTTTCAAGCTTCAAATACATTTCAAACAAAATGTATAGTTAATACTTACTGAATCCCACCTACTTCCAGGTGCCATAATGATTAAAGAATATAGTTCTAAAAAAGTATTGGATGGAATATGTTTTTAAATGTTATGATAAGTGTATTCCAAATCTATGATAACGATTCATTCAGTGTCAATTTTCCAGCAAATGACAGCCCACTATGAGAAATAGACACCAAAGGAATTCAATGCAACTTTTGTGGTGTTTGATGTAATAAGAGCGCAAAACAACATGCAAATAAATGGGTTTTATACAGTGTAATATCAAATCAGACCAGCTTAGACTAACAGTTATGTGGAGTAAATTCTAGCCTTATGGCTACCTCTGCGCACAAGCAAAGTTGTATAACTAATTTTTTAGTAGAGTTACAAGATCTGTTGCAGAAGTAGATAAACAGTCCTAAACTAAATTCAATACTATATCAAAAAAATATAAACTCATGAGAGCATTCAATGAATAAAATCTTTCCAATGCTGAGGACAGCTGTGCAGTAAAGCATTTTTTAAACACCCTATTATTATAACATGGATTGTAAATAAATAATTTATAAAAAAGAAATTGTTGTTTAACTGTTTTGCTATAAATTGCAAGCACCTAAAAATCTTCAAAGCTTTTATTATAGACATTGCTACAATAGAAGTTCCTGAAATGAGGACCTTGAAGTTGTACAGGGGTAAGTAGCCTATTGTGCTAAACTATCAAATTATAAAACTCTGAATAAGTTGTAAATATTTTGCTTCAGTTTTAATTCATGTAATATTTTCAGCTTTTGAAACTTTAAAATGCCTTTCTGCTTTTTATAAGTGGGTATTGAGGCCAAAGGGCCAAGAGAGAGAAGTAATTTTTGAATCGATTCTCGCAGTGTCAAATGTCCAGCGGATGTTAAATTAACCCAGTGAGTTTAGGAGATCAAGGTGCATCACTGCCTTAATGCAACATTTCGATAAATCCAACGTTGCATGGCATTGATTTACAGTCATGCCCACAACAGTCTTATACAACCAGAGATAATAATCCTCCACAGCACAAACAGTATTACTAAATCACTGACTGCTTATTTTTAAGCCCTGTCACTTCAGCTCAGAGCTCCAGGATTGTGATTCCAGCTCTAATTCCTGTAGGAGAGCTTGAAATGATCAACTGCCTGTTTGCTGTGTACATTAATGAGTTATTCTTCACATTTTTAGATCGTTTGCTGGTAAAAGGAATGAAACTAAAATCTTCTACCACAGATTTTGATGGAGAGAAACCCAGCAGGCAGCTGTGATATTTTTAATAAACCTGTAATCCTTTGCAGTTTCTCTGAACTCACTCAGGTCTTCAGTGATGTAGTTCTAATTTGAGGCGGGTCTGTTGCAGATGAAGCCCAAAAAGTGACCAATGAAGTGTCTCTCCACAGCTGGTGCTGGAGAAAAGCAAAGGGGAGATCCTGGGTGTGGTGATCGTGGAGTCGGGCTGGGGCTCCATCCTGCCAACAGTTATCTTAGCCAACATGATGAATGGTGCACCAGCAGCTCGATCTGGCAAGCTCAGCATTGGAGACCAGATTATGTCCATTAACAACACCAGCCTCGTGGGGTTGCCTCTTGCCACCTGTCAGGGAATCATTAAGGTGCAAGACACTTCTTAAATATTTTACCTTTTCATAACTAGACTGGATAAAAATCTTCAAGTACATAGAAAAGCTCTAATGTTTGTCCACTTCTCTGTTAAAGGGCTTAAAGAACCAGGTTCAGGTAAAAATGAACATCGTCAGCTGCCCTCCGGTTACCACAGTTCTCATTAAGAGACCTGATCTGAAGTATCAGCTGGGTTTCAGCGTCCAGAATGGCATCGTAAGTTGTTTAATAATTATATTGTTTGAGTTTTTCCCCCTGCAGACAAAATGCTTACACTATGCACACATTTATACTACAGAGGATGAATCCGTACTGCTTTTCCAATCTCACTTTTTTTATTTGATATGCTATGGAAAGACAATCTGCTTCTTCGTAGATTGTTCTGTTTCTCCTTTATGTGACTTTATTTACCTATGGTGAAGGTTCTGTGTATGTTCTACCCTGCAGATATGCAGCCTGATGCGGGGTGGCATCGCTGAGCGAGGCGGTGTCCGCGTGGGTCACAGGATTATAGAGATCAACGGCCAGAGCGTGGTGGCTACAGCACATGAGAAGATTGTTCAGGCGCTCTCCAACTCTGTTGGCGAGGTTAAACCTATACACACACAGACACAGAAGGATTTTAACTTCCATATAACCATTTAAAATGTATTACAAATTTAGTGTCATTTTAGCAGATACTATGCCTATTTGTAGTCAAATATGTTGTAAACAGGCTGTGTATATAAGAAATATGGAATACAGACATAATACTGGGGGTAAAAAGGGCCACAATCCCTAAAAAGCAACATTTTAAATGAATATTTATATTTCTAACAAAAGAAAGAGATGAGAATTGAGATTTCTCTGATTTCAAAACTCACCGAAAGCTCCTTTTGATTCTGCCAGTAAGATTTTCTATGTAATTTACTAATGATTTCATGAAAAATATTCATTTTCAGGATATAAACAAAGAGTAGAAAAATAATAACTTCAGTAAACCCTACATCCACAGTTCGACCTAATATTATTCAACCCCCTTTGAAATGTTTTGACGTCTTTTTAGTTAAAATACTTGAAAAAAAACCCAAATATAATCAAAATAAAATAGATACAATCTAACTTAAATACAACACTTAATCCAAAATTCAGTAAATGCCATCATCACTGAATGTTGATGTCCAAAAAATTTGATTTTTTTTTTTTTTTGGACATCAAAAAGTGATGTCCAAAATGTGTTTCAAACACTTCATGACATCAAAAAGTGCCATGAAATTTTCATGAAAGTTCATTACATGATCATGAACTCAAAAGGGAGTTTATGAATGCAACCAATGACTTATACTTGAAATAGAGTAAATCAAATTCCTGGACTGCTGATGGTAAAGTTTCATTAGAATCAAGGAACAAAGCTGGTTCAAGAAATAGTGCAAAATATGCAGAAAAGTTACTAGTTTCCACAAAAATATAATAATGGCAAAAAAAGATATCAAAAGTCCTAAATGTTCCTTAACGTATGCCTGTGACCATTGTTGCATCTCAGTTTCAGTTTGTAAAGTAGTTCCAGAGGTAAATGATCATGAAAAAGTGGAGGATGATGTTTTTCCCGGTGGATCAATTAAATAAGTGGTCCTCCTAAATGTCAATCATTCTGGTAAGATGTTTACATCCTACGTACTTGTCCCAATTTTCACTTATCGGTGGTGAGTCTGACATAGTGGAAAAATTGCTTTTGGAAAGTAAGTTTGTATGAGTGATATAAACAGCAACTTTTAAACAGAAGGGGAAATGGGCTCCTGCATGCTCTCGCACACGTTTGTGTTCCCTCTTAGGAGCAGGTACAGGGTTGTGCATGTGCATTTTTTTATTTAAAGTGGAGAGGGCGGATATTTTTTTTTTTTAAATCCTCCACTTTACCTTTAATTGAATTAATTTAAGTTATTTGAACATTTCTATTATATTGAATTCTGATCCCTATTTGCACCAAAGGAAATAATCTAAGTGAATCTATCTTAATATGATCCCACACCAAAATAACTCTTAAGCTACCGGCTGTAAATGGTGATTTACTGCAGACATAAATATCCATCATAAAAATATGTTTTAAACCATTGATTGAAAAGGAGTTAAAAAAAAAACTGTAATGCATAGTGGCTGCTAATTGATTAGTGTCATTTCAAAACCTTTGTACTCAGTCAGGTACCAAACTATCAGAACTGGAAATTGATTGGAGAAATTAGTTGCATCCTTTAAGTACATGTAACAGTAATGTTTTCTGTTGTTATGGTATCTTTGAATCTTTGCTGCTTTCTTCTCCATCCAGATCCACATGAAGACCATGCCAGCGGCCATGTTCAGGCTTCTAACTGGACAGGAGACGCCCATGTATATATAAGCAGCTGGGATTCATAAGGTGGACAGGAAGGAGGGCATTTATCCTGCAGCCCAAAACTACTAGCAGATTTAGCCACCAGGAGGACGACCATGCCTCCCCACAGATTTTTGTTTTGTTTTGACCTTTTTGGGTTGAAGTTATTTCATCCTTTTTCACATGTCTGTGCTATTTGCAACTGCTATTTGATGTAAGATGTTTCACCCTTCTGACCAGCTGAAGAGGAAGCATGTGCATATGTTTTGACTGTTGTTAATTTATTTGTCCTGTCCTTGATAACTTTTTGGTTCCTTCAGTGAAACAGTGTGGATAGAGTTAACGCTTGAATATGTCCCAGTTTTTTGTTTGTTTTTTTAATCCATATAATGCAATATAACGTCTTAAACTTTTTTTGTAAGCTTTTGCTGTTAATTTATTTCTCATGTAGATACACACTTTGCTCATTTTACAAGGGAAGGCAGCTGCTGCTAAAACCACTTCTGCACTGTAAATATTCCAGCGATGATGGCAGACCACAATGGTGGCTAAGGCACAATTAGATCTGAAATATCATGTTAAGTTTCCATTGATGAGGGTGGCAACTTATGTGTTTGAATAAGCCAAGCTAATGTACTGTATGTGTGAATCAAAGCAATGCCCACAGCAGGGGTTTATGGGAGAAACGCCATATCCTGTTTAATTTCAAGGCAATATACAAATTCAACCTCTTTAAAACAAGTTTTTTTTGTTTGGTTTTTTTTTTACATTTACATGTAGTTGAGAAAAGTTGCTTTTTTTATCAGGTTCAATGTGCGAATAATGTTTTCTTCCTGCTCTTGCCTCTATTACGCTCATCTCTGGAGTTCTGACTGAAACTCGCTAACTAATGACTGGGCTGTGAATGTAAATGTGTTGTGTGAGCCGTCTCATTGCCATAACGCAGTATTAGAATGTCTGTACATAAAAATGAAAATTGTCTAGTGTTGTGTTCATGTTAAGGAACAAAACACAAAGGTTTAGTCTCTGATAAACATCCACCAGACTTCCATTGGACCCTGGGCTTCTGTGGAACAAAGCGAGAGAAATGTGAATCACACACACTGTGATTGGGGAAAAAAAGTTTCTTACCATGGAGTTACAGTTTAGCAACATAGTGTAGTAAATTTTATCCGTATGAACATTATCTGTGTGCATGCCTCGTAAAAAGTAGTTTCTCATGTTATTGTGGCAAGACAATAAAATTCTGAGCTGAACCTTGATTTATTCATCTGGCTGAATTAATTGCACTCTGAACGTCTAACTGCAGTTCTAATAAACAATGACAGTACCCAGAAAAACAGGAGTAAAGATCCCACAGACCCTTATGAGTATTAGTAAAATTTTATAATCAGCTACTTGGTAAAGACCGTTGTTAACGTCATAAACCAAGTCTAAATTTTTTAAATAATAGAAATAGTTATGCTATTAATATATGGGAGAGAAGGATTAAAAAGCAATATAAGTTATATACATTCATTAAATTTATTCAATTAGTAAATTGCAAAATTTTAAATTTCTCCAAAGCAGAAGAAATCTCTCCATAAACCCTGAATGTAGAATGCTTCTGACAGGAAGTAATTCGATCTGAAAAACTCAAACGAGCAAAGAAAAGACAATTAGAGGAATTTGTTTTGATACAATCACTTTAGTCTTTGGCACTCTGACCTCAGCGGGAAACATTAGAGATGAATTTTTTTGATATGCATAAACAGGAGTAAACATTAGGGATGAATTCCCCCTTCACGCTTGGGGAAAATATTCCACATGATGAGCAAGCATGAGGCTATGATGAGCAAGCATGAAGTGACAGTGGAGAGGAAAAACTCCCCATTGGAAAGAAACCTCTGGCAGAACCAGGCTCAACATGAGACAGAGAACATAGTAAGACTCCGGGAGTAATGACACTCTGATGAAGCTTTAGCTACGATGGTGGAAGTGGGTTGAATCTGAGTCATCTGAATCGAAGTCAGCCATAGCGCAACCACTGCCTGCGCTTTGGGTATCAGATGGAGTTTTGGATTGGAGACCTTTTAAGATGAACTCTTGATGCTGATTTAGCTTTTGTGGAGGTATGATTCAACGCTGATTAGCTTGTGTCGGATGAGGCGAAGTAATGAGTTTATTCAGTTGAACTTCCGCTTATTAAGTTTTTCAAAAGGCCCGACTACAACTTCCTTACTGAATGGAGAAAAAAAAAAAAAAAACGTACATCTGAATTTTCCAGGCGGGTTGATTGTGGGCTTTATTATACATCCAAAGAAATGTCAATGAAATCACTGAAAAAAATAAAATATATACATATATATCAGAAATGGACCCATCCAGATTTCTAATAAAATATTATCAGCGCTGTTCATGGGGAACTATAGATGGATGATTTGAACATTGATTTGTGCCTCCTCCCATCATCAAAGATTCAAACAATAGAAATAAAATAATGCCTATTGATTAACAAGTATAGATCAGGGTATTACTATCTAGTAAAAAGTGTTTATTAAATTATCAAAATGCAGCGATAAAGAAAGTCAAAACAGACTTAACACTTAACTCTACTTCTAATATTTATAATGACATTTCCAGTTTTTGAATTTTTAAAACAATCTGACAATTTCTACACTTTGCAATAAACTTCCAATTTAAGTCAAGCCAAAATAAAAGCTGTAAGGCTTTAAACAGAGAAGATCTGCTTTCCTATTTTGACATAAACCTCAGATCATCTCCCTACTGTTTTAAATTCACAGATATAGTAGAAGAAACCCACCTAACAATCTGCAACTTCATTTCCTGGTTCAAATGCTTTCTCAGTATTCTTTTCTGAACATCTAGTGCCCCCTACAGCTAAAAATGGCTAGTGCAACTCTTGCAGACAAAACAAAGCACTATAAATTCACATAAACAACATTGCTCAATGGTTTATTACATACTGTAAATCCCAAACATGCATGCAGCTTTCAGAGCAGAAAGAATTAAACAGTGCCATCAGAAGATAAAAGTCTGATAAACTGCTTCCAGGTGTCTTTTACAAAGCTCTGATTAGAGTGTTTTCTTTTGAACTTGTGTTTGTTATCTTTCTGAGGCCAGAGTCCACTCTGTGACTGTCACGCAGTGTCCATCTCAGCAGATCTGTTTGGCTTCACTACAGAGGATAGATTCATGGGTTCTGGTCATTTTTATCACACTTTAACATGACCTTTATCCCAAGACCCTGTCGCGTGGTCTCAAATGCCTGCACAGCCTGCTCCAGTGGAAAGCGGTGGGTCACAAGAGGCTTCACATTTACTTTACCGGATGACAACATAGCGATAGCCATCGGCCAGCTGCAACAAACCAAACGAATGTTTTGTCAGATTCTATGTGATACAAAACATTGTCATGTAATTCAAGTAATATGCTTGAACCATTATCATCTGGGCTAAACAGAAGTATTTCCTCACGTGTTGCAGTAGCGAAACACTCCTCTGATGTCCACTTCTCTTACAGCAGCGTTGACGAGAGGAACGGTAGTCATCGGAGCACCGAGGCCCACCAGCACCACTACACCTCCTGAGCGCGTTGCCTGAGAGGCAGTTAAAACTTTAGTTATTGTAAGGATGTCATGCTTTTTTTTTTTTTTTTTATAACTTAACCTAAATCACAGAAAAACAGGCAATAAAAAGTAATAGATTGGAGACATCAATATAGCACATTTTGTTTATAGAAACGCCTTAACCTCTAATAAAATAATTTACTAAAATAAGACTTGCAAAACACAAGCAAGTCAAATGATATTTTATCCATTCTGCTGTATAAGACAGCGAGAAGCAAGCTAGCACTATATTTCTGCTCTTTCTTAATGTGTGATTGTTGTTATAATTTATGATTTAACAGGGGATTTACATAAAGGGCAGTTTGAATGCAGCTCTCCACTCCAGTGCATTCAATGGTGATCTCAGGCTGAGCTCCCAGGATTTCCTCCACTTTCTTTGCCAGCTCCTGGGGTCCGTCATCTTTTTTCACTGTCAGCTGGAAGTCTGCACCTAGTTCCTTGGCCATCTCCAGGCGCTCTTTGAACAAATCTAAAGACAGCTGCAGGTGTTGAATTCTATATATATATATATATATGTATTTTTTTTTGTTATTATTTGATCGAGTTGTTTTGGGTTGTTCTTACCAGTGATGATGACTTTTGAAGCCCCCATTGCCTTGGCTACAAGCAAGCTAACCAATCCAATGGGTCCTATAGGAAAGGAGACACATTAATAATGTAAATAAACTTACTATTTTCTGGGGTTAAAACATGTCTTCATAAGCTTTAGTTCACAAGATAAAACTTAGAACAATTGAAACCGGGTCATTTAAATTCTGTTTTTCCACGATTTTTTTTATTCTATTGACATATGAAATCAGACAAAACTTTTTATACCAACATCAAAATAATTAGACTAATTTTTTTAATTAATAATCTCTACAAAATAAGAGACTTACATAAACTAAGATAGCTACCTTTAAACAGTTTTGGAAAGCACAAATGAGGATGTCATTATTCTACAAGCTATTTGATGGGTTGTTAAAATTATTTTAAATAAATGGACCCATGTGGTTGCATTTTAAGACAAAACCCAATGTTGTCGTTCTTTGGCATATTGGTAAAAATCAAAAGAAATCAGCCATGATATCAGGAAGAAAATTTCAAACTTCAAAGAATAGTCAGCATGAGCGGAAAAACAGCATGTGGAAACAATAATAATAATAGTAACGTAACTTCTAAAGACACCAGGTGGAAAGTTAAAGCTTGGATATATGTGGTTATTTTAAATGAACAATGATGTGAAACACAGACTAATTAATTTTAAAAGAATAAACTCGACAAAGGCAGTGTGATCATAACACAACTCCCAACTAGGTACATCAGGAGACATAAGCCTTATTTAAAGGAGAAGCTTGTTTAAGGATACCCAAAACCACAAAACAGGGTTCAATTGGTTTAGCTCAGTCTTTTTTAAAACATTAAGAGCAATTGTCCTGGATAGGTGTACAGAAAAAGTTAGAGTAAGTCAGGTTGCCTTCCAATTTAAGGCTATTTTGTAGTTGCCATGACCTGGATGACGGAGATTTTCTGCAAATACCCACAAAATTTGACCTTATTCTACCAGTTACTAAGGCTAAGATAAATTATCTCAAAAAGAAAATAAAGGTTTAGTCTGATTTAATGCCCAATAGTGAAGGAAAAGTAGTTATGTAAATAGTTTGTTGCATATTTACAATCAAGTTCCAGTTCAAATCAAGAAGAAAATGAATTGGGATTTTCATTATGATAAATTTTTACTTGCTCTATCTTTTGTTGTGTCTCATGGGTGTGGCCATACGATTCCTAACCTGAAAAGGCCTGTTAGGACCATCTGTATGCACAGCTCTTGCATTCCACTGAAATTTCTCTATGGTGGAATTTTACTAGACAACTTTAGTGAGCTAAATGGCTCTTGCTCGGTTTTTACCTGCACCACAGATGAGTACGGTACTGCCAAGGCTGACCCCAGCCCGGCGACAGGCATGAATTCCCACAGAGAGTGGCTCGATGAGTGCACCCTCCTCGAATGAGACACTATCAGGCAACCTATGCAGACACACAGAAAGAGATAAGACGGGGTATATGCAGAGATTAGGCAAGAGAGTCAGCTAGCAGTTAGTTATTAAGTAAGGTCTGATGCAATGCTTTGCAGCATTGAATAAACAGGTACTTGTAGCAAAAATTGGCATTGTGGGTGTAATATCTGCACAAGTTTCCATCATCTGGCGGTGTGGCGCAGAAGAAGATGGTGGGGGACAGGTTATATTTTCCTCTTTTAAAAAACTCATCCATCTCTCGGGGTACCCCAGGCTCAATGGCCACTCTGTCACCTGGAAAATTACAATTGTACTGCTTATGTAACAACAGATATGGAAACTGATTAGAGTACTGCAAAAGATAAAGATGTTTTAAAAGGAGTAAAAGTTGAATGTTCAGAGGGAGGTACATGCCTATCTTTAAAAGCATGCATAAAGTAAAATAAAACTTTTCTGTGAGTATAAAGACAATTCTGACCAACATGCATTCAGGTTTACCTGGTTTAAGGTGTGTGACCGCTGATCCGACCTTCACCACCCTCCCTGCAGCCTCGTGCCCCAGGACCATGGGTTTCTGGAGAACAAAGTCCCCGATTCGGCCATGCTGCCAGTAGTGGACATCTGATCCACAGATTCCCACTGAGTGCATCTGAAGCAGCACTTCTAAACACCAACAAGACACGAATGACAACGAGATGCATTATTTGTGACAAAACCAGTTCTCCTAATGCTTTTTATTTACATTCATATTCTAAATCTTCACAGTAATGTGCATTAACTGACACCACCTGAGAATAATTGCTCTTTGTTTACCATTAGGTCCTGGCTCTGGAACTGGACGATTTTCCTATTGAAGAAACAATAAGCTGCAGTTTACTTTGCTTTTTTTTTTTCTTTTTCGTTAAAGTTTGTGTTCGCTTTCTTACCAGCCTGAGGTCTCCTTTAGCATGCAACACCACGGACAAATTTTCCTGAGCCATGACAGAATCAACACCGGACAGGTGAAGGTGGAGGAACAACCCGAAAGGCCAGACAAGTATGCAACCTTTTCCTGTATTCACCAGTTAGTTCAAACAGCTCGGGCAACTAGCAGTGGGCAGGTGTTATGCCGAGAAATGCATGCCTGCCGAGAATTGCATCCCCTCTCGCGGGAGCGCGCGTCGCTCTAAACTCTCGTATA
>NW_015150468.1:128292-129351 GCF_000732505.1 Cyprinodon variegatus
AGCCTGGCCTGTCTCTGCTGCAGCTCTGCTGCAGCTTTGTATTCAGCTTTGTATTCAGCTGTTCCTTCAGTTGGATAACATCTGCTCTTGTAGACGGAGCAGTAGATACCTTCTGCACCCAACGCTGGTTTCCGTCCATCCATTCCCTGCAACATTAATGGTTGAGAATAAATAGTTTGAAATAAATAGGACAGTTTACTAAATAAGAACATGGGCATACCTGGGTGGAAAAATGGCTTCCAGGATCTGCTTGGTTTCCGTATTGTCTTCACTCGTTGCAGGTTTTGACTTAGAAGGTCGAGTAGCTGGTTTGAAGTCTGATGGCTGCTGAGGGATTGTTGTCCAGAGAATACCAGATAACAGAAAAGTTATGTGAAAATGTACCAGTTGAATCTAAACATGCACCTAAGAGCACTCTAGATTTAAATTTTTTGCAGTGTAAGGTTTCCAAAAGGTGGTGGTTTAAAGTCCTGAATCCAAGCAAATGAAAACGTTGGTGGAAGGAAAGTGTGGTATGTAAAATATAAACAAGTACAGTCTGGATATCCTCTCAAACCTCTCATCAAAGACTGAATCCAGAATAAGAGCTAAAAAAATGTTCTTTTCCCCGTTGGGTGAAGACACTCCTTAAGCAATCAACTTAGAAACTATTTGTTCTTCCTTGAAAAAATTACTATTTTATTTAGCTGTAATCCATAATCGTTTAAATTAATTAAGTATACTTGAAAGCCTAATTGAATTATTATTATTTATTTCTTTTTATTTTTTTAACCACATAGGCCTACATTTTTCGGTTACATTGGAATTTATTTTAACGCACATATCTACTATGTTGTGGTGGTCCTGCCGCATAAATCTTGGTCCGATTTATGTACAAACCTACCATTTCAATGTGACTGCAGCAAACTCACCTTTGGAGATTCAGTCTCTGAATTCTTGATCAACATCGGATCGTCGTATTTCAAAAAAGAATTAGATGCAGGAATCATTTTTCACCTTCTTTTTTTAACACAAAGGAAAAATAAAATAAGTTTTGCCCGCAGACACCGAAACTTATTC
>NW_015150468.1:130086-136586 GCF_000732505.1 Cyprinodon variegatus
TAAAAGTTTCCTCTTCTTCAGTCAGTTTTCTCGAGAGTTTTGCGAGAGTTTAGAGTGATGCGCGCCCCGCGAGAAGGGACGCAATTCTCGGCAGGCATGCATTTCTCGGTATAACACCGGAACAAAACAAAGCATTTGATTGGTCAGAAAAATCATGGAATGAACCATTTACAATAGAGACGGGGGGAGCTTTACCCCAAGGATTATGCTCCAGTCCACAAGATTGGGCATATTATTCATATGTTTATATTAATTTGTTGTAATATTGATATGAATAAACAAATTAATATTGATCCTAAATCAAACTCGTACTTTTTAAGCCAAATTATTTTGATAGACACCTACCTCGGCTCCTCTTTATTTCCAAGCATGTAACTGAACTGGAGCCCAACGAGCTTGTCAAAATTCAACGAAATAAACGTGATTTTTTTTAATGTTTTTATTCTGAAAATTACGGAAGAGGAGTAGGGACACTGAAAAAAAGTTAACCGATTTTTTTATTTTATTTAAGTATAATATGAGAAAGAATTCTGACTTTTTTCACAGAATTCTGACTTTAATCTCAAAATTCTGACTTTAATCTCAAAATTCTGACTTTAATCTCAGAATTCTGACTTTAATCTCAAAATTCTGACTTTAATCTCAAAATTCTGACTTTAATCTAGCTGTCCGACTGTTTTCGGACAGCTAACAATCATGTTAGCATCAAGCCGTAGCCATGGCTGTTTTAGAGACTAGCTCTCTTGTTTTAATCACATTCTGCTCTTCGCTTAATTTCATCAGTGGCCCTAATCCTCTTCCATAAAAAATCAACTAGATTAATAAAAATAGTACTCCTTTAACTCTTACTGCATTGAATGACAAATTCGAATATATATGTTTTTTTCATTCTTTTCAATTTACTTTACATAGTAATGCTTATGGCTGTCAGCAAAATAAAGGTTATGAGATTAATTTAGAAACTGCAATTCAGCAGAGCTTGGTACATTTCAGACAAACCATTCTAAGGAAGCAGCATTAAATGTCTAAACTATATGTGAAATATATATTTCATTCAGTCATATTGTTGTGGTTGTACTTTGCGTCTGCTGTTTCTTGTTCACATGAATAACGTCAGAAAAGTTTTTCTTCTATGAAAAGCATGGATATATAGGTGGGATGAGGAGGTAACATTTCACTATGCACTAACACCGCCATATTTCAGTTTATAAAATACAGAAAAAAGAAAACAAACCTTGTTTTTTCATTAACATTTTTATTGAAACAGCATGGGCACAAACAATTTTGCACGTTATTCAAATTTAAACAAACATTTGAAAGGTTATTGTCCGTGTTTCTGTGGTTGTTTACATGTCTCCTGTGTGTGTTGTTTTTTTCCCCCCAAAGCCTTTCACTCTTTTTTTTGGAAACAAATGTAGCTTTTACATTTTGAACATTGAAAAAGCTCAGGATTAACAAAAAAACAGATCACCAGAGTATTTGGGAAGTTTCTCAATGCTGACATACACTGCAGAGAGAAAGCAAACATGAAAAGAAAGGAAGGTTAGCCCGTATTACAGAACTGACATAATATCATCTTACTTTGAAAGTTCTACAGAATGCTAATAAACATGTTATTGTGTTGCCCTACTTCTCCATTCCAGTTAAGCGCCAAGACCTATTGAAGCCTTGGAGGCTCATTTGGTTGATTGGATTAATCCATTTAATAAATGTAAAGATTTGTTATTAAACAAACAGTAAGACATGTTAGAGAGCTCACCTGGAGTAGTACAACTACCTGGGCTTCTCAAACGGTCCCACAGGACAGTTTCACTCTCTGATGAGTCTGATGCTTCATATTTCCTAACAAATCAGCAGGATTCGGTTTAGCCACATCTCATTATAGATCAAGATGATCTAAGTGCGAAGAAAACTTACAAGCTCCCTATCTCTTGCTCCTCACTGTGTTCGACTTCTGACAGACTTGAAGATTGTTGTACATCCTGCAAAGCATGAGGAAATCCTGGTCTCTCTAGCTGTGCGTCTGTTTCTTCGTCTTTGTGTTCCCAAATGAATCTGCCAACCACTTTTCTCACCTCTGTAATGGTAAGAAAATCCAGCTGAGTAATACATACAGTGTAGATAAATAGTTTCAGATTCTTAAATATTTATTTTTCTTATTTGGATATATATATTTTTTTTACCTTTAAACTTAATTCAAACGCAAAGTCTAAAAAACAGAAGGAAAAAACTGTCCCTCACCATCCTGTACACAAGCTGGAGGCAGCACGTAATGACCAATTCCCAATGATTTCACACTTTGCCGCTTTTCACAGGTGGACAGAAATAACCTTGTTCCAGATGTAATCTTTGCTTTCAAATATCCTAAAAAAAAAAATCAGCTTTAACACAACCGTGGAAGTCTAAAAATGGGTCACCGGGGATCATTCTGTAGCTGTCTTCTTACCCACCTTAGTGTATCAGGACATGTTGCATCTGTACTGAAGAGGTAATCTGCTTCTCTCCAACCTGTAATGCTCCCACATTCCTGCCCTGCAAGAAATAGGATTTTAAAGAAAGCATCATGTACTGCTACTAACAGAAAATCAGCTGCCGATAGATCAGAAAAGCTATTTCTTCTTAAGACTTTGTTGATTCTTTCCCTATTGCAATATGAAAATTTCTCCAAAATACACTTTTTGCATTCATAATAATTATCTCCTTTGTAAGCTTTCCTTTATATTCAACCAAATTCTGATAAACTGGATTATTTTTAAGTGATTAAAATGTTTTATCTCTTAATTATATTACTTAACAAAATCCCAAGTCCATTATAATACCATTTTTTATTGATTTATCTTCTTCCTTTCTTTAATATTTCTGAAGGCTCGGAATCGATTTATCTTACCAATATCTAACGGTAAGGATCATTACATACCTAGTCATGTCTATTTTTTAAATATTCTTTAGACTCAGATATCTATGAACTCCAATCTGCCTTTTTAAAGTGTCATTTCTTACCTGCTTGTATTCTACCATAATTCAGTGTTAATTTTGTTATGATTTTAATGGGATAAGGATCACTACCAACTGTTGTGCCTTCATCCCATTCACAGAAACTAGCCACTGATTTTGATAGAAATGTTAAGTCAATTGCCAATTCTGCTGCTGTTCTTAAATTAATCCCTGTTTTGCTTTGTTTATTTCGGCTCCTCTAACTTTCCTTTTGATGTTCTCTGATTTATCTTCAGCTTGATCTGTGCAGATAATGACAAGAAAAGCTGTTACTTCTCTGGGAGGTGTCATGAAGTTTTATCCGATGGACAGAGTCAATACGATGGGTTTACAGGGCAACTATATCAGGCGTGCTTTGGTGGCACGGTGGTTAGTGCCCATGTGTGGATGCCTTAGGCCTCGACACAATAGGGTTCAAATCCGGCTTGTGGTCCTTTGCTGCATGTCTCTCCCCCTCTCTCATACCCCCTTTCCTGTCAGCCTACTGTCTATAAAAATGAGCAACTAGTGCAGTACAAAAAAATGAAAAAAAAAAAAAACAGGTCAACTATATCAATAAATGAAGCAGAATGTCTTGTTTTCAGAGTCCCATTGTGCTGTACAGCCACAATACTCTGTAATGCCCTTGCTACATATGTTCTTAATAACATGCCAAAACACCACCACAAACGAGACCTTTCCAAATGTTCAAGAGGTTTAGTTAAACTGTTTTAATCGTATTTTAATCTGAGACTCAATATTGGTTGATCTGCAGTCAGGACTGTTTTGGATGGTATCCACTACAACAGCAGTCATATATCTGAGGTTTTTCAGCACTCAGACCAATACGTGGGACTTGACACAAAAGGAAACAGTTGGCTATTACTCTGAGTGGCTTATTAAATGTTAAAACGTGTCTGTAAGGTGCTTGGCATGAGCCTTTAACACCTGTCCTGCCTGAATGTCCAGGAATGCTTAATCTTCCGGGTTTCCAGCAAGTGTTGACAGACAAATCTTTACTTCAGCCTGTGAAACTTTAAAGAATGTCCATCCATTCAGAGCTTGGTGTTTTAACAGGACAGGCGTGTAGGTTCTTTGACTTATAGTTTTTGTCATGTTGTCTTCCCTTAGTTACACAAATCAATCAAGAGAAAAGACATTCAAATAGAGGTTTGGTATCCTTTAAGGCTTTTGGCTTTAAAAATCCCCTTAATATGCAATAAGCACATTATATTCACATATTTTTAAGCTGTGCTTAATTGTCTTTAAAACACCATATAAGGAGAATTTGTTTATTTATCTTATCTTCAGATATTTGTTAAAATGCTAATTTCTTGTTTTGAATGTACATATTTTAGAGAGCAAACTATAAATAAAACAAAGAAGAGCAAAACGCCATGAAAGTAATGAAAAAAAAAAAAACATTTTCCGTAGGTACAATCAGAAAAAAGTATACATTTTGATGTTTAGATTATTTTTTTTTTTCAAATAGGTTAAAAGGCAATTTTTCAAAATAATCTTAATTTAAATTTTATAAGAAAGTATCACTCCTTTTAAAACTAAAACAACAAGGGTTAATACATTGAAATACAAATTGCTTGTTAATGTATAATTTCATCCAAAAAAAAGAGTTTATGTGACATGAGGAGAGTTAGCTTAGCCTACTCCAAAAGTCAAGATGATGCTGCGGCACACTGCTCGAAAACCAAGCTGTCTTAAAGCAGAACATCGCTTCTTCTCGTTGAAAAGTCGATTCTAAGAAATGTCTCACTTTAATTTCTAAGTTGTAATCAATTTTTATTGTCTACTCTTATTCCTTAATCTCTAAATTTGGCTAATGCTAACGTACAACAGCTCCAACAGTGAGCTAGCATCATAGCTTCGGCTACGTGTGGCGTTCAGGTGGCGCTGAAAGATGTCGGAAATATCATTAGTGTTTCGCCCCATCATCAGTTTGAGGCTGTCTTATAAAATGTATCATATTTGAAGTTAAATGATGTGATTATTTAAAAAGCTTTGTTGACAAAAATACCTTTGGTGATCTTAATTTGTGGTTAAAAACACTTTAAACAAACACTTTTTTTGTTTAGACAGTAAAAATATTGTGTTTAAGAACTCTTTCATTGACTTAAGGAGATAATTCAGGTTACAATGGTTCATTTTATTTCTAGACTGTACCACACACTAACAGCTTGTGTTTTCCTTGCACTTCACTAGAATACAACAACCAAAGTATATACAAGTATATATAACTTAAAGGTCTAATATAGATTTGTTTATATATTTGACATCAAATGTAGACATATATTAACAAAATGATAAATATGTAAAAGAAAGAAAAAAAACTACTTGCACAATGTGTCCAAAACCAGCCCAAGTGCAGACAGATTTTCAGGAGAAGGGTAAAATAGCCACAATAATAGAAGAAAGATAAAAGGGAAAGAAGTATCACAAAAATAAACAAAGCACATAGAAATAAATTAAATGAATATATCCCAAAGAATTTGCATATTGCCCAACTGAAGCCACAGACCAACACCATATAGTTGTTTTTTGTTTGCTTTTTGTTTTAGCTTTTTTAAGACTAGTAGGAGGCCTCTTACATGCCTATGACCTGAGGGCTGCTCTGCTGTTTCATAACCCGTCCTTTGTCCTAGTTGATAGAGGAAGGTAGATTAGTTGTATCCTTTTGTAAAATTTCCCAGAGCCCCAGAGCTTTTATGATAACACTTAAGGAGTCCTAATGCCATGGGCAACAAAACATCACAATGTGTTCTTTGTTTCTTCTTGCATTATCCATGACTGTTTAAACTACTTAGGAATACCTCAGCAAATGCATGGGCGAAATTTAAGGAAGTAATACAGAATTTTAATCATATGAGCTTTATCAGCCCTAAATAAGAAATATCTCTTTCATAAAGGTATTGAAAAACATTTGTGCCCTTTTATCCTGATTACTTATTGGAATGTTTATCTTATTATTACAATATTTTAGACATTACAAATTGAATTAATCAAAGTTTCTGAGGGTACTGAAGAGTTCATTGTAGTTTTTTTTTTTTTTTGTTGTTGTTGTTGTTTTTTTAACAAAATGGTTGCAATATGGTTTCCAGTCTTAATCTAAATTCTTTCTCTTTCACTCCACATTTGTCTAAACTGGGTGACAATAGCAATTTTTAGCACCAGAGGGCAGTGTTTGCTATATATGTCAGAGATAAGCAAGCATAGAATAAGGCTTTGAAAAATATAACTTCAGTGAGTTTTTTTTTTTTTTTTTTTTTTTTTGTTGTTGTTGTTGTTTTTTTAACAAAATGGTTGCAATATGGTTTCCAGTCTTAATCTAAATTCTTTCTCTTTCACTCCACATTTGTCTAAACTGGGTGACAATAGCAATTTTTAGCACCAGAGGGCAGTGTTTGCTATATATGTCAGAGATAAGCAAGCATAGAATAAGGCTTTGAAAAATATAACTTCAGTGAGTTTTTTTTTTTTTCATATTAATACAATCTGATTATTAAAATTATAAA
>NW_015150468.1:136662-183806 GCF_000732505.1 Cyprinodon variegatus
ATATATATATATATATATATATATATATATATATATATATATATATATATATATATATATATATATATATATAAAACTTTACGCTACTCTATTGTAGCTTGAGGAGCTAAGCACTGGTAGGAGAACAGTCACGAGGGCAACTGAGGAAACTACAACAATAGTTTGTGTGAGTAAAACAAAACAAAGCTAGGAAATCTAAGAATATTATTTTTATAGTAAAATATATGGAGTAGCATGAAATAGGCCACATTTAAAGGTTAGAAAAAAAGGAAAAAGAAACCATTGGGGTCCGGAAAGAAAAATATAATTAGTACAGTTTATTTCATCATCATTTACATGATTTATGGTGGTACATAAATAATGTAAACTGATTTCAGGGATTAGAAAGTCATATGCAATCATCAGCACCGCTGCTGTTCGGTCAAGGGTCTTCCTTTGTGGGATTGCCTGAAGGTTAGAATGAAAGATACTAAAGTCTAAACATATCATATGCCTTTGTATAAAAAAAAGTGAAAATATTGAGAATGTTGGGATGGGATTGTCTAAAACCAAGACAAACAGAAGGGCACAAACAAAAAGATAAAGAAAATCTGTAAATCCCTGCATTACCCTTTGCAAATGTTTTGCATTATGCCAGTAACACATTGGTGAAGATGTTCAACACCATGCTGGTGATAACTCTGCTACCATGACAACAGTGGAGCCGCACCCAAATTCTGATGCCTCACCCTCCAATGGGGTTGTTTGAGAGCAGAGGAGAGACAGGCTGGTGGTGCTGGCATGGAGCTTTAATCTGGGTCACAGTTGCTTCTAACAGTGAGCAAATCATTTATTGCTCTGGTATGATAATGTTAACCACCTTTTGTATCTATTATTTGGTTTTACCAGAAATATTCATCATACAAAGGTCATTTCTGTTTATTTAAGTGTTGTACAACCAACAAAAGTTATACATCTATGAATTAGTTTATAACGTAAATCAATTAGTTTCTTGGAATAAGATGTTTCTCATTGCCATGTTGCTCTTAAAAAAAATCTCCAGATCTACCTGGATAAAAGAAACGTCACATGCATCTAATATATCTTACATTAATTACTGGTTTCTATGAGCTTGTTATCAACCACAAAGATTTTTTTCTTGCTTTTTGGATTTAGACTTTTTCAACGTTTAGCTGGGTAAAACTAAATGATTCTGTAGGTTTCGTCTTACTTTTGCAAACAGTAAAACGGCAGGTATCTAAGCAATCTAAATATAGGTCAGGAGCAAAGTTGTTGCCACAATATTATTTTATCTGCTTTATTATTCAAGCTGCATTTCCATTATTATATACAGACATTAAACGGCTAATAAATGAACCTATCAGTATCAACTGACGTCTTTCTGAATCAGCTGTGGTCCTTGATCTGTGTCTTATTAAAAATCTTGGTTTGAAACGTTCATTAATTTGAGGCAGCCGTGATTAAATATTTATATTGCATTTTATTCCCTGTTACACTAGCTTATACAGTTATTCACATGTTCTAGCTTTACAAAAAAAGAATTAAAAAAACTGAATCTGTCCTCCTTTTTCTCCTTTGTTGCCTGTTGTGCTGATTTCGTCCTCTCAAGTTCTGTCCTGCTGGACAGAAAAAATGCCCTGCAGTGACAGAACTGGCTGCCATTGGCTCAGTTCTCTCAGTTCTGTTCCAAGGATATTGTTTCATTGTGTGTAGTTGGCAATTTTGGGACGATACTGAATAGTTACTTCAGTTTCGATGCATAAATTCTTTAATATTTGGTATGAAAACCTTTTGACACCATAACATGCGTTCATTAGCACACAGATACATTTGTGTTTTGTCTAAAGTGCTTTAACTGTTTTAGTGAGCTGTTAATATAGTGCAAATTTGGCCAGGTAAAATCTTAATTTATGAGTAAATCTAGGAAATCAGCTGCCCTACTAACGAGTTCTTTAAAGAACTTATATTTCAAAGAATACATTTTTACATCGTGCAGAAACCATTAACAATAACACATTACATTTTTGAATGATTCTTGCAGAGATGGGTTTTACAAAGATTTCTGCCTCATGTAAAGGATGAGTTCAAAATAATAAGCAGAGCCACCAGACAGTTTCTTCTGGCTTCAGAGCTGCAATTTCTTCCTCTAGACCTCTCCTGATGTCAATTCAGTACACAACAACAACTAGAAGCAATAAAAATGAGTGAATACACATCTCAGGAGACTTAAAGGAGGGTTCGTGTTTCATCCAAAACACCGTGTGATTTTAACTGGCTTTGAGTTTATCCCTGTGTTAAATGAGAGCCCATTATTGACCCATTTCTCTCTCTGCCTATCAAGTCTCTTTCTCTCTCCAGCTGAACCAGCAACATCAAAGGAGCGTGCTTCAAATCGCAGGTGTTGAAGGATTAAGGCCACCGCAGGATGTGGTTTTATTCTCAGCTTCATCTTTGATGTAGTCTCTCTTTGACATGCTTGTATTTCTCATGCATAACATTGTGTGCTAGCTCTAAGGGTCCATCTTTGAACCAAAAATTTGAACTAGTGCCTTCATTCTAGTGCAGTGACAAAATATTCATTCCGGTTGAACTTTATTACATACTGTCACCTTATAAAATATCAAGTTTTGATGCAATCTATTAGAACTTTATGTGATCGAGAAAGTAGTGAATAACAACAAAGAAGGAAGAAAACTGTTTATTTTCAAGATCTTCTACAAAAATAAACCTGGGAAGAGTTTTATTCTATTGTTATTTTGGATTAAGCCCATTTTAATCTGACACCTCTAAGTAAATTAAGTCTAAAATCCATCGCTACAAGTGTCAGTAGTTGCCTAATGTTACAGTGTCTATCCAAATAAAACGACAGACACCTTCTGGCAGAAGAGCTTCCCTAAGAATGTATCTAGATCTATAACAGTTTATCTAGGGGCTCCAAAAGGTCTCAATCAAGACAGGCTGAATAAAAAGGAAAAACAAAATCAATCACATCCTTTGTCCAAAATTGCAAGTTATAAGTTATGTTTTTTAGAGGTGGCTTCAATTCAAGAAGTGTTAAACAATCTTATTGTGAAGCTCAGAGTCAGTGATGGTTCTAGACCAAATTCACCAGTGGGGGCAGAGTTTTTTTTACTAAACAAAACATTAGGCAATTTATCATTTAATATATTAGGTGAGCAGTGGAAACAAAGAGCCACTTGAGGCTCTGAGTTTAAAAAGTGAAATTTGCATTTCATTAAGTGAAATTCAAACTTTATTTTGTTACAATAGAAAATCAGTATTTCTGTTTTGAAACTGTTCATTTCAGTTTATTAAAAAAACCGTTTACCGTAGTGGAAACAAATCCCTGAAATAATTATAATAATTTGATCCATCTGCTAGGGTGACCAGGACACCTTGGAGCGGGGGGGGATTGATTGAAAGAAATAATGTCTCATCATCGGGATTTGCTCCGTGATCAGAGGAAAGGATACTTGGCGCAGAACAGTGGTGAAAATTGGAAGTTCAGTTTAATATAATACAACTCTGTGAATAGTTCCGTCAGAGATGAATGAAAATAGTTGTTTTAATGGTTATAGAGTCAGATATGTGGTGGTAATGTTTGATTTATCTAAAGGTTTTAATCTGTTACTGTGTAAATGAGTTTGGCTGGAATTAAAGGACAGATTCTAATATATATCCGCAGGGTGGGAACTATAAATCTGATAGGATTTTAATTTTTTTATTGCTATTTTGCACAATATGCTTAACTAAGTATTTTTTGTTGTTGAATATTACAGATTTTGCAGATATATTTTGTAGATACATTGTTTAGATTTATTTGTATATTTCTAACCCTTTTATAGAATAGAATAGAAAATCCCTTTATTGTCCCACAATGGGCAAATTTACAGCAGCAGAAAGATTATTGAAAATGGTCACACAAATGAGGACCTTAGAAAAATGTATAAGAATAACATTATAGGGAAGAGTTAAAATATAAAAAATAAAATTCTGTAAAGTGTTTTAATAATATAAAACTGGAGAATTAATAACCAATATGCAGCTATGGACATTTTTACAGTAATGGATATTTGAAAAAGCAGCAACATCAGAGATGTGCAGAATGACAGCAGCAGGTTATTTAACTGACTAAGGTTTCTATCATTATATTTGATTTTATTTGTTCCTGCTCCCGCTGGTTGGAACCTTTATTCCACTCTGGATTCTCATAAGTCTTTGTTCACTTTAGCTTTTTAAAAAATAAATAAACAAACAAACAGTTTTGAAAACCTCGGTATTCATTCTTTTCCTGCTTTGTGTATCAACGTTTACGGTTGCTAAGCAACAGAGCATACCGCAGTAAAACCCGCCGAAGGGTGGACCTGGTCGAATTCACAGCCAAAACTCTTCCGGCCTCCTTGTTTTCAAGGACTTCGAAGGATCCAGTCGAGGTAGACCGCGTCCTTGGAGGATGCGTCCTAGGTTTTCGAACAGAGCCTCTGATTAAGAACAGGGCTGCCCGCACTGACGCGGCTCAGGGATTACGTCACACGGAGCGTCGTGCGCAGTGAAATCAGGACATTTCCTCACTTTCTAAAAAAAACCCGGGACGCCCGGGACAGGACGTGAAATACGGATATGTCCGGGGAAATACGGACGTTTGGTCACCCTACATCTGCTCCTGCCTCTATTTATGCTGCTTTCTCCCAGTCGTCAGTGCCAGTGATTATTCTTCAGCCTTTGGTGTGAGAGTTTTCTAGCAGTTATAATAGTGTTCTGCTTGCCTTATTTTGACCAGTTTCTGTCTTCAAACCTTTGAGCCTGCCCCCCCCTGTTCTGATCTGTTTGCCTGACCTGTCTTCAGATTCTATTGGATTCTACTGTGAACTGAACCTGGATCTGCCACTGGATCGGCCACTTGACTTCTCCCTCTGGATTATTCTGCCTTCCTCTGTCATCTGCTCGGATTTGAGCTCCTGTTAGTTTTATATCCTTCAAGGCTTCAGCATCTGGAACTGTGCAGCAAGCACTGCGTCTTGTCAGCTGATATCAACCTCATTCTCTGGGCATGAACTGAACTCTAAACCAGGTTAGTGACTCACACATTCAGATCATCCTCTGTCAGCTTGTCACTAACCTGTGCTCGTCTCGCCAGAGTTACCGCCCTTGGACGCCCTAGCCGCTGCTGCTGCAGAGCCGTAAACTGTTAGTGTCTTTAATAAACACTTTTAAAGTTATTCCACTCTCTGTCTTGCCAGAATACTGGGTCCGTCTGTTCTGAGTCATTCCAAAATGATGTCACTCTCCTTTTTTTGGTGCGTAACAAAAAAGATTATTGCAGCAGAGTGGCCTGTCTCAAAAAGCTGAATTTTCAAAAAGAACACTAGGCTGTTTGAATTTGTAAGATTATTATGCATGATGTGCTAAATTACTAAAATTTTAAGAACTAAAGGGACAGCACTTTAATTTTTTTTAACTAAAACTCTCTATGGTCAATAAATAAAGTTGGATCAAAGTGAAATATAGTTTTCTATTTATAGTCCTTGGAATACAGAATAACAATAGAATAAAGATAATCTTTGGAATAATATATCAATGTACATTTGTGATTCAGAATTGGCACATATTTTTGACTTATTTTAAATGAAAATAACCAGTCTTGATCAATTCGATCTGGAATTTGAGCAAAACTGATTAAAATCATAGTCAAAACAAAACAGCTGTGTTGTTTGTGTCAGTGGATATATATATATATTTTTTCAATTTATCTGGTATGTTTTAGGTACAGGCCAGGGGGTAGTAGCCCCTCTTTCCCCCTGTCTAGAACTGCCCATGCTCAGAAGATGGTATGAACTCAAATATGAGCATAAGTTGTCAAATGCCCAAAAATGTCGCCTATTAACATTTATGTAACAGAATTTTCAAGTAGTAATCAGAAAATTGTACATTCATCTCCCCTGCAATACAAGAGTATAGTCTTTGTCTGTTTATCTGTTCTTTTGTATCTCTAAGCAGTTTGACTCCAGGCAGTGTAACCATGATGTGATAATTAATGCAGTGATTCTCCTCCACTCTTTTCCTAGTGAAACCTTGAAAACAAAGTGAGAGGTTGGGAGGCTCACTCAAAACAGAATTGTTCAGCATATATGCTATCTCTTTAATCCTTAAAATCCTATTAGTGTGACTTTATCATATATATATATATATATTTTTTTTGTTTTTGTTTTTTTACATTTGAACATTTTTTGAGCCCTGAGTGCAATATCAAAAATAGCCTAGGTTTAAATATTACACTTACGTAGAGTCTCTGTGATATTTATAGAAGAAAGTGCTTTTTGATTTCATGTGCCATGATCAATGCTGTAATGTAAGACAAAGTCAAACATTTTTTTTTTCCCATTGCTGTAAACTTCCACACAAGTGAATTGACAAGTAAAGTTTATCAGAGTGTTGCTGTGGTGCTGGCTTCAGGCTCCATGCTGGCCTTTAATCCTCGTTTTGTCACTGGGGTGTGTTGCTGTGCTGAGGAGGGACAGGAGAGCACATTGTTCCCCCAACCGTTAAGAAGCCACAGAGGAAAAAGCTGAGCAGACGGAGAAAGAAAACGTTGCAGGCTACATAGGCTTACCTTTGGGGCAGCAGGCTCAGAAAGCATATATGTGGACTCATACATGCATCACAATCCCAAGGAGACACATGCACAGGCTTACACAATTGCAACATTGCACAGTCACATTAGTTGGGCAACACACAGAGTGAAAGATGCAGCTGAACAGGGGACACCTGCGAGATAGAAACTGCCAAAGTTTTGAATGACTGCAGCCAAGTTTGTGTCTCACCAAGGACTGTCATGCTGCTCTGCTGGACCATGCATGAATGTATTTTGCCCTTTAAGTTTCTTCGGTCGATGATGACTCATCTTTTGAGTTCAGTGGGTGGCATTGAAGAGAAATGGCTGCTCCCTGTAGTTAACACCATGCTTCCTATTTAGATAAATGACCCAGCCTTAGTATTAACATTTTGTTTAATTCTCCTTTAGTGAATTTCCTCATTGAGGTAAAATAATTGTTTCTCTTCTCTCAGTCCTTGAGTTTATTGAAAGCATTTTCTTTTGTTTTCAACAGTTAATCTATTATCTAGCTGAAAAGACCTACTTTTTAGTTGCTCTAACTCAGTATCTTTAAATTGGAGTTAGCTACTTAATAAATAAAACTGATCATTTACAACAAGAGGGTTGTGGTTTTTAAACAATGCTTGGAATGACTTCCACTGTCTAGCTATCCACAGAAGCTCATACTACTTACTGCTTTATGTAGAGAGTACTTTATTGACCACTTGGAGGTACTCCTTTAGCAGAAACACAATGACAGGGAAAAGTAACCATGTTTTCCAAATGAAGCAGAATACTGCGAATTTTGCACCCTCCATCCCAATATACTGTATGTAGACTATATAAAGTGGGGGAACATTTTATAAACACTTACTTTAAAAAAAGCTTCCTGGATGGGAATAAAAATGTCTTCAAACTTGGAAACAAAGTCCAGTGGATGGTTTTTCACTTTTTTGGACTTAATTTTAAAACGCGACAGCATGTTCCACCAATAGCATTGTTTACTGTACCTATGTTTTAGAATTCAGGTTTCTTTTAATGACTTAAAAACTTTTCTCCTCATAAGAAAGTTTATATCCAGGATTATTAAAACAAAATCAAAGAGGTCCCTATTTATCATAAATAGGCAAATCTGGCATATCTGGCTTCTTTCTTATGCTCTGAGATGTTGTGAACCTGAGACCTGTTCCTTCTCGTTTCACAGCTGCAGGATGCTGCTGTCTAAACACAGGGCTCATCCGCTTTTTATAACTCTTACACACTGTTTTGTTTTGGCAGTGGCTCTTAAACTTACACTTCTGTTTTCTGTAACTTTGCATGGGGAAAAAAATAAGAGAAAGTATAAATCTTACCAAAAAAGAATAAATCATGCAAGATAAAAAAAAAAAAAAAAAGTTCTTAAGTTATTAAATTGTGATTGCATAAGGTCAAAGCCTGAGTTGTAATCTAAATCATGCAAAAAAAAAAAAAAAAAAAAAAGGAAGTGGTTTCTTACAAGAAATCCCCAACCAAAATAATATAAACATCAATACAAATAGTCTGGAAATATGCTCTGGATTATAGGTTTTTTTTTTTGTATCATACAATTTCTTGCTTGGTAAGGTCCAGTAGCAGAGAGGCTGAGGCTCTGGCTTTTGTGGCAAACTTTAAACTGTTGAGACTTAAGTGCCAGTTTGTGTTATTGTTGTAGATCTCCCCTAAGCGGCAGCAAATGCAGGAGAAAATCTGATTGGAGTTTTATACAGTGAAGAGCCATTTGGTTAGTGTTTCTGACACTTGCTCTGTGGGTCCCTTTAGGGCAGTAAAATACAACATGACTCATTTCTTCGTCAAAAGCTATGACTAAAATGGTTATCTAAACTACCTGAGGTCAGACATGATTAAATCAGTAACCTCCTCTTGCAAAATGTCCATGAAAAAAAGCAATAAATGTGACACTTCAATATGGAGTGTTTTGTACTTAATTGGAGGGGTCCTCGGTGCCCATTCACAATGGTCAATGGGCAGGGCAGGGCAGTCGGTCACATGGCAACACAGATGCACACTGGACAAACAAAACCACTCATACAGTTACAGTAACCTAACAGACTTGTTTTGGTATTGTGGAACTAATGCATAGATTCTCCAAACATTAGAACTGCAGATTGGACTGGAATTTGAAACATCAACCTTCTTGCTGCAGGGCAATAGTGCTACCTACTAAAATGCTAAGATCCTGGAATCATGTGTTTTACTAACACTGGTTTTCTCCAGTGGTCATGTTCATTAAAAGTTTGTCAAACTTCTGCCTTAATTTTTTTTTTAATCCTCAAGATTCAATCTGTAGTTTATAACTTAGTTTACATTAATAAATTAATAAGATCTGAATTTTCCTTTAAAGCACTGCTAAGCTGATTTAAACTTTGCATTTTTTTTTCTTTTTATGCTTTAGAGCCTGTTCATGTTGTGTTTGATGTAAGTTTGGACATGTAACGCAATTCAGAATGGTACTCGCTAATCTGTCTTTGATATGAGATTAAAGCGCCAGTTCTCTGATGGAAAATATTTAATATGCAGCCACTTAGCTTAATCAGCAAAAAGAAGAAAAACATCATACTTACTCGCTAATCTGTACAGCTTTAAGAAGTTATGCATCATCCATGCATTAATTTTCTTTGGCTTATCCGGGGCCGGGTTGCATAGGCAACAGTCTAAGCAAAGATGGTCAGACTTCCCGATCCACACACACTTCCTCCAGCTGCTCTGGGGGGACCCGAGGCGACACCAGGCCAGCTCAGGACATAGTCCCTACAGCATGTCCTGGGCCTTCCATGAGGCCTCCTCCCAATGGGACATCCGAAACAGATGCCCGAGCCACCTCAGCTGGCTCCTTTCGATGTGGAGGAGCAACGACTCTACTCCGAGCTCCTCCTGGGTAACTGAGCTCCTAACCCGAACTCATTTTTTTTTCTAGAACCTGCATTTCTTCTCCTTACAGAGAAGAAATACAGGTTCTACAAAATTAATTGCCATGGGTTTCTTGGCATAGACCCAATTTACTGCAATATTCAGTATTAATAGACACAATGTTAACAGAACATATTATGAAAAACAGGTACATGTTATTAAATCAATCTCAAGAACTTTTCGTTTGAAAATAAATGCTCTTAATGAGATAGGTACAGTTAACTTAAAGGTTTTCTGAAGCAAGTTCTGGTGGGATGGAGGTGAATAAAAAAAAGCTTTTTTGTCCAAATCAGTCAGAGTAAATGAGACAGAAAGAAGCAACAAAATGTGCAAGCAAAAGGTCTACGAGACAAAATTTTTTCAATGTACTTGTAAAACAGATATAGAAACGAAGATGTCTGACTAACATGTAGAAATTCTTTGGAGCAGCGAATCCTGAGCATCACACCTAAGAAAAAAAGAAATCACAATGGTTTGTTGACATTTTGCAGTTTGCAATGAACTTCTAGAGAAGCAAACATATACAAAAAATCTCCAAAGTCCAACAGAGGCATCAGTTGTAACAACAAGTTGCTTTCCATTATGTTACAAAAATTTAATTCCAGCTTAAATTTTAGCCTTTTTACAAGATTTTCGTTATAAGGTCCAAAAGTGAGGGAGTCATCAATTAAAATTCACAGATATTTATATGGGTAAACCAGCTCTATTTCCTTTACTTCCCAATAGAGCACTAAGGAGATCTTTTAACACCTATTGGATTTGGAAAAATACAGTGCTAAGAGCAAGTTTCAGAAATAATAAAGAGCACTGGATTGCAACGAAAGCTGTCTGCAAAAGTCTGCCTCAGTAGAAGCAGCTCCAGTGCAAAAAATAGCTGTTAAGAATAGATAGAAAAATTACTTTTAGGAATAGAAGGGGACCTAAAATCGATCCCCCATGTGGACAGCTAAAGCTGCAGAAACAATGCTGTCATATTTAAAACTTTGGATCCTTTAAGATATTATTTGAATCAAGCAACACCTTGCTCTTAAAAGCCAAATCTCTATGGTCATACTGCAGGTCTTAAAGCTCAATTCCGATTTTTTTGTCAGATTCGATTTTTTTATGTGGCTGTTTACATTAACGTCTCAAATTTTGTCACTGAAGTAACCCCCACACGCAGAAAAACCATAAGTTATGTCAAACCACACACATAGCAGAAGTGAACTGCATGTGCTGAAGAACAATAACAAGATGTCTAAAACAGCACTTTGTAGAGTGAAACCTTTGAAGTCAGTGTTTATGGATTAATTTTAAAGCTGTATCAGAAGTAGATCGATGATACAATAAACAATGCAGAAAAGGAGACAGAGGAGAAAGAGAGCTAAACTATTTCAATATGGATAACTTGGCTTTTCAGACCGCACTCAAATTCCAAAAGATCCAACCTGTATTGGATTTAAAACAAAATACAAATGTGGCCCAGATCTGATTTGAAAAAGTCAGAATCCATGTGACTTGGCCTGTTCATACATTCCATACACAGTTATTGAATGGTTATAATCAAAAGGTAATAGCTTTGATGATCAATGAAGGACAGATGATTGGTGATGAGAAAGCAGTAGAATGCAGCCACAGCCTAGAGTGAGCTAGCTGCTCAAAGTCTGGTGAAGAGTACCTGCTTCCAGTCTGAATGAAGGCTATCTGCTGCAAAGTTAGCAAAGGCTAGTTTGACAACACAGTCACAGAGGGGATAGAACAGACCTCAGGAAGCAGAATACAATGACTAAAATGAAATCCTGCAACATAGGGTGGCTACAGTGGGCTGTAGAACAGAGTAGAAAAATCGAGTCTCATGATGTGGGTCAGGGTAGATAGTGTAGGCCTCAGTCTGTTAGAATAAGATGAAATGGTTTAGGTCTCCCTCAGTGTCCAAAGCAAGGTAGATTGGGCCTATCCCTCAGGTTGTGAAGCAGAGCATATTGAGAAGGCTTCAGACTGTGTAACTAAATGGATGGTGTGGGCTAGATGAAGTATACCTCCAGCTATTACTGTAGGTCGGGTAGGTGAATTGGGCCCGCCTCAGCAAAACAACACAGGCTTCAAAGTGCTCTGTCACAGCAGGCAGCTCCAGACAAAAGAAAACTGTACTGCCAACTCCTCAGCAAGAAAAGTCATTATTGGCTGTCATAAAACGCACTAGAAGTTGCTAGATGATGTCACTGCATAGTTTGCATAAGGCTGTCCCACTGCAGGAGGCGATTCAAATCCCTCAGATATTTTTTTTTTCCTTTAGCTGTCTGTCAAAGCAGTGCAGAGAGATATTGGAACAGCTGGAAAGCAAAAATGGTGGGAATTTCAAGAGTAATTTTGTAGAAACAAGTAGATAAAAAATATATAGAATTCAGCTATTTCGTTCCACACTCACCAGCTGGTGGCAGTAATAAAAAATTACATGTTTGAACACTTCAAAAAAAACAAAAAAATCAGTTTGGAGACATATGGGCTTAACTATCAAGTGTCACTCTCAGCTGTGGAAGGCGCCTAAATTGAAGGCGGGGCGGGGGGGTGCTATAAACGAGAATGGGACGGCTTCTTCCCTCCAAAGGAAAGCAGTTGTTGCTAAGGCAACACAGTGACGTCCCATGTTTGTGGCTGTAGCTCTGTGGCGCAGGGCGACGTAAAAATCCAGAATATACCCTTTTCTCAAAGGTACCGCAGACTTTGTGACCTAAAAAGTTGACTCATAAGAGTTATTTTAAATGATTCCACTATCAATTCTACAAGCGGGGCTTCCCTCTTGAAATACAGACTGTGTAAGTAGGGAGATAATGAACCGTCGTGGCCAGGCCATAAGACCTGCAAAAATGTATCACTTTATGGCCACAGGCACTTATGTCATCATGGAGCTAAGGCTTTTTCTCTACTATTTTTCCACCTGCTCGACTACTGGTCATGGCAGATGCAAGGAAAACATTTTAACCTGCTGAGGAGGCTTAGGCTACTGTAAAAGCATGAAAGGGATGTGCCTGAGGAAAACAAGAGTCAGTCATGGAAAGGAAGTCATTCGCTGTCGCAGGCTGAAAGAAGAAACCGAATGTAAAACCGATTCTCTTTTCTCAGCTTTATTATTAAACTGATTAGTTAACACTTTGCTCCTAGTTTAACTCTTAAAATCCACCTGATTTTGGGAAATTCTCGCCTATTTTGCATACCCAAACGGAAAAGCAAAGAACCTAGAAACTGTAAGCCCAAATCACTTGTGTGATACATTATTTGAAAGCAAATACCTTTCTAGTTTCTGAATATATAAATGGAAATTGTTGAGTAAAACACAGCCCAAGCTGCATCAGTTCAAACAGGATTCAAAGTTGTTGTTTTTTTTATCCTTGAAAATAATAGGTCTGTTTTTGAACAGCAGTAATAAAGACATGCTTGCATGTTGTTGTTGTTTCCATAAAATTAACTTGGTGGTTGAATTGTGTATTGGTAAACATTTTACCGGTGTAATTTTCATGCATTCTGAGTTATTAGATGTAAACGCTTTAAAACAGGTTTTGAGACGATACAGTCATACATTTTTTTAATTATTTTCAATGTTGTCAGGTTGCTGCTGTGGTTTCTGTGCCAGCCAGTTAGCCATACATGTTTATTCGGCTCCGAATCCCACTTTCGGTATCTTCTGCGTGTCACAGATCTCTGTCGAGATGATTAGCCTTTGGGAGAGGCTCAATCAATGCTCAATCAGCACAATGCCCAACTGACTGTTACCTGCCGCCACCCAAAAGACTCATCGACTGAGCCCTACCTATAACCCTCTACCGACCAGCCTCCACCCACTTGGTAGCAAACGTCCCCCCTGCAAGCTCCTACATTGCCCACCTACGTACATCCGCAGCCACACTCACTCCCCCCATGACAGATATTTTGACATGCAAAAAATATATAAAATATGGTGACAAAATCATATAGAACCTCTTAAAATATTCCACGAGGAAGAATTCTTCATTAGGTCATGACAGTATAAACAATTATGATTATCCTCTTTAGAATATAAAAAAACAAACTCCAATCAAAGGTTTCTCCATATCTAATAATAAAAATACAACAACCAAATTACTGGAATATTTGATTTCCCTTAGGGATGAATAACTGTCTTTTGATTTCAATTGAACTGAAGTTCTTTATGTATATATATATATATATATATATATATATATATATAAAGAAGAGGTTAACATTTTTAAATTTTAACATGCCTGTTTCTAAAACCCCTGTTGACACTAGCCTGACTGGATGCATTTCCCAATTCCCAGCCAAGCTATAGATTGTGGTTGTTTTGTTGTCTTGCAGTTGTTGGTTCAGGTTACCTCCCCCTGTGGCAGGACATAAGCTGACTGTGACCTTCACTGTGGCCCTGTTTAGAGTAGCAGTTTCTCTCTCTTGTGCACCTATCTTATATGCACACATTAGATACACCTTGATGAGGTGAAACATTATATCTCCATCCTAATATAGTTGGAAACTTTTTGGTATTTCAGTTAGTTGCACAGTATTTAGTACTGATGCAAGAAGGAATCCATATCAAATTTGCAGGACTGATTTTAGTTTATGTATGTGTGGGTGTTTCTGTTTGTGTATACCTCTTTTGATTGCACGGAATATCAAGCAGGTGAGTCTTAACAACTGTCAAGCCTGAAAAGAAGGGGCTTCCAGAGGTGTGGATTTTATGATGCATATACCAAATTGTTTTGGTGACCTGGTTGTAAAGTAGCTCGCTGCATTGTTGCGCAGTGTAAGATATTACCAGGATCTTTTGTGAAAACACAACCAATTACATAAAAATTTGAATTTTACTTGTACCACGGGGTATTGCGGGACCAAGATAGGGCAGCACCTGGCAACACTGGCAACCAGTGTTGCCAGGTGTACCATAATGATCACATTTGTAGGACAATATTGCCCTCCGTACGATGAATGATGAGATGAGAGAGATGAGATGGTGGAAAGGTTAGTAAGATGGCAGGGCAGAGTCAGAGTAAGCAGCAGCCCCCTCAGAGCGATCCCAAAGAGCGGGAGAGTCAATTTGTATGGTTGAGAACTGTTGCTGGTTCGGAGTCTAAAACTTTATGCAAGTGCTGCAGTGCATAGCTGGTAGCCGGAGTAACAATATAAAAAATAAAAAAAACACAGCAAATAAGAAGAACACAAAGTAGTTTTGTGTCAAAAAAGGATTGTTTATTTTGATAGTCTCTTCATGCTAAGCAAACATTGTCTTCTGGGGATTGCAGTTGTAAGTTGGCACCTTGAGATCAATGTTTAACCAGTTGCATATAAGGAAATTAGTATTTGTATGGTATAAATAAAGAACTATGTATCTAGTCCTTGGTTATAGTCTGAATTGCTTACCTGCCGGCAAACACGCCACATTGGTATCAGATGTGGCATGAATAAGAAAACAAAGCTGGATATGCAGGAAAAGATTGATCAACTGCAAGTAGAAGTAGAAAAGGATAGCAAGACATTAGAAGACTATCGGCCAATGGGTTAGAGCAGAAGGAAGCTGAATATAGAACCTTTGCTGGATCCTGGAGCGCTTTTCAGTTGCAAGATTAGTGGATTCTGCCGGTTTTCCTGGTCCTATAACTGGCCCCACGTGTTTAAATTGCCCAATGATAATGGTGGAGAACCAACTGATTCTTTCCTTGTTCATGTCAGGTTTACAGTGCAATTCAACTGCTGGTCGAAGAAGAAAATGCAGGGCACGTGGCTATTGCCTTGGAGGGAAAAGCTCTGTCAGTGCTAACTGATCTAAAATGAGAAGAACAATAAGACTGGGAAATGCTGCAAGAAGCTCTAGAACAATGATTTGGCTGTCAGGTTTTTGCTGATACCAGAGAAAGACTAGCCAAGCATTAAAGACGAATTGGTCAGAGATCAGGTGCTTATGCTGCTCACCTCTGTACCCTAACCTGCCTGGGCCACCCCGATTTCCTGAGTTGGATTCAAGAGGAGCTAACAGTCCAAGCTTTTATCTGAGAACTCCAACCAGAGAACCTCTGGTATCATGTACGCTTATTGGCCTCCAGCACTTTGACTACAAATCTGGCTGAAGCAGAGCGGGTTGAGGATGTGTTATGCCCAGAGGATGGTGGTGAGGAACCAGAACGCCAAGCTGCCTTCTTTGCATTATCACACCACAAACGAGGTCAAGTGGCAGAAGATTGTTATTGGTGGGGTCAACCAGAGCATATTGCATGATTTTGCCCATCTCCTGTTCCCTGATAAATGCCACCACTAAACTAGGGACAATGTGGAGGAATTGCCACTTGTTGAAGACCTAACATCCGAGACTGGGCCACCTGGGTAAGACACAAGGACTGTATGTTATATGTAAACTTAATGGTACAGTTTGTCAGGCATTGGTTGACGCAGTATCAACCATTTCCATATTGCAGCCTGACAATGTAACAAATGTAAATGGACAGAACTGTACAGTTCGGCAACCCTCCACTGAGAACAATACAACTGTCACTGTTGAACAAGCAGCCACATTGGGAAAAGGTTTGCTTAAGATCACAGTAGCAGACCACAGTATGGAGCATGATTTCTGGCAAATGAATATCCAAGATGCCTGCTTTATCAGCCTTGACCAATTGGAGAGCAGTGATGGATTTACAGTAGTTGGGCCTATGCTTCACATAGGAATAGTGGCTATTCACACAGTCGGCAGGGGGAAATTCACCCAACATAACAAGGCATTAGCAATCAAACAAAAACAACTGGGGGCAGTAATGGGTTCAACCGAAGAAAAAGAGGATTCCAGTTTGCCGTCTGCCACACAAGTGCTCCAGCAGCCAATGTTCATAGACATCACAATAGATTTTCTTTAAATACAGTAAGCCACAGTCATTAGAAAACAAGGAAGTGTTGGATAAGCTGTGGGAATGGAGCAGCATGGACTTGGATGGATAAAAAACAGTAGCAGCAACTTAAAGAACTCCCAAGAAAGTTGAAGGATGTATTTCTAAAATTTGCATGTTGTCTTTTAGGTTTTACAACAAGCCGGGGCGCGGTTTAGCCCTAAGAAATTCAGCCCACTCTGCCTAGAAGTTTCCTTCCCTGGACATGTTTTCACTGGAAGAGGTGTGACTACAGATCCGGGGGAGATGGCGGATGTTCTTGAGGGGCCAAACCCCTGAAACATCAATGAGCTGGGAAGTTTTCTTAATTTGACCTCTTAGTATTGCAGGTTTATTAAATCAAAAGGGCTTTGTTTTCCAGTGGACTGACATCTGTACCACTGCATTGAAGACTTTTAAAGTAATGATAAATCATTATAGGATAATCCACTAACAATCACCTATTCTGTTTAAGAAGCATACAAAAACCTTATATTGTAAATCAATATCCTTCATAACTAGGTAAAATCTATACACATGTGTTGTTTTCCCATTACATAAAGACCAACATTTCAAATCACACGTCAATGCTTTTTTTCTATTTCACAAAGAACATTGCTTTGTGTTGTCAGACTATTTGTTGGTGATCAATCTCACCAAAGCACTCAGAACTCAACCGCTCAATTGACACCCAGCAAAAGAGACAAAGTACGTCACAGATACCTTATTTATTAAATAAAATATATATATATATATATATATATATATATATATATAATCTAATCTGTATAATTGCTTGCCAATTTCATACTGTCATGTATGGATGATGCACATCTGAGAGAAATACAATGTCCCTCCTAGCTGTGAATTACATTTTGCAGTTTATTTTTACAATGGATATAGCTGAACCAGTAGAACTTTAGATTTCCTTCTAAAATCTGACTGGTTGGTTTGTTTTTTCATAAATAAGAAAAGGGACTGTACCACTTCAAAATTAGGCTCCTCATATAAATGGTCCTTAAATAATTTAAGGATATGCTAATTTGCTTATTATGGATTCAGCATGTTATGCGTGCTAAAAAAAAATGTGTTTAAAAAGGCTTACAGAAATCACAGGCTCAAATGCTGAATATACCAACTCTAGGTTAAATAATTAGATTAGTTGAATATATTTAGCAAGAAACAAATGAGTTTTGCCTCTTTAAAATTAATTGTCATTCAATGCGTTATACACACTTATCAATTATATATCGCTTACAGAATATCTAATATCATATCTATAATATATTACTAAGCCATTATAAGTAGTAAAAATAAAATATACACAGTGTATTTGCAGATGTTTGCCTCTTCTAAAAGATTTGATAAAGACAATATATGTTTTTACATCAATTTCATAAACACTGAATAGAATTCTGTGTGAAAACTAGTGTGTCTTTTTAAAAGTATTAATACATTTATAAATTATTATTAAATTAATTAAGAATTCTTAACAATTCAAATAAACCAAAACGCTGAGCTTTTTACAGCATGAGAAAAACAAGACTAAATTCAGCTGTCAAGCAGTCATATTGGATTATGCAAGCCTCTGGAGGTTGGGAACTTCATGAACATCTGACCCGATTCATTGCTGACCCTGAATAGAAAAGTGATCAAAATATAAAGAAAATCCAAAAAAAAAAAAAAAAGTAGGTATAGTTCGATTTAAAAAAAAAAAAAATTATACAGCAGATTGCAAAATTCTGTTTACAAAAAAAAAACAAAAAAAAAAACACAGCAGCTTCTATAGTTCAGTCTCTACTGTACAAACATTTTAGCTTTGAATTTTTACTCATAATTATTATATTTGTACCTTTTGGCATCTTCTCTCACTGTTTTTCTTCTTATTCTAAATACCTAATATGCAATGGGCTCAAGTCCAATACCCTTTTCTTTCAAATTGGGTAAAAACTATCTGAAAATGCATAATTATCTTTACCCTTTTTTTTATTTTTTTTTTATTTTACATGATTAGGTTTGGCAGCGTGCTTATTCAGATCTTCTACTCCTCTTTGTTATACAATAATGTCTAGTCTGGAGAAATTGCACTGTCTAGTTAAACTGAACAACTGTTTTATCCAGTTTTATCTTGTGTGCCTTGTGTACAGCACCAATGCCTATACAGTACAAAAGTGAGTTGCATTTTGTTACTTCTTGCCAATATGAGTGTAGGAACACACAGATGGTGCAGTACTTTTCTTTGACTCTTTTCTGGGGTTGCTCTGATGTGATGCATAGCGACAGCCTATGAGGAACGCACACAGCTCTGCTTGGCAGCACCTACAGCACTGGACTGTATACAGAGACACAGCCGGCATGATTGGTAGTCAAATTGAAATTGAAATATGTAAACAAAAAAAAGGGAAACAAATTGTGTTTTAACTGCACACCCTTAGGGATAGATCAAGCTTAAATGACAAATAAACTACCACAAAATTAACTTTACAGATAAACTGTATATACTGGGCCGATGGGGTTCTAGTTCAATGTTACTTTCCATTTTAAAATTGAAATTTATTTTCTTAGAATAGTGCTGCTCGAAGTGGCTGAAAACCGTTTAATTTTTCTATAGGTTTAAATAAAACATACTGGTACACACTTTTGTCCCCTGTTCAGGCTTTCATCCACATAAACCAGCATTCGGGTAAAAATATATATCTCACTCAGACACACACCTCCATAACAAATCATCCTGTCTTGGTACAGTACCATAGACCTCAGGCATTGCTACTCCATGTGGCATTTCCCCTCTCTACCTAGTATTCTTGCCAAATCAAGTGGGATGTGTGCAGCACAAACTGCAAGCTTACAACACCACACTAAATGAAGCAGAAAATCAAAGCTGTATTCTACTGTCTCAGAGCCTCTTCAGGTCTTCCAGAAGTGACAGTAATTTCTTACCAAGAGTTTATTGTAATCTTTTGATGATGGTGAAATGTATGGGCTAAATCACAGGATGCTGCTCAATGCTTATATCTGCAAACCCTCACCAGTAGAAGCTGTCACTCATCCACAATGTTTTTTCAAGTTGCGAATAATGCATATTCAGTTTTGTCAATATTCATATTCTATTACTTATCTAAGATGTGTTTTTTCTGCAAACAACTTCTCTTTAATAGTTTTTATTCCAAATAGCACAGGGAAGTATTTTGGTTTCAGCCTCCAAGCATCTACAATATGGTCCTGGAGTTCATTCCAAAGAGATTAAATGAACAAACTCGAGCTTCAAATAGCCAAACACAGACGAATATTAAAAAACAAAATACCCTAATGTCCCTGGAAATAGTGGGTGGTCCTTTAATTTACATCTGACTTGGAATGCTCTATTGGAGGCTGACAGAATTGACAAAGCCTCATGGACAGTTGTCGAAACATTTTCAGAAATACTAAGCAAAAGTCCAGTTCCATCTGACTTAAACCTGTTTTGTGGTTGCATGTCCCCAAATGAGTTTTTTTTTTTTTACTGTATGTAAATAACGATCCAATAATGTAACATTTTTGTAAAATGATTTACTGAATATACAAAAAAAAGTTTGACAGAAATCCACTTTGTTATAAGTTACACTTAGACTGACCCTTAACACATCACTTTAATAAAAATGGATAATTTAATCGTTTCCCATGCTAAGTTAATGAGTGACTATGGCAAATCAGTATTTGAAAATAGGCACAAAAAAAAAGAAAATAGGCAGAGTCACCACATTTTTTTTTTATATCCATTAGTACTTTGACTTTTCAAGTTTGTACCCACGTTTGCATAAACAGCTTGATTCAGGGTACTGCATCTACCTTTATAATCGTATTGCATACATATGTGTACAAAGAGCATTTCTTTGATTAATACACTGTATGTCTCAGGGTTTGGTTGTGGTTTTGGACCCAAATGCAGAGGCTGGGAGGCAGGGGTAAGTTCTTTCAGTTTCTTTAATTAACACAGGTAACGGAGGCAGGAATCCCAAAAAATAAAATAAAAAATCCAACATGAAAAATGTTAAACAAACCAGAACCATAAAGACATCAAGGGAAAACAATCACAAGGAGCCAGGGTAAGATGAGGTAGGACAAAGTAAGACGAGTAAGACCAGGAACCAGCACTGAGGAACTGCACAAGGAGAGTATTTATGGTAGACTGAAGAGAGGAATCTAGAAAGGAGCTAGGGAAAAGGAGACCCACACAAGTGGACAACAAATAAAAACCGTAGAACTCAAATATATCCAGAAAATACAACAAAATAGAATTAAACCAATAAAACATGGAGCAAAGTAAAACATAACAGAACCAGGCCCGTGACAGTATGCCTGTAATGCTGAAGCAAAATCTTGAGTCCCAACAATTAAAGTGATACAAGTATTAAGGGTTCAAAGAATTTATTTAAAGTACATTTGCATTGCAGTAACAGGAACTGACTGGATCCACAGTGGGGAGAAGGATAGAGTTACTACAAGAGAACAGTGATGGTTTATATATTGAGTGTATATATATATATATATATATATATATATATATATATATATATATATATATATAACACTCAATTATCAGATAACTTACCTGTAACTTATGGTCCACGTATGTCATACACTGGTATACGTTGATTGAGCATGCTCAACATTTCCCGAAGCACTTGCCATATGTCAACGTGTTCCAGCGTGTTTCAGCATGCTCATAACTTATACAAAACATATACATAACTTATCCAACAAATGCCAGCATTTTTCCCAGATTTTCGTGCATAGAGTGTCTAAATCGTCAAGGTGTGACATGGGCTTAAGGGAAAGAGACTGGCACAAGGGGGGAGAGAGTTGTTAAAAAAATACAACACTGCTAAATATAACACAAAATGGAATGACACAGAATGATATAAACCAAAGTGTAACTGAAAACTTAAAAATAATTTTAACCAGAAGTCCAGAGAGGGCAGAATCACGACAGAAAAGACATTCAAGAGGCTATTTCTGTACACTTAGGGCTGCCTTTGAGGACTCTAATCATTTTAAAAGCAGAGCAGATTTTTAACCATTTGTCTTGCTGAGCTCTGACATAGCTCAGGAATCAGGAATTTCACTGAGACAGATCACTTCGTGTATTAATATGATACAAGAAGTTGTGGCCTCAGCTTCCAGCTTTATTATAGCCCAAACGTTGAGTTAAAAAGTCCAACTAACCAGATGCAATTATGTTCTTTTGTTTTATTTTTATCTGCTCCCAATTCCTCTTCAATCTGGTGGGGAATGTGAATAATATATAGCACTGTGATTGGATGCAGTCTGTGTTAAATGTCACTGATGTATAACTTGCGCATTTACACATACAGCAGTCCTTTGCTATTTGGCATCATTTTCATGCCTTCCCCATGTTTGACTATCCATTGAGACTTGCCTTTTCTCTTCATATTTCTTATTTAAGATGAGTTTTGTTCCTTGCAGGAGAAATATGGCAACCTCCCTTCTGCACTCATGATTGTGATTGGTCCACTAATTTGAACCCACCCATTTATACGTGCACGTTCACAGATTCATGATCAGTTCAAGCTGGATTGAGTTAGTGAGTTGATAACCAGCCTTGTGGTACCACTAATCCTGCTTTTGATTGCTATTTTTGTGGATTGGTTAAACTGCATAGGCTGAAAGTAATCCTGTTATGTAGAACTCGATTCATAGAACAAGCCTCTGGTCTAGGCAGCGGTTTTCAAGCAGTCCTCAGGACCCACTGTTCTGCGGATATTTCTCTGCTACAGCAGACTTGCATCAAATGATTGCTCCCCGCCTCTGCGGCCACAGGTTGCAGTTGCCTGCCTATTATCTATTTATTTAAATCAGGTGTGTGGAGGCAGGACAATACCTATAACATGCAGGACAGAATTTTGCAAGGACGAAGTTTGAAAACCACTATAAAAAGCCCTTTCATAGGTTTAAATTGCTTAACGTCACACTCAACATAACATTAAAGGGTTTCCAAAGGAGGAGTATTAAAGAGTAATTTACATTTTATGAAAGTCAAGTTCTAATAATCTAGAAACGGCAATGATGCAACTGATGGTTTTACCACAATAAACTAACCGCATGGTAGAGCACTTTGCCTGGTCTCATTTTTAAAAGATGAACATTAAGCTGTTAGATGGACCAATGAAACAGCTGATTCAGAATTTTGTCCAAGCTAGTTAGGAGAGATTTCAAGAAAAGTCTTCAGTTCTGTTTTTTAAAGCTTAAATAGAATAAATAACAAATAATGGATGCAAAAGATTAAATATCTGCTTTACCGAGCAATCAGAAGTAACAGGAATGCTTTTGGGCTTGTTTTAGATCTGTTTTCACATTGCCAGATTTTTGTAACTATAGAAGCTTTAACATCTAAATCTAAAAAATCAAAAGAAATTTCTATGGTAAATTAAAGTGGTAAAAAGCTGCTTTGTGTTGCCTCTAAGCATTAGTTTTTAACAGATGAGAACTCCAGCCTCCCACTTGCTCTGTGTACCTCTCTTCATCACTTACATCAGCAACTCTAAGCCTACGGGGAAGAAGGTCTCCACATGGCAGACTGTTAATAAAGGTGACAGTGGGAGGGCAGAAGGGATGGCAGCATCTGGTGTCAAACCCTGCTGACTGGAGGTACAGGAGCAGAAAACTCCTCTTCAGTGTCAGATGATACAGTCTCCGAACACCTACCCTTCAAAAAGTAATTGCAAACATTTCAAGTCTGCTTTCTCTGCATCTGACTTTATCTACCAGGACCTCCTTTTATGTTTAACAATCCCTGTTCCCATGAAGCCTTATAATAAACAGCCTCCAAAACCTCAACTCAAAAATCCCCAAAGAGTTTTTAGAATCAATTTCTTCTCTGTAATACACAGACAAACCTTGGCGATAAAATAAATGGGACAAAAATGTTTTTTTTGTTTTGTTCTTTTTTTGCCATTTCCATTCTTTCTTTTCTTTAACTTCAATCCAATATATGCTTAAAAAATCACTCTTGAGTATTGGTTCTCTTAAGCTGGTTTGCGTCTGTTTATTGAGTTGTACAGCTTTTATTTGATTTGCAAAAATACAAGAGCTGGCACAGTCAGTTCTACAACTGTTTCATTTCCACATTGCCTTATTGGCTGCTGTTTTATACTTGATGCATTCTCGGCAGCCTCATTACATCTTTTCCTGCTGGGTCTGTGTGGGCCTTCTCATAACATTATAGCTCTGGTAAGATCATAGAGGTTGCTGACAAGATTTTATCATGCAGACACACCTGTTAAAATTTTTTTTTTGCTTTTCTTCTCAGTAGTAAAATACACAGCCTATTTTCTTTTCTGTTTGATCAGTTTACCTATATATTATTTCAGCATTGTTGGATGCAAAAAACAATAATGTTACTATTACAATTTAAGTACTTCATTATAAAATATAACTTATTATTTAAAATGAATGTATTGCACTACTTATAAAGATTTAAATTCTGGAGTTCTCTTAAATACCTGCTACAAAAAAAAGGAATCTACTCTTTGCTCTAGGTGTTTGAGAGTACAAAAAGTTAGAACATTAGCTTTAAGGGCCAGTAAATTGTTTCAGATGAGCATTTCATGTTTACAATATCATACAATATCCTATTCTTCTAAATGACAGTTTAGTGTAGCTTTAAGTAATTTTTGTGCCAGTTACTTGTAATTACTCAGTTCGCAATTGCTTTATACAAGAAAAAATTTGACGGTGCTTAGTGAAATTATGTAAAAAGTTAACTAAGTTAATAAAAGGTGAATTAATTGCGAAAAATACTACTAGGAAATTGAGTACTTAGGTTGTTATTGGTTGACTGAGTAATCTCTTGACTGCTGCTTATATGAAGATGCTCTTCTCAAAACACCATCTCATCTCGCTGCTGTGTGCTTTAAAATATAAGGCATATCATGTGTCAGGGCCAACTTAGCCAAGCACAGAGCCAGTGTTGCTGTGGAGATGCAGGTCTGGCAGAGAGACATTAAAGCTCTGCAGTGAAGTGTTGAGTTACAGGACTCATGCAGCATTCACTGCGCCTGAATTTATTTTGCCCGAACACGGGTGACCTCCTTACAAGGCTTATCTGGCTTTTTGACAAATTTTGGATTTCATGTTTATGGATATCTGGCTACAATAGTATGTAGTTACTAGAACTGCTCAACATCCTCTCTGACTGCACAGTTGCTTCTCTGATTACAGATTTCAGATTTGGTGGAAAGAGGAAAAATTGTTTGTAATAAGGGTGAAGGAAATCATATTTAATGTTGAAAGAGAAAAAATCACTAGAAGAGGAATTGTGGTTTCAGTTTGCAAGCATCTATAATTCGGTCCTGGTATTCATTTCTAAGAGGTTACACAAGAACATTTATCATGATTTAAATGGCCAAAGATAAAACCATATGCAACAAAAGACTCCAAGAACCCAGGATAACTATGGGTGGGTCTTTGATTTGCATCAAAATTGTAATGTGCTCACGACAATGGGCCTTCATGATTCTTAAAAACAACAGCACTCCAACTATAGATTGCTCTAGAGTGAGCCGTCGGAACCAACAGAAGCCTCCTGGACAACAAATCAGAGCAAACATTTGAATTTAAGTCTGTTTTACAGTCTGCACAGCTAAAGAAAATTACTTTACAGTATATGAATTGTTTTAGTATAAATATTTAACCTGTCTGATGCCATTAAAATCTGTTAAAAGTGTATCATTTTTGATAAATCGTCAATTATTAATATGTCCATGATTGTTTTTGATGATTGTTTTTTTCACCATACCTGAATCACATGAAGGGTTCATTAGGAGACCTCTGCAGAACATCATAACATATTGAGTTGTTGGACTATTTGAAAATGCATGCGATGGAGCAAGGAAAGATCTAAAATATACAGCTATTAAGGACATTTTGCTGATGTTCATTATTGTATGATATGATTTAACTTTTTAAACCCCCTTAAGATAGCATGCAATGTGATTTGACAATGTATAAATAACCCTAATTTAAAAGAAATTAAATGTTTTTATCTCTCCATATAAAAGTAGAACACTTTGGATTTCTGTCTATTTCTTATTTTGCTTTTTCTTGGCTGAATGTGGCTCAGTTGGAATAGAAGTTGTATTTTAAACTGAAAGTTGTAGGTATGATTTCAGATTCTTCTCATCAAATTTTTGCTGTCAAGTGGTCTACCCATCCAGGTATCAGTTTAAGAATTTGTGAATGTTTGAGAGTGTGATTGGTTGAACTGTGTTAAGTGCTTAAAGTGATCAGTATGACCAGGAAGGTCCCAAATTAATTCAGTTTATTCTCTTAACCATCAATATTTATTATAATAAAGCAACTACTTCTCCTGTCTAGGGGCTAAACAGCAGAGGGTAGCAATCTTGCCTTGCAGTAAGAAGGTGCCAGGTTCGATTTCCACACGGGGGTCTTTCAGCATGGAGTTTGCATGTTCTCCCTGCGCCTTTGTGGGTTCTCTCTGGGTACTCCCATAGTCAAAAAAAACATGACTGTTAGGTTAATTGGCTTTTCTAAATTATCCTAATGTGTAAGTGTGTGTGAATGGTTGTTTCTCTCTGTGTTGCCCTGCGATAGACTGGCAACCTGTCCATGGTGTACCCCGCCTCTCACCAAGCGACAGCTGGAGATCGGCACCAGCACCCCTCGCGACCCCAAATTCTACTGTCTGAAAGGTTTTGATCATGCTCAATATATGTGCAGCTGTCAGACATATTTTAAGGTGAGTTATTTCAGTTCTCATTGAAAATAAATATCAAAGAGTTTCAAGTTTCTAAGAAAGAAAGTATCAAAAAGTAGATTTTCTCAATGGGAAGTGGTGAAACAAATGAATAATGACACAAGTTGGGCATTTATTTCCAGGTTTGTCGCATAACCCTTTTCTACATGCTGCTGCTGCCACCTTAGCTAATGTCCATACTTTTGCTTCCACCGCTTTACAATACCTTACCAACATCCTGATTCTGCTTCAAGAGCATATTTCCAATATTTCTCCATCTTACACAAGGGTGCTGTATATGACCATACTGATATAGGCCAAGGTGAAGTACGAAATGAATGGCTACAAATTATAATTTTCCAGTTTCTTTTTCCAGTTTAAGGACTGTATATGCCATTTCTTTCTGTTATAATTCTCTGTTATGTGTTCAATAACAGTTGAGATGTACATACATTAGTCAGAACATGTTGGATAATTCAGACAAACAAATTGGTGCTTTCATTATTGTATATATATTGTTCCAGTGCACCATCTTCATAATCATCCATTAGGTGAAAATATCTAATACTAGTAAGGTAAGGTATTGCAAATAATTTACTTGATTTTTGAGTTTGCCATGTGTATGGAAGAGAGGCAAAGCAAGGGTGAGACAGGACAACAGTCCAAGGCTACAGATTTAATCTGGCTGCTGTGGTCATGTGATTAATAGTGGCCAGGGGCCAGTGGATGGTGTAATTTATGGTGAGAGGGATCAACACATTTGGATGGTTGCTGCTCCTGAGGGAAATCTGGCTTTTAAACCAATACAGTATTCTTTTTTTTCCCCATGCTCCCTCACCTATCATAATATGATGGCTATGGCAGAAGGGTCTTCAAAAAGATAATGAGTTCATTTAGAGAATGTAAAAATAATTAAGCAGATTACTGGAGCTCTTTCATTAAGCTGGTTAAAAAGATGCACCCTGTGGATTTTAGCTCGTGTCATCAAGCAGAGATCTGGGAGAATAAACTGGAATATTTGGGGCCAACAACATTAACAGTAGTAGACGGTAAGAATATTTAGGCTAATGAAGGCACTAAATTGTATTTCTAAGCAGAGATTAAAGAGAATATTAAAAATCTGCGTCATTCAGGCTGCCGTGATGGCCTCATCCTCATCAGTCTCCTTCAGGCCACCGCTGCGATGTGTGTGTTGGTGTGCGTGTGTGTGTGTTCACCTAATCCTCTTCTAAACCCTGAAACTGTAAATAAACATCAGAGAAGCTGGAGAAAAGGCTAGGTTGATTGAGCTAAGAGGTTTGTTTTTACAGTTAAATGTTCTGTTGTTTCCATTGCCAGCATCAAACCTTGCTGATTACAGCAGCTTCTCTATGACCTTCCCCACCAACTGCTCACCAGCTTGCCCCATCCAACAGGAGTTACCTATCTGCCCATGCACCGGCTGTGTAACGTTTCTCCTTGGCCATTTTATTGTGGTGTTTTTCATTCCTGACGGCAGGGGTTTATGTCTAGATTTACTTTTTCCGGTGCATGGACCATCTCAAGTGCGGCATGGTTTATACACTTAGGTTCTCTCTTCCTTCATTTTGTTTATTAGTCCGAGGAAATATGTAAATACAGTGACAGCGAGATGCTGTTTCGCCTCACAGTGGAGTTTCCTTGTGAGAAAAATCAGGATAACCTCCAGCCTTACTGCGTAATTGTTCAATACTTATTGTACCTACTCATGGGACTTATGCAACCAGCGACACTGGCGACTCTGTAGGATTACATCATGCATTAAATTGAACATATCCATGAACACTGAAACATAGCCCCACATGGAGTCTCGTCTGACTTTAGATGGTGTTCCTATGTCCTTGAGAGTCCTTGAGTCTCTAAAGACTTTTGTTTACTGGGCATCTAAATCTAACACCAAATCAATCAGTAAATTGATTAGCATCTATATAGAGATGCTGTGAACTCTTAACCTATAGGGGGTGAGCATAAAACAGCTGAACCTGTCAGTTCCCGCAACACCAAGCAGAAGGCTAAAATAAAACAAACAATCACAGAGTGAATAATACAATATTAGATTGGTAGACAAACATTATAATACTCTACAAAAATAAAGTATATGGTGTAACTTATGACTGCAAATTGAATTTTTTTGAACAGATACTATGTTTCTTGAAGGAATTTATGTTAAAAACTATTTTCAAAAAGGACTACTTTAAACAATTTACTTTAACCGTCATGCATCCTAAAAATTTATTAAACCTCAAAATGATGGCAATCTAAATGTAAATGTCTTCCTTCCTGTACAATACTATTGCAATAAGCAATGTGTAGTGAAATATTAAAGAAAAAAACACACAAAAAATGTAAATAATAAAAACCACTATTTCTCTTGAATGGAAATCTATTTCAAATTGTGGAGACGATTTAGAACTCATGGCAGAGAAAGAGGCTTTTTTTCTTCAATTATTACTAAAGAAAGCATGTCACAACGTGCTTTTCCTACTAGGCTATTTTTCATTTGGGCCCACCTCATTTTCTATGTAAGTGCTGACAGCATTCAATTCAATGTCTCTAGGTTTGGAATGAGAAATAAGCTTATCCTTCCACCGTTTTTTTCTGCCAGCAAAGGTGCCATAACATTATTAGTGCACTGTGAGTTATGTTGCACAGGGTAACAGCTTTGTTGCTATGATATTAAACATAGAAGGTTTGCTTTTTGTCCCTGTGTTGTTAACATTTCTTTGATGTTTCTGCAAGAGGGTGCCTCTCCACATCTGTTGACTGCATTGCTCATGCTGTAGAGGAAAAGCAGCAAAGACACAATAGAGCTGATGCAATGTAAACAAATTCGCTACGGTTTAGGCTTTCCAGGAAAATAAGGTCAGGGTTGCGAGAAACACACAATGATCTCCCCTCTCAGGTGTGTTCCTCATTTGTTCATTCAGAGTTGTTTATAACTCATTAGGATCCCTCAAATATCTCAGAATATCTGTTTGAATGTCCGCGCTAACTCCTAAATGTCTCAATCACTATATAGGGCGTGAATATATAGTAAACTTTATAGTGAACTCAGTTAACTGACCGATCGGACAGATAATCACTACTTTTCGCTCCCCATTGGTCACGTAACTCAGCACCTCCCCACCTTGGTGCCTCCACCTTCTTTATTATTTGTTGCCGCAACAACAAATCCCATTATGCATTGCGAGGAGAGCTCTTGTAGCAAAGTTTTTGGGGATATATCTGCTCATCTCATGACCATGGATGATCACTACTTTTCAAGGTGCATTTTGGAAAATTGCAAGTCCACTACTTTTTCATCCACTAGATGTTCAGACACATCATATAGTGATTAGGGGGGATGTTCTGACAAAGCCTAGGTTTAGATAGAGTAAACACAAGTGGCAAAAGTACTAAATAAATGTAAGTAAGGTAAGTTTTATTTGAGCAGAAAAATGAATAAATATTTATCAAATAATACAATAGCAAGAAACCTGTTTGCTGGCTAAGAGTTTGGTTAGAATACATTATTACAATATGCCAAAAGCTGTCAATATTTTTCAGATCTCTGTCATCATGTTTCATAGGATCTTTAGGGATGGTTTACCTATTACTTGTTACTAAAGGGCTTCATGTCCGAACATGTAAGCTAGTTGACCTTTAGTCTGTAAAAGAAGAAACAAAGGAGACCTGTCTGTTGCTGTAAAGGTAAAACAATATCAGTTAAAACAGTATATAGTAAAATAGGTATAAATGTTTTCTTCTTATTGCAAATACTATAAATTGCTTGTTATAATTTTTTTCCCTAACCTCCGTTTGTTTTGTAAAGCCCATCAGAGAAGATATGAATGGAGTTAATCCTTGGCAATCCTGGAGGAACACCTGCTACTAGCTGCAAGACTTCCAGTAGGAAGTAACCCTTAACATGCGATGTGGCAGATTGGAAGATTGGACCTGTTATAAAAAAAAACGTAAAATGAACGTTAAAAACCTCAATGCAAATGCAAAACTGTACCAGGAGCTCCAAATCGATGCTCAAAGAAACTCTGCATCCAATGAACAAAAGAGTTCAGTCTCTAGATGGGAAGATGGTATAGAAAAAATGTGAAAAATGAATTTTTTTTAGATGTTTATTTAAAAAAAAAACATTTTAAATCATGCATCTATTTGCTGTCACCTCTGCAATATGGCCTATTTTATGTGGGTCCTTCATATAAATTCATAATACTTTTTGGCTGTTGTGCTTAACAACATCAGTTGGGTTTCCCCTTGTTAAAGCCTTTACATAGAGTCATGTCTCCTCCTCCTCTGTCATTCCCCCTCCCCTCTCCCTCTCCAGCTGAACACGCGCGCTCTCTCCTCCTTCCCTGGCAGACGTTTGGTTGCTGTCGCGCCTGCATCCTCTTGTCTCCGGCTCCTTTTCCACACGTGTTGACCGGAGTTTAACAGCTGAGAACATTAGAAAAAGATAGAAAGAAAAAAAAGTTGCCTCTCCACGAGGCGACCCACAACAATGACCCCGTCCTGACTAAATTTGAATGGATTAAGCCAATCTATTCCGAGCTCTAATGAGATTAGAGAGCCAGCGCAGACGCGGGTCGCAGCGGCGCGGCACCTTTCGTTGAGCTCCTCGGGGAACCTTCCCACACACCCCTCTCCCGTGAACCAGCCGACCTGTCGGCGGGGAAATGGCGTTTTTTATGCCGTGGACGCGAGTGGAAAAGAACAGACGTTTGAATGCACGCTCACCTGTGCCGCTTCTGTGGCGCACGGATTCCTAGAAGTAAGAGAAGAGTTACAGCCGTGTGAGCAGTGGTAGAAAACAGAGGAGAAATGAAGTACCAGAAATATATAACGGTGATGCAGATGGCCATGGGAGTGACAGCATCCAACAAAGACTGCCTCCCCACCAAGAGACAGCTGTGGTGAGTACGCAGAGAGGAGACGGAGGAGGGAGGGAGGCGCGCCTCTGGATAGGAGCGTCTGTTGACCTGATCGCGTAAAAAGTGGCACAAATGCTTTAATATGAAGCAATTTGCATTAAAATAGGTTCCCAATTTATAGTTATTGTCTTTCCGTTGATGTCAGGTTTCTCTTCCGATTGTGTTTATTTATTGTATCATTCACTGTCCTTCTGACGCTCCTTTTTACTCATAAATCATCACAGTATGGAGTTTTTCACAAGGGTTCCTCTTTTTTAAACTTTAAATAACCCCGGGAAGGAAAAAATAATTAACAGCTTTCACCACTTCAGAAGCGATGCTAGTGATATTCTCTGATGTTTCCAATCTTTTTTATTTTTACTTTATTTCGAATATACTGAGAAGGTTATGAAGGTTATCTTCCTGGTTGTATTTGACAGTTATCACAAAAACTGTATAAAGGTTGTGCAGCTTGCCACATTAGATTGTGTGACTTTTACATTCCACAGTGTCAATAAGAAAAGCATGTTAAAGCTGGTTTTGAAAGCAGATTTTTTTTTATATTTGACACTTCATTAGTATATTAATCTTAAACTTAAAACAAAAATAAAGGTATTAATTATCAACATCAATAAACTAACCTTAAATTGATAAATGAAGATTTCATGCAACTGTTTTCTTATGCATTTTGTAGAAAAAGGGAGGGTTATGTTTCTGCATCTAGAATTAGACTTAGACAAACTTTATTCTCATTTGGTATGCACAGAGTGTATGCAAAATTAAATTTTGTAACATACAGCTTATAACAGTGTCATGAGATTGCAGTTGGAGTAAGATAAACATTACCAATATAAAGTGCAGCTGTGATCAGAATGTAACAATGAAGGAGAAAACGAAACCAGGTTAAATAAGGATGCACAAAGGCATTAATATGAAAAAGTTCAGCGCAGTGCAAAAATAAATATGGTGCAAAATGCAGATGAAACATCTAATCTAGGCTAGTCTTTCTGTTGATGTCAGGTTTCTCTTTCAATTGTGTTTATTTATTGTGTCCTTCATTGTCGCTCCTGCAGGACCTTCTGACGCTCTTTCTTTTTACTCATAAATCATCACAGCTTTTAAACCAAACAGTTTTAGTGCAGAATTTTTCACAAGGGTTCCTCTTTTGTAAACTTTAAATAAATAATCACTTCAGAAGCTGCCTGCTACTGCTTGAACCACGGTGATGTTGAAGCAATGCTAGTGGTATTCTCTGATTGGCTGCCTGTAGACCAGTTATTTGTATATCCACATGTTTTTTTTCTGTATCTAAATATATCAGTTGTTCTATCAGTTGTTCTGTCTCTCTTATCTATTATTACTTCTTTGTTCAAGTTTTTAAAAATAGCTTTGTCGAGAGACTCTTGATTCCTTTTACTATTTGTCTGTCAATCAGTCTACATTTTCTAACAGAAATCAAGCTTTATTAATGTAGCTTTTTAAGTAACAAATGTCGCCTTTTATTTTATGATCCCTAAATTTGTGGCTAGTTTTGTTGCAATATCTCCACATTTTTTTGATTACTGAGAGAAATATATTGGATTTTATTTTTCTATGTTGTGAAAACTTTGATTGGATATTACTGTATAAATCTACTTGATTTTTACCTTTTTCAGTTGGTTGCAGTTATGAAGTAAATTCCCAACGATAGTCATCTTAGCACTTTACTAAAGAAACAAGATTCAGAATATCATACTATTGATCCAAATAAACTTTTGAAATAATTTGCATGTAATTTTTATTTTTTATGTGTTCTTTTGAAAACAGTTTTTACTACTACTGGCAGACATGCTGGCAAAATGTGGTAACTTTAGATTTTAGATATAAAGAAGAGCTGTTTATCAATCTGAATATATTCTATAGTAATCTGCAGAGTCAGATTTTTTTAATGTTCTTATGTTGAAACAGGTCACTATTTTAAGGTTAACATCCTAACTTTATATATTAACTTACAGCAATGTTTGTTTTTGTCCAAATTTTGACTGTGGTAACAAATTCTTTAAAAGCAAAGAGAACACAACCAGGTTTAGACCGGCTAAGACCAGAGTAACATTGCATTTGACATAGGCTAAAGGTGCCACAAATGTTGACATACAAGTAGTGAGTGATTGGCAGCTCTTTTTATGCTCCTCGTAATGAGCCTGATTGTTCTCAGGTTTGTGCTGCCAGCAGTAGCTTAGCTCAACTGAACCTGTCAGGAGAACACAAACACTACAATCCCTGATACTGGATATGCTTAGGACAAATGACATGATATTTAATGTACGGTAGCTTATTTAAAGCATATTATTTTCCACCTCCAAAAGAATAAAAAATTATTTACCTTACTTTGCTCTAATAAACTATATTTTTTCAATGCTCAGTTAAAGTTCACTAGCAGGGGTGGAGCTACGGGTTGACCACGGGTGGACCAATCTTTGGACAACCGTGTGGCCACCAATGCCGGACAATTTGTTATTCCCTTATGAATGTGAGCAACAACTCATCGTTGTCGTTTATCTTCTTTTTTTGAGAACTGGCAGTTCTCTAAAAGAGAGGATGAAGACAGTGATACTCTTTAATAAAATAATAACCACTAACAACTGTAGAAGAAATAGCTTTGATTCACATTTGGAAGATTAGTAGAGGCGGCAACTACTGAAGGACTTTGTGGAGCAAAGCGCATGATCTCTCATATTTGCCCGTGCTGCAGAGGAGCTCAGACTCAGAGGTAAGTCAAGAAGTGAGTTTTTATTCAGCATATTTAAAATGTTCTGTTAATTTAGAATAAAAAAGGCATTGTTTGCTGGGTAACAAAAGGACAAAACACTGTTTATTAATGTGTTACTTCTGCTCATTGTCTTTACTTATAACTAGCCTCTGAGTTAGCTGGAATGAAACTATTTATCCACCTGTTTCTCTTAGGAGAGATTATCCCTTAAGTGCTAGAAACATTTATCGTGTTTTTGTTTATGGTGTTTTCCATAATAGCTGATTTATTGTGTCACTGCTGTGAAGAATTTTTAGAAGTTTTTTAAATGAATCCCTGTGAAATGTCTGCTTATAATTTTATGGGTTTTTTTTTTACTTCCTTTTCAACTAAAATGAAGAGAACAGTCACATCTTGCTTCAGTAGAAGTGCAGCAGGAGATGCAGTTTGAGACAAAACCAGACAATGAAGGAGGGCCATCAAAGGTTGTTCCTCTGAAAAGTAGTGTATCATTTTTGTGATAAAAAATACTGTATTTCTGAGTTCTGTGAATTTGCTGTTAAATGTCATTTAAACATCGTAAATAAAAATAATAGTTTTCACAGCAGTTTCCAATCTTTTTTTTTACTTTATTAACTTATTTCCAATATACTGAGAAGGTTATGATGCTGGTCTTCCTGGTTGTATTTGACAGTTATCAAATATACAGTATAGAGGTTGTGCAGCTTGCCACATAAGATTGTGTGACATTTCCATTCCACAGTGTCAATGAGAAAAGCATGTTAAAGCTGGTTTTGAAAGCAATTTTTTGTAGTTGATATTCCATTAGTATATTGATCATAAACTTACAAAACAAAAATAAAGGTATTAATTATCCACATCAATAAACTAACCTTAAATTGATAAATGAAGATTTCATGCTCTTTTCAGAACTGTTTTCTTATGCATTTTGTAGAAAAAGGAGGTTTATGTGTCTGCATCTAGAGTTAGACAAACGTTGTTGTCATTTTGTATGCACAGAGTGTATACAAAATTAAATTTGGTTGCAAACAGCTTACAACAATGTAATGAGATTGCAGTTGGAGTAAGATAAACATTACCAATATAAAGTGCAGCCGTGATCAGAATGTAACAATGAAGGATAAAAAGAAAACTGTTTAGATAATGGTGCAAAAAGGCATTAATGTGAAAAAGTTCAACGCAGTGCAAAAATAATATGGTGCAAAATGCAGATGAAACATCTAATCTAGGAGTCTTTGTGTAATTAGAGATCACTGATTGTTACGTCCACACAAGACACAACATATTTAAGGACACGAGACAAAAGAAGATGAGGGTTCAATCAATTTTTATTTTCAAGTTCTCCACTTTTCTGATCTTTCCTAAGAGGGAAAAAGCAAAAAAATAGTCAGTTGGCCCTCAAATCCCGTGTCCCATAAAAAAAGAATCGAAAAAACGAGAAAAGAGAAAAAAAAAACTTCCAAAAAGTATTAACAGAAAGGTGGACCTGGTGAGCCGGCCAAAAAGAACAAAACGGCACAGCCGAGGGCCAACCCTACACAGGGCCGTCGAAGCCTCTGCTGAAGCCGGACTAAGATAAAAAAAAAAAAAAAAGGGAAAAAACCTACATTAAAGAAAAGATCGAAAACAGGACCACCGGTCCCACCAGGCCAAAATCGGCACACAACAAAAAAAAAAACAAGAATTACCACATGGCAGCCTCGAGTCTCAGTTTCAGCCCGCTACCACGGGTCGAACTCAGGAGCGAGAGGAAAAGCGGCGTCTCAGCAGGGCGGGGTGGGGCGGCCTCCCACATTCTGAACGCCAGCCTATTTATAGGCGGGCCACAATGCCCCAAATTAACGTAATTAAATGTCAAAAGAAATAATCCAAACTCCAAAATTCTAACAAAGGATCCTTCAACAAAAGTAAAAAAAAACAACAAGGGAAAGAAATAAACAAAAGAAATAATAATGTGCCCGAAGCACATAACACTGCTCAATCTATTCACTGTGTATATTACACAGAACCAAATTATCAGTTTAGACAGTATCTTATAATATATGCAAATATAATTATTAGCAAGCATGAAAAAAAATGTTCCGCCTGGAACAGTGTAAATTGTCCGTGCTTCTGGCACTTTCCATTGAACTGTTTTAGGCCGCCCCCCCAGTGCACATTGGCCCCTGGCTGGACACCCCTATGAAATGTTCTGGTTCTGTCACTGCTCACTTGCCACACCAAGACCCTTAATCACTGTGTAACATGTAGAGTTGGGAAATTACGCAAGTGGAACCTATTGGACAGCTACAATTTCTCACAACATTGCACCCCACTTCACAGACGTTTGATGGGCTGCAGCATTTATAGGCCTACTCCAGGGGTGGCCAATTCCAGTTCCTGAGGGCCAGTATCCTAGGCTGATGAACCAGACTAAATGTGAGATTAAATGTGTAATTTGGTCTGGCCCCGATGAATGAGACATCGGAAGATTGTTGATGAGAACAACCCGTTGTTTTTCAAACCATGTCTGTGCCTATTGGCCAACGCTCTGACCAATGAGCTGGTGGGGGAGTGTAAACGCTCTGACCAATGAGCTGGTGGGGGAGTGTAAACAAACAGCCTGTCGGTAAAACAGCGAATACATTCTTCTTAAAAATGAATGAGCGTAGAGCCTCTTCCTGCTCACGTTTCAACGTAAACCCCAAACTCTAATTCTTCCAAAACTGATTCCAAAGCTGAGTCAAACGAGAACTGTTCAAGAGTTGTTGCCATCTTCCTTGTTTTGCTTTCTCCAGCGTCGCTCAGCTTTGTAGTTACGCCCTTTGCATCCAGAAATTCAAAACACATCTCTTCGTTCTGATCGGCCAGCCAGTTCTAGAGTCTGGGGCATTGATTGAGGCTAGAGCAAACTCGCAGGCAAAAATGCTTTTGGCCGCTGGCGGGTGAGGCTAGTTTACTAGGCTACCGGTATCCTGCAACTTTTAGATGTGCCTTTGGTTCAACACACCAGATTCAAGTTATTAGATGATTGAGAGAACCCTGGAGGAACTGACTGCATACTGAGTAGGTAACTCAGCCATTTGATTCAGGTGTGTTAGCCCAAGGATGGATGTAAAAGTTGCAGAATACTGGCCCCCAGCAACTGGAATTGTTCTGCCAAACCACCCCTCCCGATTTCTATGCTGATCTGTTACAAATTCTCCTAGATGCACGCAGTTGGGCAGGGAAGCATTGTCAAGCATAAACCAAGCTTAAGGGAGAGTCACAGATGAAATCCACTGCTATCCATAAAGAACACAATAGCTTTCGTTACATTTCAGACTTGTTTGAGGATCCCAAAGACAAAATGAAGCTCTTTATGGACAACAAAAAAGTGTATCTTTTCTATAAGTATGCAGCAAGTTACATCTTCATAAAAATTAGCAAATGCCAAGTGCGAAATTATAGTGGTGGTAGTTCAACAGACAGGCCAGGCATAACTGGAAAAAGTTTGTTTCTCTGTTACCCTGAGGGAGCGTGTAGTATTGCCACTGCTCCCCTGTATAGAAAGCAGTAACCTGAGATATTTTGGGCACCTGATCAGGAGGCATTCCATGCACTTCTCTTTGTATGTTTCAGACAACTGATCGCATTTAGCCATTAATTTTACAGCAACCCCTTATCAGAACCTGCACATGATACAATGGAGAGAAGAACCCTCTTTTAACAGACTGAAATATCCATGAGAACCTGTCAGAGTGAGGAGCCATTTACCACAACCGTCTAAGAGTTTAAGAAGGAAAACAAAAAGAAGAAAATAACTTTCTCAAATCAAGTGAATACCTGGGAATACACTAGAATGAGCCACAAAGTGTCCCTGTAATACCCTACTATGGACCGATGAATAGAGTATCTGCTACATATATTCTACTTACACCTCTTCGCTTGCCCTGACGCTTCCTGTTTGCTTGCATTCTTTAACTTTTAACTTTTTATCTCTTAGCAAAAATTACAGAAAACTTAGATTAAGCTACTTGTTAGCATTTGAATCTGAAGGAAGGATGAGTTAAAAGTGGGTATGGAAACTAAACAGTTCAGCCCACAGCCAGCTTAATAACTTAGCCAACAAACACATTGCAGATTGAAATGAGAATAAACCCACCTGAACCAGGTTAGAACCAATAGGATAACTTAAAAAATATGTATTTGTATAGCTATAGTTATCTGCTACAGAAACAACAATAAATGTCTTTTAATAAATGAAAAGCTTGAAAAATTATAAATGCAAAAGAAAAAAAGACATGAGAAAGTGCTACGCTTAGGACTTCTCTCAGAGAAAGAGCAATATCAGATGTGCATGGTGGATTGCATCATGCTTTACGCTATGCAGTAACAATTAATATAGCAGATTAACATCTCAGGCTTTGTTATTACATGTGAATGCGGCACATATAAAGCAGACCTTGGGGAGTGATTTTTTATTTTTTTTTTACATTGGGACCACAGATAGTTCTGATCCTGTGCAAATTAGTTTTTTTTTCTAATAGCTCTCCAGAAAGAAGGTCCTAGTTCTGTATTACACTCCCCAATGTTGTATTTCCTATTTCCTTTTTGTATCCTTCTTAAAACCCATTTTCCTAGTTAATTTACATCCTTGATATGTGAACCACAGTTATATTGTGTGGAAGTATATGCACCATTGGGGGTGCAAAATTCAAAACAAACAATAGGCCATTTTAGAGTTTAAAAAAGTATTGACCCCCATTTATGCTGGTGAAGATTCTCAATTATCCAGGTCATAGTCATTCCAAAAAAGTTTAAAAAAAACAATCCACTGGACTTTGTTTCCAAGTTTGAAGAGCTCTTCAAACTTGGAAACAAAGTTCAGTGGATCGTTTTTTTTTTGGAACCTCCATATACTGTTTTGGAGGTTTTTTTGGAACCTCCATTTACTGTATTATTGTTCATCGTTTACTGTACACATTTTTTGTGCTCTGGGCCCCCAAATGCTTAGTACTGCACATTATCTTACTTTAACCTTATTTTTTGTCCTAAAATATGTCACATGGTTTTTTTAAGCATCAGGTTTTCCGTTACATGTTCTAATACTAGCTTGATCATGTAGTCCTGGTACATATCTAGGTAATCTTTAGAAGTAATGGTGTTGCATACCTTTGCATACCACCCACTAGCACTCGTCTTAACAATAAACAGCTGCTTTGATTACCTCCAGTCAGGCTTCTGTTCTTATCACCAGATGGTGATAATTCAGGTCCAGAGAGAAAAACAGTCTACTTTTCCTTTATCGTCTTCACTTAACCAGCCGATTATTCCCTGGTTTGTGTTGTTGAGGTGGAAATACAAATGCCTGGAACTAATTTCTGCCTTTTACTCTGTGCTCACCACAGTACAGAGACTGACCTTGCCAAGGTGTATAGCTCCCCATATGTCAAAGAATAATCTATGAAATTCTTCTGTGGGCCTATTAATCCCTGAATGGCTTGCCACCAAAATTTCTTACAGACTCATCAGTGTAATAGCTGCCCAGACATCTCAGGTCTTCTGGCTCAAGTCTACTCCAGATACCAAGAACAAGAACCAAACGAAAGCAGCTTGTAGTATTTATGCTCCCGTAATCTGGAATAAACTCCCAGAAAGCTATAAAATTGCTGAAACCCTAAGTTGCTTTAAATCAAGGATAAAACCCATTTGTTGAGTTGCCTTTGATTGTGCGTTTTAAACATTATTACATTAAGTTTGTTATTTTACTTTTTTTAACTGCTGCTATTTACGCTGTTTTTCCAACGTAGTATGTGAATCGTAAATAATATTTTAAAAATTTTTATGTCGCTTTAACTATTCTGTTTTTTTAATGTTTAGTGTTATTATTAGTTTTTCATGTTATACTACTGCAATGTACTTATTTCTTTTCCTTATATCTTTTGTTTATGTGAAATATTTTGAATTGTCTTGCTACTTTTTTTCAAATTGCTTTACCTTTAATATACCATTAGTAGATTAGTTTTTATTGTATTTTATTTTTTTGACGAATTGCCATGATTACATATTGCCATTATAACAAAAGCTGTTTATTGTTAAAGGAACTTTTATCATGAGGGGATTGAAGTCCTATTTTCCATCAACCAACCAGGTAATGATCTCTCTGAGTGGTTGCCAAATAAAAGGGAAGGCACAAAAACATTAACAGCCTAATTAAATTTACAGGTTTCTAGCTTCCCTACTTTAGTGCTAAAAACCTTATATTTATGGCTAAAACTGTATCTCATATATTTTCATGCAAGACTTATTTATCGTAATGAAATGTATTGATTTATGACATAGCTTTACTTAGAACCCTTTTTTCCATCAATAAGGCTGAAATTACATTTTACTCCTGTGCATCCTTATTTATAACCTCCCTTAAAACCCTCCTTATCCCTTGTTCTTCTCTGTTCTGAGTGCATTTTAGAAAAGAGACATTACTCTCAAGGGTGTACTGATATCGATTTCCAGATAACAGTCGGGAGGACAAAGTAGAGACAGTACAATAAGACATAAATTACAGAAATAAAATGAGAATGATGACTTTTCTCATAGAGCTAGTCACAGTATTTATCCTTTTAGATGTTGCACATGTCAAGATTTAACTACTATATATATATTTAAAAAAATATATATATATATAAATGCACCAATGTGCATGCACATTGCATATCCTGTAAAAAAAAAAAAAAGGCTAAATAAAAACTATATTTGGAAAGTAACCCAGAGCGACAATGCTCACTCTGTTTGTACTAATTTACTTGTCTTGTATATTTCTTCATTCAATAGATAAAACAAGGCTCACATACATTATTACATAATTAACCCTGTTTGCAAGGACAGTTTTTGACAAGGACACTTTAGGCAATGGACCAGGGGAGCACTGAAAAAATAACTTTGTGCATTTATATGTTGTTGGGGGAGAGTAGAATAGGGAGATTAGACTTCACCTTTTACTCTGTCATGGGATTGAAAAAGACTTCCCCCTGATTGAGCGTTCTGATTGGCTGCATGACTGGCAGATGGAGGGTTATGTCCAGGACGCCTTTCATTCAGGAACCGCTGCCTGTTTGTAACTGAGATCCAGCTGGTGTCTGGGATGCCTGTCATGGATGTGAATAACTGTATAACTTGCATTAATCAGTTATTAATCACACATTATATTATTGGTTATCTCCTATTAGTTAGGTCATTGGTATCATATGTGACAGAGTGACACTTTAGTTTTTCCAGTTTTCTGTTCAGAGGTCTCATCAAAGGGACATCATGTGTGTGGGTGGTGGGTCTGTGTGGGGTGGGGGGCATCTACTAAAACAGGATTATTGTATTACCTCTGACAGCCATTGGAACGGTTAGAGCTGAGCCAGAGTGCATCGGCAGTGCGTGCTTCGTGGAATCTTCAAATGCACTCACTGACATTCCTTGTCTTTATTCAGAGTGACTTCAGATTCCAGATCACTGGAATTGCATGTTAACTACTACAGTAACCTACTTCTGAAATGGGCATAATAGGGAGTTTCTTTTTTGCACTTAATCAATGTGTTTTCTCATCATAAACAATTAATCTCCAACAAAAAGACAACTTCAATATGACAATGGTGTTTAATTTATTTTACTGTCACTTACCAATCCTTATATTAGCATTCATAACCCATGAAGTTTTCCATGGTTTTCCATGTTCCAACTGGGGCTGCTCAATATTGGAAGATCTTGTGATGGAAAGGATGTTAGTATTGTGCTATGACAATTTAGGTTGTAAATATTTTCTAGAATTTTTTTTTCCTCATCGGTGCTTTTTGCTCTCTGAGACATACGGCATTTTGATGAATGTCATTTGTGTCTGATATGAGGTTCTTCTGCCACGAGACCCTATCCAAATGGCTAAATATTAAACAAGCATGTAAAATACAAGTTTGTTACACTCTGATATAGTAGGCCACAGTAACTTTACTAAAAAAAGTCCTTTGGAGACTATACTTTAGTATATATGTTCATCCATTGTTAGAATACTCTAGACTCACAACTCTAGAGTCACAACTCTAGAGTGAGTAGTGGCTATATGCCCCTACTCACTTTGCACCAATTCACAAAAGATGTTGTTTCAAGTTACTTTACAGTAGCAATAAAATGCTCATGTTTAAATTTGTTTCAGTCTTTGCTACATTCAGACAGATTGATTAAAGGGCACCTATGAATATATGTATTAATGTCTTGCCAAAGATTAAATTTATGTCTCGATTTTGAATCGGCCATTTGATGAGAAGTTTAACTTCAGCTCATACCGCAATTTTCTCTTTAATATTTTTTGCATGTAAAATGTTTGCTTGCAGTTTATAATTCCCTCTAAGCAGCTATTGACCAGCAGGGAAACAGCATTCTCACAAAAGGATGCTGCCACCTCTATGTTTCACTGTTGCAGTGTTAGTTTAATCCAAAAGGTTTTGGTCTTTTTTTCTCGCATTGGTACCTTCTTGTATAAGAAGCGGGAAGCACCTCTTGAAAACAAAAAAAATATTGTAAGAAAATCTGTTTATACACTCCAGTTGTCTAATGACACTGAAATATGTACCTGACAAGCAACCTGTTTTAAATGACTGCACCATTATCTTACAATCTGATATAAATAAACTGCAACTCAAACTGGACCTTATTTTTGTAAATGGTCTACATGGTTATTTTTAAATATAGTACTAGATTCTGAGTTTCTTCAGAATAATGTTTTTTAACATTGTCTAGATCTAAGCTTTTATGTTCAGGGTGTCATCTATGAGAATTGCCTCTCCTCATGCATCTCAACACATAACAAAAGTCCACAAATTAAACTACATGGTAAAGGTTTCAATAAGTGTCAAATCAAAATGTGCTTGTTACATATGCATGTTTAGGTATTTGTCATTTCTCCTAATTGTTCATTCACCTTTAGATAAGTTGGGATTTTGTGTTACAGGACACAAAGCTACATGTTCTCAGATGCATTTGTTTTAATGTGTCCTTATGGGACATTTATTTGATGCTGTTGTTTAGTAGATGTTTATTTTGATCCACCTTACTTATCATCAACATTAATGAAGGTAATAGCCTTTACAGTGTGACGAAAAAACTACCAGATGCTAAATGTGTTTTGGAATCTATCTCAAGCGGTTAATGCCATGATAATGTTCTTATTATGGTAACTCAACTTGTGTTTTTTACATATAAGCCTTTGAATCAGTTTTTACCTTCAAATTTAAAGTCAGAAAGAGACAAAACAACTAATAGAATTATTCCAGAATTTCTGCAATGTTAAGAAAGAATAAGAGAACATCTTGCTAGCTTGGGATTATCTACAAATAATAATTAGTCTTTGTTGGAGTTAATGCGGGGGCGTATTGTTCTGGTTTGTCTACCAGATGTCTATCCTGCAACCCTCCCGAGTTACAACTCAGCTTGGCGCTCTTGTTGCTTAATGATGCATTAAGCCAGCATTCCCACCCCCCAGCCCCTGAAACATACTCAGCCCCAAACAGATACAGTAGACACAGCAGCCAGTTTGCAAGTTCCAGTTAGGGAATTTATGAGACATTACCTCACTTAGACTGACAAGGCCTTGCTTTCCTCAGCAGTAATCTAAGTAGATCAGGGTTGATAAACATGATCAGTATTTCATTTTTTTAAATCAACAGAAAAATATTTTGGTCCATAAAGGAAAACACTAATCTCACCAGTTTTTAAAAATGGGAATGAGATGCTTATGTGGTTGTTTGCATTTTGTTGTTGGTATTTCCGTCCATTAGAAACTCACATGTTCTTACTTTGGCAGTACGACTGTAATCTCCTCTCAGATGGTTTATGCCACTAAAGGGAACAGATTACCCAGGGTTTATTGACTTGTGGCTCACCCTGTTACCCCCTCCCACCCATGTGCATCCTGTGGGACAGAGTTATACAGTATGTGTGGTCAATCATTTGTGTGTATGTTATGATAGATGTGTGGGTGTCTGTGCCAGAAGGAATATATATTGGGTTTACCTTTCTGTAAAGACTCTTTAGGCTTATTTTAATAGTAAGACCCTTAGGAATATATTATTTATTTTCTGCCATCTTAGCTATGGAATGGCTAAAATAAAATTGTACAAATTACATTCTAATAATTTAATTTTGCTCTGAAAATAAAAATAAATATGCAAAAATGTTTTATTAGACTTAATACTATATAATGTAAGTCACCCAAAGGTGAACAGTTTTTTTTAATTTTTTTTACATAAATGGTTGTGTTAACTCTTACCCTGACATTGGTTAATATTACCTATTGAATGGTACATCTTAAGAATATAATTTGGTTTTGCTATCTGTGTATTATATTTTCCATACAAACATATATAGGAATTAGATTTAAGATGCCTTTTTATCTATAAAAAACAACAGCAAAAAAGGAACACTTATTTAGAAAGGTTGTGGGACTCTCATGGCAGAATGCATCAACCACATTTTAAGATCATATTTCCTTCCATCTTCAAACCAGTTAAGACTATCAAAACAAGCATTAATAGATATAAGCTGAAATGTATTTCCATTGTTATGAAAATATAACAGTTTGTTAATTTCACCTTAATATTTATTTGGGAAACACTCAAGTTTATGGAAGGCCCTAGCAATATCAATTTCATGCAAAATTTATCTTTATACAGAAGTATTCTGATATTTACAACTGTCATAATAACTTTGACTTAAATATTTGTTAATTTCCTAGGCTTGCAGTTGTTGTTAAAACCTCGATATGTACATTGGCAAACAGCAAAATAGAAATGTACTACTACACTAAAAAGTTCATGAAGTATTAAAATTCAAATATATGAAATATCCTGCCTAGTGGTTTAACACTGTGCCAACACTGGGTCTTACTTATTGAAAGTACAGACAGAATGCATTTATTAGTTCCTAGCGGCTTGTAAAACGTACCAATTGGGGCAATTTTGCTTTTTCATAAATACATTGAACATATGATCTCTGCTGTTCATGGGTGGATCTAGACAGGGGCCAGTGCCTCTGTAAAATTGAAATGATGATGAAATGAAATTTATTCGAACATGATACAAATATAAAAATAAAATAGTGAACAGTAACAACAAGTGCATAAAAAAGAAGAGAAAAATACAGATATTTAAAATTGGCCCTGGCCCCAGGTATGGCCCCTGTACTTAAGAAATAATGTTAAATCATTTGTTTATAATGACACCAAATCCACATCTGATTGGTTCCTTGGAGCAATTTCATTTGTTAGGTTTACAGTTTTACTTTAACTATGACTTTGATGTTAGGGTGTTGCACTTTAAGCTTCAGCAATACTGAGATAGGATAGAAGTTTTCATCCGATTGCAATGATTGATTGACTTTATATACAGTATATACAGTGCATCCACATATGACAGCTTTTTTTATAGTAGGATCATTGTAGAGGGTTTTAAATTGGACAATAGTAATTGCACATTATACATTGCACAAGTTATTGCCCTTGTATTGTCGCATTGTAGAGTCTGGTTGCAGCAGAGATGAATGACCTGCAGTAGCACTCCTTTTTGCAAACAGGGTCTAAATGTCTATACCTTAATTGAGAGTAAGAATCTTAATTAAGGTCTAATCTAAATTAAGACCTGAAGTCTGTGGAGTTAGCTTTGACTTGTTCTGTTGTATAATTTAAGGTGGAAATTCATTAGAAAATCCTTTGATCTTAACAGGTTACATCTATATCCTCAGCACCTTAGCCCCTGTCTGATGTTAAAACCTTTGTCTTTACCCCTAAACAGGCTTTTAAAAATATTAATACTAACCCTTCCATCTCAGGGGCAGACATTGGGGTGTGTACACCGCGTCTTCGAACTCTTAATGTTGGTTCCGGACAAAAAAAACATTGAAGACCCCAACTTTAGATATTATATTTGAATATTTCCTATTGTGGCATTTGACAACAGTAACAAACAATTTTGCTATTAATTTAGATCAGAGTGTAAATTCCTGAATACCTTAAAACCTGTGTCACTAAACATTTTAGTTTAAGTGCATTATTGAAGCTAACAATGTTGAGTTTAGATGGCTTAACAACTAGTGCATAATTTTCAGTCACTTAAAGAACTTCTTTGTATCAGTAATAAGGACATTAGAGGTCTTTTAGACTCTCAGGTCAGTCAGACTTGGAGGGGTCCTGACTTCAAAAATTTGTGAGTCATTCGTTCTTGGTCTCTTGTGGCTCTTGACTGTCACGATGGCTTAGCAGAAAAAAAGAGATGGGATCCATCACTGCCATCTGACAAACAGAAGGAAACAGAGGGAATTCACTGACAGAAGTCCCTATTTTTGCTTTTGTTCTTTGCAATTTTTGATCTGTCTGTCAGATTTAAGACTTTTCTGAGTTACAAGGGACTCTTTACCCTTTCTTTAGCCTGCTGTAATAAATAGTACAGCAGGGTAAATCTTAAGGACCTTCAGTCTTAAACTATTGAAAGATGCTTAAATCTTTTCTTCTTATTTAATGCTGATGTCTGTTTTTTCCAGATATGGGAAGTATGTTTAGTTAGTGTTTTTGTCTGTTGTCCTGAGTCTTGCCTGTGAGCCTTCTCTCAGCAGGGGTGAGAAAGCTCTCGAGATGTGACCGTTGTCGAACCCTGTTCAACGCACGTCTACACGCCTAATCTGGTCTGTCCATCTGTTGATCTGTCTGGCCTAAAGAGAGTTCTAATCCATGTCATATGCCCAGTTTGCATTTCATAGCTGTCATACATAGCACATCCTGAAAAGTTTTTACTTGTTTTCTATCCTCCACAAACTTTTTAAAGGATTATGCTAGCTTTGCAACAACTGTCATTGTTTTATTTTTCAGTAAGGGAATGTCAGCAGGGTTATTGTGACAGAGTTGGATGTGTCATGTGTGTTCTTCTTGTTGCCGCTTGCCCCTTAACTTTCAAGGAGACCCATGAGCAAAATGATGCATGTTCATCGGCATCGGTCAGGCATTACGAAGAGATTTGCTCATCCTCTGAGCCATATGCTGACAATGTATCTCTGCCCTGTCTCTTTGCATTATTTAAGGGACTTTTGTCTAATTCTATCCACATACAAAGAAGTTAGATGCTTGGAGGTAAATTTCCACATGCTTGTATGTCTTTTTTGTACTACATAGTTTGTACTGTTTTGCACTCCTGAAAACTTAAATTTTTCATATCTGTCTAATAGAAAGTAGAAAATACTGACTGACTAAAAGGTTTTCTTTTGAAAAAAATCAAAAAAGTGCATGAATTAGTAAAAATGGTCATGGAGATAACTA
>NW_015150468.1:184996-192592 GCF_000732505.1 Cyprinodon variegatus
ATCCATCCATCCATCCATCCATCCATCCATCCATCCATCCATCCATCATTTATGATAACCAAACCAGCCTCATCGGTTAAAAGGATTCTTTTGAAATAGATTCGATTCTGTTCAAAATAAAACCATTAGGATCCTCTCAAACCTCATAAGTCTTTCCTCAGTAAGTGAGGCAGCATAACAGCTAACCATACAATCTGGTCAATATTTGGGCTGTTTTATTTCAGTTGAGAATGCTGATTAATTGAAACCCTTTACTTGTATGTTAGACCCAATGCCAATAATATTTTTTAAGAAGGTGTTCTATTAATCTTCATTACTTCATTAATGGACATTTAATGCAGGCTTTTAAGGTAGCATTAGTTAAACCTTTCCTTAAAAAACTGTTTTCAGTAACACTGACATAAAACCTACATCAGATATTCCTTAGATTCATGAGAAAATTGTTGCTAATTAAGTGTGTGAGCATTTACATAGACATGTACTGTTGGATTTTAAAGTTTATTTTAGCACTGAAACAGCACTGATCAACATTACTAAAATAATATTCTAGTAGCGTTACATGTCAGGTTAGATAGGAAGAACATTATGAGATTTTATGAAAGGACTGCCTGTTCAATCAGATCACTCTTTTTTCCTCTGTAATGGCTGTTTAATATGCTGTAACAGAATATTTCAAAAGTTCTGCTGCTTAGGGATTATTAGTTGAATGTACAGTTACCACAAGTCTTCTACAGCGTGAAATCAGCCGAAAAGCTTACTATTTTAAGTTAACCATAAAGGGGGAAAAAAATCATGATTTCTCTGCACTATAGTTTATTACTTTCTTAAAAGGATGTTAGGACTTATTTACCTTTTGTTCTGTAGCACTGATGTCACCAATCACGTAGCGGTGGCGGGACAGCGGCCTCACAGCTTGCCAACGGGGGTTTGGACATAGCTTTTTTTGTAATGGTTGGAAGCCATATGCCAATTGTTTGCCCATGTTTGAAAAAGCCGGGTTAACACGCTAATTTCAATGGGAAAGAGGCTATGAAGATTAGTGTTCATCCATTAGTATTCTGTCTCACTAATCACATTGCTGTTTCTAACCAAAAAAGTTTATATTTTAAAAAGGTTACTGTCTGAGCCAAAAGTCAACATTCCTTGTTTTATAAAGTTGTACCATTTTCATCTTTAATGTAGTTTTATGTATATCTACTTCAGATAATCTCTCAAAAGGTATTCTGGGATACTTTGCTGGGATTCTCTTTTTAGATGAGATCATATATTAAGCTTGGCCAGTGATCTCTTATTGCACAGCAGGGTGAGACTCTATTTTGGGCTACAGTCTCATGTAATATTCATTAGTTTCACCTCTTGCGTATTGCAGTTTGTGGCTAATGTTTCTTGTTACTTCTTTATTTTTAGTCTCTGAAAGGCTTTCATTGTCTGCTGCTTGTATTGATGAGGGTCAAATTGGGTGTGTTTTGTGATTACACTCCAGCCTGTTTGTGGGCTGCTCCATATTTCTCCAGAGGCAGTTAAAGTGAAACTTACTTCTGTCTGCTCAGACAGCTCAGGCTGGGTCTAACTGATTAGCTTTCGAGGTTTAATATGTACTTGTGAAATCCTGCAGCCTCGGTGATGATAAATCATTCATAGGTTGGCAGCAAGTGAGAAGTCATACTTGCAACGTTTAATACTTTTAAGATCTGTTTTTTTCCGTTTGCTGTCTCTGTTCATTTCTTTATTGAGCATTTTTGATAATCATAATCAGTTTTGTTTTATTATATAAACGTAATTTACTAGAGATGGTCTTCCTATATGCTATATGCCTCCTGAATTTTCAACCAGCTTCTTTGTTTCCTTTGATTAATCCAGGTGTGTGTTACCTAAGTAACCATGATGGCAATATCCAGAGACACCTGGATTATTAGTCTGTCCAGTGATGACAGACAGGATACAAAGGAGGTGGCTGAAGTTCAGGAAGTAGTGGAGTTGAGCATATTGCCAATTAAACTAAAAAACAGCTTGTGAGCAAACTGTTTACAAAACCAATTGAATATACTGAAAATATCTACACAAAGAACACAAACTTCTGCTGAGAGAAACCAACCCACACTGTGGTTCTCAACAGTAGATAAAAGTAGTTTTGGTGATGAGAGTTTTTTAATAGGTTATATATAAGTTACATTAAGTCTGACAACTAGAATCCAACTTTTAGTTTAACTACAACATTTATATAAAAGCAGGAATTTGTGTATAACATATTTTAAAGCAAAAACAGAGTACAAAATAGATTCTTGAACTAATAATTTATCCTTTTTGTTATTTAACATTTGTTCAGTAAAAGCTTTAGATGTCCCTTAGGGGAAATTAGCAGGCATAAGAGAGCAGCATAAATGAAGACATAAAAATTTTAAAACTGACAAGGATCTCCATTTAAAAAATCTGTGATTAATTTAGATAATCCTCACATGCAATATATGAACACATACCCACACAACAAACATTTAAGTATCCATAAGCACACATACGTTTATAACCAGAATAAATGATATGCGTTCATGCAGTACATACATGCATATAGTCACAGATGAATGGAGTGTTAGTTAAGAAAAAGTACAGCTATGGGAACAAAGCTGGTTTCCCTCTTTTGCGGGAGCTTGGGCAGCCAAGCACTTGTTTGGAGGGCAGCCATTTAAAGGCACAGTGAAGTGGATGTAAGGCATACTAATAATGCTATATGCTAAGCTGCTGGTCTCATAATAAGTTCCATACAAGTAGCCCTCTGATCCAAGAACAAACGTTGAATGTGGTTGCATCATAGTGAACCACCTCCGTATTACTAAGGTTTGGTCTGTATTTTACTTTTAACTTAAATATTTCTTATATTATTTTATATATTTTGATCCTAAATCAATATTTACAAAACAATATTTAGTTCTTTCCCTTACCACATGTATTTGCTATTTGCCTGAAAACGCCAGAGGATATGGAAAAATAAAACTCAGATGCTGCCTTAATGTGTATTTGACACTGTAGCATATGCTTTTTTTTTTTTTTTTAGCATATGCAACTTGATAATCAATGCTTTGGCATAAAGAAAAAAAGAAAATAAGGAAAATAAGGAATCACAAAAAAAAACAACACACAACCTGATCTTAAGTCAGAATGAACAGTTTTTTTCACTAAGACCCTTATGTTTCTATCCCACATAAGGTTACCCAAAAAAGTGATGCAGGCTAGACTTGCATTTTAAAACATTCAACCTTACCATAAAGAGAAAAATAGATAAATAGATAAAAAAAAAACCTAGAAGCATGTCCTCGCAAATGGATCTGCTTTCAATTCTGTTCCAATAAACTGCAGTTTAGAATGGTTTAAATTACTCTTAGGATAAAAGGAGCCTAAGTTGAGCCAACCACGTACATGCCACTATATTTAAACCTTTCAGCAGATTGTGTCTTATAATAATATAAGTGATAACTTGGATTTCATATGGAGTTTAGCTTCTCAATTTAAATTTTTATTGAATGCATATCTCTAACCACCTTTTTAAGGAATGGTATATATCTGAGCAAGATACAGATCAGGCTGTTTGGAGAATGACTCAGAGGGACTGTTAGATACTCAAACTGTCAATATTGCCCATTGCTGAGAGGGGTAGTTGGATCTCAAACTGGCGTGGCAACCCATTGTTGTTCTGTGGTGATGGACAAGTTAGACTAGATAATAGGACTTGTGATCCACAGTCATGCATTCATGCTGGAAGGTTGAAAATGTCAGTTTAGCCTGCATTTTCAACAACTACCCCCCATAGCGCACCCCCCGACTCACCTGTGTGCTCCACTGCACATAAACAAAACCTTTCATGATAAATACCGTTCATGTTATCATTTATAGCAGGAAACAATTCAGATTTGAAAGGTATTGTAGATGAATTTTTCAAATTTTTTAAAAGACCCGCCCACTCCACTTTAGAAAAAAATGAGCTTGCGAGAGCATGCACGAGCCAATTTCTCCTCGTGCACGCTCTGTTTAAAAGTTGCTGTACTCATAGCTCATACAGGCTTACTGTGTCTAAACATCCGCCCTAACCCCGAAATCCCTCAATCATTATATAGAGCAGGGACTATATAGTGGACTTTACAGTAAACTCAGTCAACTTACAGTTTGGAAAACAGATCTTTTCCTCGTTGGTCCACTGCATGATGCCTGCGCCATTTTTGTTATTAGTTGCTGCTGTGACAGCAAATCCCATAATGTTTGCGAGGAGAGCTCTCCACGCAAAGCATTCTGGGATATATCTGCCTCTTCTGAGGCCTTTTTTTCCTTCTCAAACACTTCATAGACACGTTTTCTCTTACAACCCTCTGCCATTTTCAAAGAACCGCATTGACAAAGGTGAGCTTCAATGACTGTCTAAAACCATAGCTCACCAAAGATATATGCCTGAAAGCGCGCATGCGCAAAGATTGCTAACGGGACAAGCACATAGGATGGCCTTAGGTAAACATATCACCAGAATGATTGACAATTAGGAAGACCACTTATTTAGATGATCCACCCAGAAATAAAAGATCCTTCTCTATACTTTTAAGAAGAGCACTAAAAGTTATTTTTAAGTCTCTAATTAATCATAAAAGTTCATAAAAACAAAACTTACTAGAGTAGAGATCCTTAAAAAAAATCACTCAAGTACTGCAAAAGAATACACATAAAATTCTGTCCCGGTTGCACATGACCTAAACAAATACTGCCTGTTTTCATTATTTTATTTTAAATATGTTATGGTGTTGTACAAGGCTGAATATGATTCCGATTTATTGTTTAAGTTTAAATCACAACTACTCAGACTCATGCACATACATCAGCATTGACTCTGGTTCAGTTTAAATGAAGTGAGTCATTATTTATCAGGTGAGTTTTTGTGCCTTTTAACTTGTTATTGTGGATTGAAAAAACATTACGCTGCTGCTGCAGATTATCGCCAGAAAGACCAAAAGTTTACGTGTATTTCCACACACGCTTATTGTCATACATCCCAGGTTTTACGTCAAAAATTGCAATGCGGTTTTTGTATGTAGACGCGTTTCATAGTTAAGGACCCTGGACTTTGGAGAAAGTACAAATGAACACACTACTGTTTATCTCACTTTAAAATTAATTAAAAACAAAAAATCTGTATTAATAATGCAATTGAAAACAGAAGCTGAAAGTTTTATACTAGAGAATATAAATGTAAAGCTTGATTCTTATGAATAACTTTCTCAGAAAGTGCATATAGTAAAAAAGCAAAACAGGTAAAAGGTCGTTTTTTTCATAGGTTTAATGTTTTTACTTAGTGCTACATGATGCTATTAATGGATTCAAATATGATATTTTAGACTTGCTGTAAATGCACCAGAGTTAGCTGAAAGTCTATGGTTTTTTAGTTCTTAAATTCTTGTTGAAAAATCCCCCTGAAATCAGAATATCTGATAAAGAGAATAGTCGAAATTCTCTACACCCTGCAATGCAGAGTATGATGAAACATTATTCTGAATGTATTAGTTATGCTAACCTACTTTTGTAAACCATAAAATATAAACCATGACCTGTAAATTATTGCTAAGTTGTAACATTACACAGCATGGAGCAGGATGACATCTGTTGGTTCTGTTAGGGGAACCAATTTATTCAAAGCTTAGGCCAGTTTGACATCAATGAGCTCCAAATGCTTAATTTAACTTAAAATGTTGAACCTTATTAAACTCTGAAGTGCTAGTTGTATGTTCTTATGCATCCAGAAAGCCTTCTATGCCTTAAGCCTTTTCATTTTCTCTGACAGTTTTGACTGACAGTCAGATGCTTCAGGAGCTGCTCTTGACCCGTCACTCAATCCCTAATCGTAAATATGCCAGCTTCTTCCAAAGGAAATGATTCCCATCATCATTACTGCTTTGTTTATGCATTGTACATGTTTGCCAGTAAGTGTGTTATTTAGTTTCTAAATAAATAGTAAGCATGTTTGATTGAAGAAGGTTACATCTTAAAGTTCACCCAAAGTGTTAATTGAACCTTCTATTGTTTGCTGCATTTTAAAATCGTACTCCTTACTGGTAGAAATGGAGGTGATGTATTTATCGATAGAGGTGGAAAGTGCTGTCTGCATATCATGTGTGAAAATACTTGATTAAAGGATCACCGGTGTTGTAAGATAAAAAAAATAAAAATAAATTCTTGAAAGATCAAGGCTCTGCAACCCTTAAGTGCTTAACCTGAGAGATATCAAATTATTTTCCAATCAAAATTCAGCAGATTATCCGAGTGGGCTGTGCTTCTCACAAACTCCTCTACATAAATTAAGAGTCAGACCGTTCTCTTAGTGAGTCATGTGACCCAAAGCATTGCTTTATGATGGTCTAAGTTCTCCTTAAACATAAGAACTTACTAAGCTTTGTTGTTGCCTGTACAAGTAACTCCATGACTTCATAAGCTGCTGCCAAATACAAGAAGGGAAAGCAGTTCAATTCTAATGTCAGCCCCCTTTTTATCTGTTAACTAATTTTAGTGACACTGATGATACGCTCAAGTTTGCTATTTTTAAGACATATGGACATATGTATATATATTTGCTTTGTGTGTGCTGCATGTAAATTATTGTTCTGAAAAAAAAAAAAAAAAAAAACGACTGAACCCTCTTAATGAAGTCTTGCTCCAGGGACCCTAAAAAACTGAGTATTTCTTTCTCGCTACTTCTTTACTCTCAAGGCTGTATTTGTTGTCAGCTCTAATACGGTCTAACTCTTTCATAAAGCACTTGACTGATGACTTGTCATGATGATATAGCTGAAGTATAACAACCATCACCTCTTGTCTTTCAAGATATGCATGAAGAGCTAAGCTTTAGGGCTGCAGTCTGTTGCATTAAAGCACCATTAAAAGTTAGACAATGGAAAAACAAAGATCTGCTCACATTTTTCCACTCATGAATCTCTGTCTCTTTTTTTCCTATCTGCCTGTTTATCAGCTATATGGTGAATAAAGATTTTAATTATTAATCACGCTTTATAGTCTTTATTATTGGAGTTTTGGTTCTGCCTGTACTCTTAGAGTTCCCTCCAGATACTTCGGCTTCCTGGTTTCTAAGTTTTCTTTTTGAGTGTTTGAATGCATGGATGTTTGTAAGAGGAAAGATAAACCGAATGAAGGTGTATGTTGATAGCCTGATTGAATATCAGGTGTTGCACTTATGTAACCTAAAAAGAGGGGGAAAAAACTCAGATTTTGATTACAGGACAAAATATACTTCTTTATGTAGCAGGTATATACAGTGGAGCTTGAAAGTTGACATACCCTCACATTAAAGGAATAGTACACCCAAAACATGATTAGCCTTCATTTTCTACTCACCCCCATGCTGAACAACACCCTGGAGTACTTTTTTGATATCTCAAATGCATCTGGAGATCTGGGAGGCTTCTTGCTGTCTGCTGACATTCAAATAATGGAGGTCTATGGCGCCCGAGGCAGAAAGGCCGAAACAAATGAACAAATGAATCCAAACTATGGAGGCTTCACCTAACAACGTACAGAACTGAAAGGATTTGCTGCTAACATCTTGGTACCAGA
>NW_015150468.1:193795-213261 GCF_000732505.1 Cyprinodon variegatus
GATATGAAGAATTATTGGCTCAACTGTAATCTTTACCCGGCAAACTTGGATTCAGATTTGATCCACCTTGGGTTATTAGGTGATTTACTGCATATGAGAAGCAAAACAATCACTGTGGCTTTATAACAAAAGACAAACGGCTGCTCCGTACCCAGTCTCCATCTGCAGGCTACCCACTGACATTCAGCCCAATTATCCACCGCAGCCAACAGGAGAAGACGGCCTTTAAAAAGTAAAGACAGCGAGAAACACTGATGTTATTTTAATCCTGCAGGCGTTCTCATGATTTCCATCAGAAAGGCAGCAGTGTCCATAAGCAGTGCAAAGAAGAACTTGTTCTTTGAGAGTCATCTTTATTGTATTGTAATAGATGGGCTTATGTCATCAAGAGGAGTCCAAAAGAAACAACAGTAGAGGAACATTATTTTTTTAAGACTGCTCAGAGGTTCATTTTAGCCTTGAGTTCAGAATACAAACAGAACATCACTAGCTGTGTAACTTATATTGTGTACACTTCCACTTTGGTTTCTAAAAGAGTCCTGAGGGCAGACAAGGGTTACTCTGAGTTTTTTTTGTTAATGGGAGGCTGACCATCTTCAGAGAAGTCTTAAGTAAAAAGATGTTACCTTACCCCATGATAACGACCGGTCTCACTTCCACCAATTTAAAAACTTTGCTTGAAGTAAAATTAGGGTCACTTTTTCTGCTTTGGTCTTTTCATGAGTAAATATTTCTTTATTTTAAAGGTTTTTTGAAGCCCTGTTATTTGTTTAGGACCCCTTTAAAACTTTGTTTTTATGGTATTGTAAGATAAAATTATTATTATTTCATGAAAACTTTGAAAAACATCAAATGTACAGCATTTTTTTATTATTTTTCATTTTTTGATTGACGGTTGGTTAATGCTGTGACCAATGATTTGTTGTTATCTCATAATATTCCCTGTTTTGTGTCTCAGTTTGTTTAAAACATCTTTATTTCTTGATTTGCTGCAGGGTAACCCCACAAGAAGGTGATTCGCCCCCCTCAGATGCTCCCGGGTCTTCTAGTGGACCACTAGGTGCTACTGGTGGCGCTGGTGCTATAGCTTTGCCTGCCACCTCAACCCTTTCGTTGCCTCTGAGCCAAGCTAAACCTTCTCTACGTCGCATTAAAGGCCGTATCCATCGCAGTAAGAGCCTGGACAGCATGGACCTGCTTGATTCCAACGTAAGACTCAGTTATAAATCTCTCTTCTAGATAAAATACTTTGTGAAACTGATCATTCTTTTTTTCTGTTGTTTCTGAGGACCCTGTCACACCTTGACAATTTAGCCAGTGTAAGCCTGACGTCCCAGAATCTTCTAAAACGCAGACATACGCTGAAAGTTCTATGTATTTTCTCAATTTGGGGCATTTGGATAGAGTATTCATAAGGAGTCCAGAGCTGATGTCCAACAACAGCCTAACTGATGCATCACGCACCGCAGTGTAATGCCCATGAAATGGCATAAGCCAGTGTCCTGAGGGTGGCAGCGATGCACCCGGAGGCGCTCGGCCTGCATAAAAAGATATATTTTTGATCACCGTATTAACCTGGCTGCGGTTTGCCACCTGTCAAAAAAATAAGGAGAAATAGAAAGAAAAAAGAGAAAGACAGAAGGTTTGCAGTCGCAGCATATTCAATTTCATGTCTGCCAGGAATTTGGCTGACGTGAACACAGGGAGGATTCATCACACTCACCTTCATGATCACCCCATGATGCGGATGAACTCTGGAGGAGTACAGACGGTTTCCTCCCGTGAACCCCCTTTTATACCAAAACGCTTCCAATATGCCATTATACAGTAGCTGTAAGTTAGAAACACATTCAGCGGTCGTCTAAAACAGGTCAAGCACATTGATATGCGTTGGAGATAAGTTCTTGATAAGTTCCGCGTAAGTTATGCACAAGTTATTCATAGGTTTTGGATAAGCCAGACGCCACAACTTATGAGTAACTTACATTTAACTTATGTAAACGGTCAGATAACTTACCTGTAACTTATGGTAAGAGCATACGTTGGCCTGTTACGCTGGAAAATTTTGAGCATGTTCAAAATTTCCTGACGTACTTGCCGTATGTTGACGTGTTTCAGCATGCTTCAGCTTACTTCAGCATGTAATTTATCCAACATATGTCAGTGTTTTGCTAGATTTTAGGTATATGCTGGCTAAATCATCAAGGTATGACAGGGCCTTGAGTCTTTTATTTGTAGAATATTAGGATGTTCATGCAGCAGTATGAAAACTGTTTCTTTCCAGGTTTTTAATCCAAGATTCAGTGAGAGAGAATTTCCAAAGTGTTCCAGCAGCAAAATCCCTGATAGTCTTGGATAAAACTCTGAGATCATTTACTGAATTTGAGCTGCTGCGGTTTAAATGCAGACTAAATGTCAGCACAGTCATAAGGTTTTTTTTTTTGTTTTTAATCCTGATAGTTTCATTCACATTTACAATTTCTACACGCCACACCGCTTATAAAACTGCACACATTCACACAGGATAACCTGTTGTTATGTAATATTTCTTTAGTTTCATTTTTTTTTTCCAGATCAGCACGGTTTATCACATTCCACATTTCTGTCTATGACTGATTTGTTCTCATAAAAAGTATTAATCTGATAAAATGATTAGGTAAGCTGCTTGGATCTGAAAACCCTTCCTGACTCTGGGATTGTCCATTGAGCTCAGAACTGCATTTGGCCCATGGTTAATTCATGCAAACTTGTGTGCTTGTGTTGTGTGCGTGCGTGTGTTCTGTGTTTGAATGTGTGGTGTTTGGGAAAGCTACCAGCGGTTTATGATGTAAAAGCATGCTGGTCTAGACTAATGCACGCCTGGTGTGGCTCGTTTTCCTGTTTTCGTCCTGGACAAACAGATACAAGTCTAATTTCTGCTCAGCTCTGCAAAGTCTTTCTACCCCCTTTTGCTTCCTTTATGTCTCGACCCTCTGTAGATGTCTCCTTTAATAAATGTCCGCAGGGTAATGTCTCCTCATCCGCCCCCAACCTTCCTCTCCAGGTTGACAGTGTTCAGTGTGTTTGTGTGAGCATTTGAGTGTGTGCACACTCAGTGTGGGTGTTTTGTAGATTAGATGGCCTTAATTGAGAGTTGCATGGTGAGTCTGTTGTAACAAGTCACTATTTGTTCATCAACCTGTCTGTTGTATGAACTGGAAAAGGACTAGTTTAAATGTGTATTTAGAAGGCAAAGGTTTACAGCTTAATCCATTATTAATTAGGAGGGAGGGTTAAAGGTGGGCAGAGGAAGTCATGGATGATGTCAGCGACATTCTCAAAAAATTCTGCACTAGATAGAAAAGGTGCACATGCTGATTTTTGTCAGCTTGCAGGAGCTTTCCTGTCAGTTTTTTTTATTTTGAGAGAAAGCAAGAATATCTGATACATTTTTTAAGACAACCTGAGTGCACTGATGCGTAATATTTGGCTGTGAGCCTTCTGTTCTAAAGGAGTTTTTCATACTTCACAGACAGTCCTGATCACGAGCAGATGGGCTGTCCCTTTATGTTTTCTTTTTAACTTTTAGGTTCTAAATGTAAAGCCATTATGAGACAGTTGCAGCATGCAGGGTATTTAATGTCCTGTCTGAAAGCATTGCTATGGTTTATATTAGATGAATTGTGCTTTCTAATGCCTCATGTCATCAGTAATCCATTCATTAAAGTTTTTTCTTTTTAACATCTCAGTAAAGGCATTAAAGCTGACCAATTTTTGAGTCTCTTTGTATTAATATATTCAGAGGACTTTTTCAGTCAGGCCTTTATTCTTCCTCTATGTTCATGTGTTGGTGCTTCAATGTTTGTCTGCATGTCATGGTGTACTGCTGCCTTTCTAGGTCAGTTCTAGACAAAAAACTTCTTATTGACATCTTGAATCTCTGTGTGTTTTCTATTTATAACTGGGTTTTTATTTTGATGCAACATATATGAATCGTCAGTATTATAATTCTGTTATAAACCTGCACAACAAATAAGTGATCTGATTTGTTTGAGCTTCTTTTTATCAATCTTGTATTGTGGCTTTTCTTTTTTGTCTTAAATATCATAAAATAAATAATTTATTGTAGCACTTTCTTGGCTGCTATGCATTTACATTATCAGTTATCAGTTTAATTATAAATTATAAAATAAAATATATCAGTTTTATTATTAATTATAAACTGTATTATTTTATCAGGCTCCATGAAAGATAAGTTCTCGTTAAATTCCTCAATTCTTACAAAGGGAGTAGAGGAAAATGTTGTAACAATACATTTAGCTTCTGAGTTACAATATTAACACTTCAGTCATAAATCATATCAAGTAACCCAATCAGTAATATTTTGTAACTAATTAAAATATTAAAAAATATTTAACTTAATCAAATTGTCTCTCCCTGTAGAAAGTGACCTTAAGGTTCTTAGTGTATAATTTACATTTTCTAAATCCTTGTCATTAAGGGAAAGTTTACAAGACTTTAGATAATTCAAACAGAGGCTTAGACGGTGGAAATGTCTGGGTCCATTTATTTGTTATATTTATTTTGGTCACTTTTCTGGTCACTTTAGTTTATTCTTTGTCAGTATTTAATAACAAAACTCAGGTCTCTTAAGTAATTTTTCTTTAAAACAATTCTGTTATGGTTAAAAAAGTTGGTTAAATAAATATTTAATTGGAAGTCTGTGTTTGTGTTCTTTATTAAAATTAAATCATTTAGCAATATCATAAAATGTCCAGGCAGAGCTGCACATAAAATCTTTACAATAAGAACCGAAATCGAACAATATGCACTTTTTTTATCGATAAGCTTTTTTTCTATATTGCCCAGCCCTATAATAAAATATAAGAAAAATAAAAGTAGAATAGAAGCAAAAACATTTGTAAAACAAATAAAACAACTGAACCTTGAAAAAGCAGAATAAGAGCAACTATTAAAAAAAAACATGATAAAGAAAGTAAAACAGTTGGATAACAACCTTAAACTAATACATTGGTTACCAGCTTAACTTCAACAGTCAAAGGCAGCTCTAAAAAAATGGGTTTCTAACTTCGACTTCAAAGAACTCCGGTTTTCAGCACCTTTACGGTCTTTTGGCCATTTGTTCTAGATAAGTTGGGCATAGAAGCTAAATGCTGCTTCTCTATGTTTGTTTCTAGCTCTTGGTAGACAGCGTAGGTTGGAAATAGAACTGATTGGTCTGAGAGGTTAAAACACTGACAACAAACCTGTTATGTATTTAGGTGCTGATCTATTCCAACATTTGTGCAGACTCAGTTAACATACAGCTTAGAGAGGCACCTGCAGTTTTTCTCCTAACACGGGTGTGTTTGACAAGTCCTATCTTAGGTAATTAACGATAGCTAATTTATAAGACTGTTTTGTTTGACGATTAAACAGTATTAAACAGGTGGGTCAAACCTCTCTGTTGACTCAGTTATAGCAGCATCTCAGTGCAAGTGTTCCATCTTTTTTTGTCATATCTCGATTTTACTCACTTTTTCACCATTATTGCACGTCATAAGCACTTTACCCACTTTATTCTGATGTTTTATGGCGCCTTTAAAGAAAATATTATAATTTGACAATTGTTAATAGGCATCTAAGCATTAGTCTATCATTACAGTTTTATAATCAAACCTTTGCATTTGGAAAACCTTGCATCAAACATGCACCATCTAGAGCATCATGCATTACATCTGATCTCCATCCTTGTCTACCTCTTGTTTGATAATGAAGTATCTAACATTAACACCTGTTCGGTGTTAAACTGATACAGTATCTCTGTCAGTCCTTGTAATGAAATTTGTATTTCAGAGAGTGCAGGCTGTGTAAATATAATAGTTGTTGTTTGGGTATTTAGTAGTTTAGATTCTTTTATTATACACTGTTGAAGGTGTAACAGCGTCAGCATTACAATTAAAAAGATGTATATTATGTTATTCAAATAGAGTGACCTGGTTATGTCTGGTATGTTTTTTAACATCACACAATACATGCCAGGCTATTGTAAAAAAACAAAAAAAGTAAGCCTCATTAGCCTGGTTCTGCTGGAGGTTTCTTCCTGTTAAAAAGGAGTTTTTCCTCTGCAATGTCGCCACAAGCATGTTTGGTGTGAGGGATTGCTGAAGAGTCAATGAGTCGATGCAATCAGCTGGTTTTCCTTACCTAGAAAACTTTGAATCAATCTGACTGTATGATCTGGTTGAATTTTCTCTGTAAAGTGTCATGAGATGACATGTGGTGTGAGTTGGCACTATATAAAATAAGTGAATTGAATGGAAAAAAGGGGCATTGTCTAGAAATAAAAAAAGAGAAAACAATTGCTAAAAATCTTAAATCAATCTATCTATCCACTCATGGTAATTTCACTAATTAACTAAGTGTCCATATTTTAGGACATTTATGTTGTGATAGATGTGACACCAGCACATTGAAGTTTTTTTTAATCCCCACCATAAGTTAATACGATCAATCTCACTGTAACCCCAAATCTTCATTTTGTTTTGTTTATTTGGTTGTTTTGTTTTGGTTTGGTTTTTTGCGTGAGGGGTGTTTTCTTGTTTTCTTTGTCTGTCAGCAAATATCAGATACTAAACAGATTCCGATGAGTGCAAAGGCAGCTTTTGGCATCAAAGACAGAAATATTTGTGCAAAGTCAAACACTAACAGCCAGACTTGACCACTACTCTGCAATAATAGCACACAGACACTAAAACACCTACAAAATAAACCTCTGCTCTTTAATATGTCTTAAATACATGTCTGTTATGGCTAATTTAAGTGTTGGTGTATTTGTACGATAATAAGCCGAGGTTGAAAATATGAATGGAACATGGATTCTAAGTTAATCTGTGAGGTTTTCATCAAAGTTTTACATGCAGAATAAGAAAAAATGACTCCTGTTTGCTTTGTCTTACTATTTCCTAACTTTGTGCATCAGTATCAGCTGCTCAGGGCATGTTGCGTAAATACATTAGTATCCACTTTCTTTCCCTGCTGTGCACAACCACAGCATGTCCACAGGTGAAACTTTGAAGCATCAATAATAGATTGAAGGAAGTATATGCCGTATAATGACCCCCACTCCCCTTAAGGTGCAGCCATATTGTTTTATTGTAGAAAAAAGCAAAAAGGAAATTTAAACTAAAAAGGTCTGTGGTCAAGTTTCTGATTTTTTTTTTTACAATGTGTCATTCAAAAGGCTGATAATCAACCTTTATAAACATTTATAGATATCCAGCTCTTAATAAGCCTTAAAAATGTTTAAACAACAATGTTTAGAAAAACAGTGGCAGCCTATACTATTATTTTCATTACTATATCTATTCCCCTTTACCTCTCTTCATCTTTGTCACTTAGCTGGCATTCACTTCTGTTCAGCTTAGATAGAAAGTAACTTCAAACACCAACCAAACAGCAGAGCACCATCTCCAACATTTCTTTAACTCTTTTTTACTAATAGGTACAGTCTGGATTAACAAACACAAGTTTAGGAAAAATAAATATTATTTCTAAATCCTAAATAGATTTAACCATAGCTTATTATTTGTTTTGTGGTCAAACTTCCTGTTTTCTGCCTTCCCTTCAAACATCAGTGACATCGAAAGCTAAAAGAAATATTACAATGATAAGTTTAGGGCATGGCATGGATATGTTGCATAACTGATGGAACAGCGAGGTGCAGGGTGTTTCCACTGTATTAGATGTAAATAGATAGAGAGAAGCAAACACTCTAAAACTTATTTAGTTCAATCATTGTTTTCCAATCACAAATGCATTTAAATTGGATTTAATACACAGGTTATCCTCCTCAGTTGAGTTGAAACAGATACTGAAATACTAAAGTGGCTACCTGTGTGGGTCTGTATTTTAATGTTTTGTGTGCCTGCAGCAACAGCTATTTTCCCTGTTAAATAAAGGATTTAAAGGCCTTTTATTTTTTAAATTTATTAAACTTTTACGGAATGACTATGACCTGGATGACTGAATCTTCATCAGATTTAAAGGCCCTTTCCATATGGCAAAAATTAACTAAAAGCATGATTCTGTGACCACGTGAACATGACAATGTTCTATTTGTGATCTCCAACACAAGTAGAAATACTGCAAACGATGTCATTTCATCATCGACATCTAAATGCATACATATACCCCAAGTTTTGCTCTGTTTAAAATAGCGTAATCATCATCAGACTTATTAAGGATGTGAAAACATAAATTTTTAAGTCCTGCCACAAATTTTCAATTAAGAATTATTTGATTGAAATCATTCCCTTGTTAACCTTGTGATTACAATAAAGATTTATAATTGTAGCACTCAGGTCTATTTCCACACATTATTAACCTACGACTGCTCCCATAAAATCTGTTCAGGAAAAGAAGGGGCATTCGGCGGAGCTGATTGGGTGCAGTTTGTTTTTTTTGCCAATCACGGTAACAAAGAAATAGCAGCAGACGCCATGAGAAACCACAACATCATACGCTTCATCATGGATTCCGATGAAACAGATGTGATAGCAGCATCTATGTCCTGCAATGCCATGTTTATTTTGTTTTGGCTGTGGACTCTGTAGCTCTTTCTTTACCTCCCAGTTATGTGTCCCACCTGCAGTGTGATTGGCCAATAATATCTGAGGTTTCTCATCTGCGAAATTAGCTTGCATAAACGGTTCAATTTTTACACTGGCTGTAAAAAACTTAGGTCTTTTGTATCTCTTTCTATCCTCTCTGTCACTTCTAAAGAAAAGCACACCCATAACATGGCACTGATAAAACTATGTTTTGTGAAGAGAGGTGTGTTTAGGGCCATTTTCAGTGTTCCTTGTGAACCATAGTGCTTCCGATTTCTGCCAGAAAGTTCTTGATTAGACTTTTCTGATCAGACCTCCTTATTCTACAAGTTTTCAAAGATAAAATATATGCATTTTATTACCTGTGTTGTATATCTTTGCAGCTCCTCCATCGTAAATATGTGGTTCTTTTTGCTTCTTTATATTGATTTTGTAATTTTCTGGGTTGTCAGGTCACATTGAAGGCCGTGCTTTTGTAAGGTAACCGTTGTGCCCTACTCTTTTGTTTTTGGGGAGATGAACTGAATATTGCTCGCTAATCTTTTTTAAAGCTTGTGATATTTTTGTCATCTACTTTATGCTCCATCACAACTTTGTCTCTCATATGGCTTCTTTTTTTCTCTGCCTTGATGGTGAAACCTCAGAGGACTTCACAGAAAAACTATATTGAAAGAGAGCAGGTTACACGTTGGCGAAGTGTGCATGAAAACAATTAGTTGAAATGATTTTAGGGGTATCAGATTCGGCTGGGGAATGTTCAAAAATGCTTTTGTTTTTAGTATTTGATGTATCCTAATTACTTCTGTTCAGAACACGTATTACTTCCTGTTTTTCTATACAGATAAATTGCAGTAAAACATATGGAAATTATGCATTTATGTACCTAATGTTAAAATTACATTAAATCAATTGTAGATCCATAAAAGCCAATCTCATTCCCGTGTTTCACCAAATTAATTAACGTCATATTTTAACACATAAGATAAAACTTTCAACACAAAAAAAATATGAGTTATGTCACTTTAAAAGGGTTTAAAAGGCCTTAAAGTTTTTAAAACTTGTATATTGACATTGCCCTAAAGAAATATCATAGTCCATACCCTTTGTCAATCTTAGTTGTGACCTTTGACTTTATCTTATGAAGCCTGACAAGCAGGCTGTCATCCACAGACAGGAAATCTTCTGTAAGCAGGACTTGTGCTCCACATTCTTATACCTCTGTGGATCCGACTCAGAAGATTGACAGTGTGACAGTTTTATAAGGATTTTTTTTTCTCCTCAAGATAAAAAGTTTTGCTTCCTCTCTTACTGTCTGTTATTCAGTGTTTATACATCCCAAATCTGCTGAAACAATTGTGACCCAGTTGGGTTTGGACATTAGAGCTCTGGGAGTCCCCCCCAAAGCCAGACACCAAAGAACTGACAGCTAAAGCTGTTGGGTAAAGTGGGCTGAAGGATCGGGCCTGTTCTAACAGTTTTTGCTGTGTTGATGTGTCCAATGCAGGGAGAACACTGCTGCCACCAGCTAAACTTTTCTTATGTTGTTTCTTTTTCGACTTGTCAGATTTTAAAATCAAACTTTGTTCTGTTAAAACTAAACAAAGTTTTAAAACTACTGAGGCACAACAACTTATTACGTCAAGTGTTTGTACTTGTTCCAAGTTCCTAATAATACTCACTTTAAAAGAGATAAGAAGCACAGTTTATTGGAATGAAACCTTGTGTCTATATTCACAAAGCACAAGATTGAATCTTAAAAAAAAACATATTTTCCATCCTAAAGAAAAATGCCATTCAATTCAGCAAGAACAAAGATAAACCAGCCTTTTACCAGGACAGGATGGTGACACTGTCTTAGCAGCCTTTGCCAACATCTTCACCATCTCTTTTGTTTTGTTTTGTTTTGGGCCTTAGTTGCATAGTTTACACCAAAACATGTTCTTCTCTGGGATACAGAAGCTGTCTTTTTTTTCTTTAGTGTTTACATCCCAGAAAGAACCAGATTTATGGAGGCCAACATATTTTTTACTGAATCCTTTGCTGATTTTATTGTATTTTTCCATGATGTCACACAAGGAAACAGTGTTTGAGGCACTGTCTTAAAATACATCAATGCGCCGAAGATGTTTGTCACGCCAAACCTTTTAGCTTTAGCTGTTCCAGAGTTTTATAGAGGTGTGATCCCGATCTAGAATCCCGAAACGGACCTTAGAGTCTCACGAGGGAAAAATTAAAACCACTGGTTTCTACTCAACTTATTTGGAGCCTGAAGCAGTTTGCTTGTGGTATGCCTGTCTCACAGTATGAAAAACAGGAAGGGAGTGTAAGCAGAAGGAGGGGATGAAGAAATTCAGATCTTGAATGCAAAGTTGAAAGTGTTGGAAAATGCCACTTGGGGCTATATGGAGAACTTGTGCATGCACACAAGAAGTAGCAGAAACCCACTGACTTTCTTTTCATGTTTTTATTTCTTATTATAGCATTATTTAAATAAAATACTTTCCATTAAACAAACCATTGCAAATTGCATTCAATGACATTTGGCCTGGTCTAAAATTCTCAGTGTGAAAGCAATTATGGAAATATGACTGTGTGAATTTGTATCTCTTACACAATTTTCTGGAACAATCCAAGGACCAGACCAGCATCACAAATAAAGCTGTAATTTAATGCAAATACTTTAAGGCAGTCATTTATGTGCATAAAAACCTCTGGATTGAATAATGTATAAAAAGTCAAAATAAAGGCTCTGATTAATTCCCATCAAGCAAATTGTTTAAGTAACTCAGAACATAATTATTTAATCTTAGAGAAGTGAGAAAAAACGTATATCTGGTTTAAACCTCAATTGCTAATATATATACCTGCATATAGCGTCGTAGAAATGCTTAGTTCAAATCAGTGATGTTTACACATTCTTTTTAATGCATTTAGAGGGGAACTCAGTATTATGAAAATGTTTTTAATCACATTAAAGACATTTCTTTAATATTTCTCAGAATTTGATCATAAACACTCAAAGTAATATTCACCTAAAGATTTATTGTAACAAAAAACTATTTAATAAACCTTACATGATCCATATTCATTCATACAATTAAGCTTTTAATTGCATAAAGGTAACCTGATTGTTATGCAATTAAAACAAATAAACTTCATTTGAGATAAATACACTCATTAGCATTAATCTTGACTAAGTATACTTTAGTAATACAAGATACATTAACTGATAGTTATATGTTTTAATTAAGATATATTACATTATTGAATACGGAACATGTAAGGTTTATTGAATAGCTTTGTGTTAAATGTATCTTTAAAAAAGTAAATGGGAATGTTTGATGTGATAAAATGACCTAATTTTTAAAATTTGGGTGACATTTTTCTAATTGCACACAAAGTGTAACAAATGCTATTCATGTCACAGCAGTTTCTAAAATTGCTATGAGCAACATCCTACATCAAAAAGCACATAACGCTGATTTTGAATTTTATTTTCAGGGTAAAAATCTCATTATATTTTATTATGATATACAGCTGACTATTTTTCGAGAAATAAATGACCAGATATGTAAGAAAAATATGGCACTCTCTCATGTTTGTGTTGAGCATTGCTATGTTCCTGTTTTTTGTCTAAAAGGTTTTCCCAGACATCAGGGACATGCCTAATAAAATCCACAGGTCATAACTTTCCAGTTCCATACAGGTTTCTTTTTGATCACTGTGATTTATTGTGTGTTTTAAAGATGGGGATGCCTCCGCATAATCACATGCTCTCTGCCCCTCAAGTTACATACCCCCATGCCAGTAGGCATTTATAATGTCAGCTAGGAAGGGCAGGCAAGATCAATGTTGACTCTATAGATAGATGAAGCGATGATCTATGGCTTCCTCAGCAATAGCATGGAAGGGAGAGGGCCTCATTTAACACAGGGTCATATGGAGCTGCTCACATTGAATGAAATTAATCAATCACTCTTGATTTGTCGCATGTGTGTGTGCGGGCCATGCGTGTGTGAGATATCTCTGGTGAAGTGGCTTAAGAGATGCCTGTCTGCATACATCACAAGGAATGTTCTCATATTAGTATGTCCAGCGCTCTGCTGTCCTCTGTGTGATATTGATTGGTCAAAGTAGAGAGTGGTGCTGGTCAGCATTACTTTAATGGACAAAGAGGGAATTATCAGAGGGCCTGATTGGATAAGATGGGTCGAGAAAATGGCAAAAGAAGGAAGGATGGGAAAAGAAAAATTAAATGATGAGAATGGCTGAAAATCAAGAGTATTCTGGTTTCTCTCACCCCCATTTTTTCAGTAAAGATTAAATGTTCCACAGCTGGTTACAAATAATCTATAACCGTCACTCATAGATATTTGGGAAATTTATTAATATAAGTTTTTGATCACTACTGCACATGTAGCCGTCAATATAGAATTAATAATTATAAGGATAAGCCTTATTGGAACAATTTGATCAAAACCTGTATATTTTTCCTTCATTATGCTGTTTCTATGCAAGCTTTAATTTAGTTTTCTTTGTATGCCATGTTTTCCTTTTTTACTAAGATTTTTCATGTGTTTCTTTTTTTTTTTTGTTTATATGCTGGCATTAACAACAAGAACAAACACGAACTAAACAAAACATGTTTAATATCAGGCAGGATTCCATGTAACTAGCCATAGACTGACAGCATACTGTAAACTGCCCTAGAGGAAAAGGGGAAAAGGTCATATCAAGATCATTTTCGGTCATTTCATCCTGCAATTAATATAATGAAACAGAGCAAAACATGATTTAAAGATGAGGATATATAAAATATTACTATCAATAATTAGAAAATAGGACATTCAAAGACTTAAAGATAAAAACTGAAAACACATACAGGAAAAGTCCAATAATATATGTAAAGTAGATCTTAACAGCAGTTCAGTATTTCAGCAGCCTGAGGCAAGAAGCTGTGTTGCTAGTTTGTGTTTGTGTTTTTTATGTTGTGCTACTTATAGCAACTGCTCAAAAGGGAGAAGCTGTGAGGAGGGTACGCCAATGTTCAGTCTTATTCCTCCACAACCACAGAGGAAAGGAATAATTCAATGATTGCTCCCCTAAATACCCCCTATAGGGTCTTCTTGCTGTTGAATTAGCTGTTAGTGAAGCTTCAAGCCGGCATATTTTTGCAGCTTTATAGAATGTTGATAACATCCATGCTAAGGTACCAATGGAAGCATTTTCAGAGATCAATGAACTTAAAACACTTCTGTCTAACTTTTAGCCACTAGGGCGACTAGACCTGTAACTTCATAGTTGCACTGTTGCAAAATGAAACTGCACCCTTTGTAACTGCTGTAGAGCAGCAGATTGAAAAGTCTTGCAGTTACCAGTAAAGATGAGGCCACATTTAGCCCTTTAGTTTAAATCCTACATCAGAGAACCAAAAATATGTCAGATCAGGTAAGGGTCATATCAGTTTTGTTGCCTAACGACAACTTTTAACTGAGTGAGCTCTGATGTTTAAGTGGAGCTCAGACTGCTGCTCTGGGTCACATGACATTCTTCAACATGAGACGTTTGGTGTGCAACCTAAAACGTGTTTTATGGATGAATGTGAAATCGTCCAATATCCACGTTTTAAATTCATATTCTTGTATGGATTTACATTTACTAAATAAACAACATTTATTACATTTATAATTAGTATGTTTTTATATACGTTAAATATTTACCTGTAATATTGTGTGTGTGTATTTTCATCAATAAATGACGTATACTAAAACAAACTAGGTAAAAGTTTTTATGTGTTAATTATATGTATTTTGGCCTCAAAAACCTGTAATATTAATGAAAATTTGACTTACTGTAAGATAAGCATAAATATTGTATTTTTTTCTACGGAGACTGGGTTGTATCTCATACTAGCTAATACTTGGGTCTGAAGTTACAGAGCATTGCTTTAAAACTATACAATGAATGATTCTTGGTTATTTTATGTTCTCAAATCATGATCTCACTTAATAATAAGCAGCTCCTTTATTTTGCAGCTGTTGAGTACCTAGATTTGATCTCTTAACTAGTCCCTGAGCTGTTTAACTTTTTATGTGTTCATTAAAAAATCCTTTTTTATGAATTAAGTCCTGCTCTCATCCATGTAATTACTGCATTTTTTTTTTTTTTTTCATTTGTAGATGAGTAGTGGTGTTTTATTTGTGTGAACAGCAGAACCGTTGGCTGACCACACAGCATTGAGGAGCCCCAGTGCTCAGCAACATGGAGCTGGAGATGGTTCTTTTGACTTGGATGTCGTTGTTGGGAAGTTCAGATAGCAGTGCTATTTAAAAAAAAAATCTTTAACCCAAACCTTGTCATACATTACATTCTCAAGTTTTCAGTATTTTTGTTACATTTACATATGCCACTTGCTTGGTTGTGTGTTTAAGAATAGAAGATTCCTTCATGTTTCTGTGTTGCACCTACATAACATTTTTTCAGAATATACAAGAATGATGACTGGGTTAATTTATCAGTTTGACAGCCGTCTCGTTTCATGTGAGCTCGGAAGAAGAAGCAGCCACATCTAACGAGACAAGCTGGATCCTGAGAAGCCCCTTTTCTCTGTTTCTATGGCAACAAAATTACTTTGCCCCTTGTAAGAAAGATTGAGTTGGTAACGCAGGATATAGGGTAAAGAATGTGAATGGTCAGGTTTTATGTTAGGGAGGCAAATGGGGAAAAAAGTCTACTGTCAAATAAATGTTTTCTTCTTAGTGACTCGTGGACATGAAGTCTCCATCTTTCAGTTTTAGCTACTTCATGGGACATTGAACAAAAAAAACAAACAAAAAAAAATCAATTTTTTTTTTATTTACACAAACACAGCACAGAATTGCACAGAAATGAGCACAGAATTATCAATTCCCATACACTACATTTATCTAATTCTAAAGGACCTTGAATAACGTTATGATTTAACAAGTTCAAGGCCTATGAACATCTCATTGGTGATCATCACTTAGTCTGATATCTTCTTTGGACATTATTTGGTCGATAAACCAGTTCTGTATTTGGCTATAACTGTCCCTCTGCAGATGAAAGGATATGTATAAAAGTAAGCTAGGACTTAAAGGCATGCTTGACATGAATTAAAACAAGAACATCAGTCACACTGCCAACAGTAAAGCAAGTTTTTCATTATCTTTAATTGAGAGGATGCACTCCAAGGTAGAGACCCCTTCCCTAAAATTGTTTCTTGAAACAAAATTCTCAGTTACCCATTTGACAGTTTCTGCACTGGTGCTGGTCTGATCCACTATTCAGCCCACCTGTTCTACTCCTCCTTCACTGCAATTAGCTGTTACTGGTTTCACCTGTTTTCACCTCCATATAAACCCTGTGCAGATCAGCTGCCAGTGCCAGATTGTCTCAAGCCACCTGTATTCCAGCATTTCTTATTCTGACTGCCTGTCTTTTGCCTGTCCCGATTCTGCCCTTGGACCTCCCTACCAGCCTGACCTTGTGTTGCCTTCTCGTTTACCTGACCCTGCCTGCCTTTGAGTACCGGATTCTCCCTAAGCTGTGTGAAATCTCTGAGCCTGCTTGTTATCAGACCTGGACCTGGACCTGGACCTTCCCTCTTGGATCACCCTACCTGTACTGTCGCTGGAAATATGCCTCTCTGTGTACGGACCCGGACCTCTCTGGATAATGTCCCTGGAAAACCCTGAACGGAGTATCTGCCTGCCTGTTGGCCACCCAACGGTTTCCTCCCCAAAGCCTGGTCCTTGTTGGATCCCATTACCGGAGCAGTTGCCGACGTCTAAGCCGGTTCCCCATCCTCAGAAATCCCGCAATCAGTATAGTGATCCAGCTTATCTCACTCTAGCCTGTTACACCCAGCTGATCACTAACCTGTTGTCTCTGCCGCGGGGGTTTTCCTGTTTAGGAGCAAGCAGCGTGCAGTGACTCCCTGCTCTTGTGTGCTTTTTAAATAAAGCTTGTTTCAAACGTCACTGACTTTTGCTGGTTTTAATTCTGGGTCCAGTTCCTGTACATTACAACCCAAGTGGGAAAGCTACATGGCTTATGGAGAAAACTCAAATGTAGGGCTTAGTGACTGCATGTGAAAAGAATGTTTGGTGAAATTTAGGTAACGCTTTCATAATATCATTGCACTAGCTGTGGTAGGGGTACAATCATGATCACTGGACACTTCCACAGACAGCTGGTGCAAGCTGGTGCTGGTGCATTGCACAAAGTTTATGGAATGGTTAAAAGGTGGCATGAACCTATTCTTAAAGCCCATCCATTTCCTGTACCACCTTGTCCAGCAGGTGAAAGGGGGAGTTGGTGCTTATCTCCAGTGATCTTTGGACAGAGAGCAAAGAAGTTGACAGTCCATACAGAAAAATCACCAATGAACAAATACACACCCATGCCTAAGAACATTTTAAAAAAGATCACTCAACCTAAAAATCCTGTTTTTCTTTTTTTTTTTTTTTTTCGAAATGAACACCTTAATACTTCTCAGATGAGTGTTTCATTAAATCTTAATATCAAAACTCACTGGTGGAATGGCACTACTTGCCTGACTGCGGGGGTGTCAAAAGTACACACATTTGTTACTTAAGCAGAAGTAAAGATACTGCAGTTTAAAAACACTCTGGTAAAAGTTGAAGTATCAACTTGACCTCTTTACTCAAGTAAAAGTGAAAAAGTATGTGCTCCAAAAACTACTGAAAGTTTAAAAGTATAAAGTAACCTTTAAATTAAAAAAACAGCCAGATGTCACTAGATGAATTGAAAGCTTAATTTTTTGACTATTTCTAAAAATTCTTTGAGATAGGGCTAAGGATGAGGGAGGTCTTGTTGGTCTCCATCTCCTGATACGCTCTCGCCTGTGTCCGACCTTTCAGACATTTCAACATATTTTTCTGAATCCAACATCGTAGCATGGCATAGACAATTCACGTTTGTTTTGTTTCTGATGATTTCCTTCAGCTAACCAATGAGTGTTTGCATTATGTGGATGTGGATGGAGCCAATGATCTGCATTGGATGGAGCACATGACGGGAAATAAATATTTAGAAACATTAAACCGAAGCCAAGAGTAACGAGTAACGTTTGTTTTAAAAATGTAAGGAATAAAAAGTACAGATACTTGTGTGAAAATGTAATGAGTAGAAGTCAGAAGTACGAAGAAAAATAAGTAATGGAGTAAAGTATAGATACCTAAAAATTGTACTTAAGTACAGTAACGAAGTATTAGTACTTTGTTACTTGACACCTCTGCCTGACTAGAAGAAAAACTAAGAAAGGAAAGTTGACAACAGAAGAGAGAGAAATCTGAGGATTTTCACATGACAATTCAGTATGCCTTATGAAAATAGTTCTACCTTTTTGTTTCTCAGAAGAAATTTTAGACATTCTTAAGGAACCTTCACAAGTAGCAATGCAGAGTTATTAAAGAATACTTAAAGAAAAAAAAAAAGCATTGTTCTCTGTGATTAATTTCCTGAACATTGTGTCCTTATTGTTTACTGTATCGCTTCTTTTCCTGTCTGTTTGTGCTAAGAACTCTCTTCAGTGTCAGTCACCTCTGGCCTGCGAACACAGGGAGAACTTTCTAGCCTATGCAGGCACCTCCAGGGAGGTTCCATTTCACATTTGACTTTTATTTCCCCCCATCGAATTGACCACCAGAAATGTGAACCTCAGTCAAGTGAGACATCCTGGGGGAAGTCATGATGCCGACCTGGAACCTTGCTGTGTGGCATCTGTCTGCACAGAGGAGGAAGTCAAGTGGCTGTAGAATAGGAAAGGAAAGGAAAAGCAAGAGGAAAACAAAGCCTGCAGTAATGGACTGTGTCTTTGGCTGTCTTTGTGACAGAAGGAAAAGGAAAAAAACAGACTTTCAGGATGATTTCGTCAAATGCCTCTGGCTGCGTTGTTCACCTTTAGTATCAAGGTTGCTATTTCAGGATGTTACCTGCTGAGGGATGTACTCTGCTCACAGTTTGAAGGGCCCCTGCTCCTAAGTCCATTAAAAGAAAAAATATCACCTTTGCTGCCACACACATTAAATGCAATAGGGTCTCTTTCACTGAACTGCTGTTGGTTTTGATGCAGGTGTTTTAGTTTGTTTCTGATTTTGTCAAATAAAGGCAACTAATACATTTGATCTGCTCAGAGATGTTTGTCGTTTGGCTTGACCTTTTTTAGGGATTGCATAACTGCCTGTAGTTTTGGTCCTTGGCTGAAAACAAGCAGTTCAGCTCATTTTCCTAGACATTATTTTCCAACATTTCTTAAAATAATAATAATTACCCTTAATTTGAGCAGGTAAATAAGATGATCTGCCAGTGGAATTAATATTTGTACTTTTAAGATAAGATGATTAGATAATGTGTACTTGAAATAAGAGACCGCAGCTGTTTTTTCCTGCTTTATATTTATTTTACCTCATTCCATTGACAAAGTCTCTCACTTAACTGCTCAGTTAAAGTAAAAAATTAACTTATTTTAAGGAAAATTGACTTACTTATTTTTTTTTCATTTTGTTGTTGTATAGCAGGCTAATGTTAAACTGTTGTGAGTTTGTATTAAAGTAGATTATTTTCAGAGTGATTGAAGGCTAAAAACAAATGAAAGATCCCACGGTTCAGCTGATTCTGGCTTCTTAAAACAACTTAAACCTGAAATGGTAATATCTAACAGTTAAGTGCACTTACAGTTAAGCTCAAAGGGTTCATACCCCTGTCAGAGTTAACTTTAAAGTTTTTATTTATGTTATAATTGATGTTTCTTCTGACTGAAATAGTAATATTTTAAAGTGACACAGCCAGAGTTCTGAATTGAACCTAATTAATATATATATATATATATAT
>NW_015150468.1:214320-286509 GCF_000732505.1 Cyprinodon variegatus
GCATGACACTGGTGATGGGGATGCCATACAGATTCATGTCAAAAATCCCGAACTATCCCTTTAAAGCTTGTCAAAATGCAAAACTTCAGTGAGAGAGAAAAAAAAAAAGACAAAAGCTGTACAATAAGTAAAACTGTATTTTATTGCTGAGAAGAATATAAATAAATATTTGTGGAGTTTTATTGATGTTTCTTTTCAAAAAATGTAAAAATGCTTTGATTATTTTTGTGTAACATCTTTTTCAGTCAGGCTGACACATGACTGTGAGTCCACCAGCATCCTCTATCTTTGAGGCCTGTTGTAGAATCTACACATTAGTCAAATAATACGGAAGTTGCTTGCAGGGAAAACGGCAGAAAGCATTAGAAAGCATTGTGTAAGATCTGTCTACAAGATGAAAAAACAAAGCATGTTTGTGTATGTTCTTTCTATTTGATTTTGCTTTTGTTGTGAAGATTAAATATGTTCTCATACTCTGGCTGTATGTGCTTCAATTTCTCTAAGGCCACAAGAAAGACTTGAAAGCTGTATTCATTGTGGATCTTGGCCTGATAAAATAAGGACTAGACTCCTTCTACAGAAAATTAATGTTTGTCCTCTAAAGGGACAAAAGACAGAGTGAGTGTGCTGTTTGTTTGGAAAAGATGACTCAGGACTTTTTGCTCAATGACTCCCTGAGTTCAGGAGACGAGGGACCTCAGTGATCTATGGGGTTAAAGTTCAAACATCAAACGTCTGCCTGTCATGGAGATGTTTAGAAAAATATCATTTTAAAAATAGCTGATGTGAACTTTTATAACATTGAAGGGGTTTCTAATATATCTTTTTCATTGCATTTCAGAAATTTTATCTAAAAACATCTATTAAGATAGTGTGTTTTATTATTTACTCTTCTGACTTTGGGTAAACATAAGATCAGGGTTGTCACTGACAATGTTGCAGTAGACCTTTATGTCCACTAGTGGCGCTTTTGCGTTTGTGAAGATTGAAAAAGATGCTAGAGTTGCTTGGTCTTTGGAAAACAGCTCAGTAGCATTAAAGATCCTGCAGAGGGCAGGATTTTATTACTAAAAATCTGCCTGAAAATCTACCACTCAAACTGCCCTCTAATAAAGCAAGTGTTTCTTAAATGTTTACCTTCTTTTACACTTTCTTATATTTTACACTCCAGATTTGAAGAAATCTTTTCAAACTTTATATGAACTGATCCAAAAATGATTTATCTTTTGATCAGGTTACAGATCTTTTGATTAAAAGGAGGGAATTAACTCATCAGCCTTGCTGAATATTTCACCCGCTCTTACACTGTTATTTGGAAACCATGAGTTATATGCGGTTTAATTCTCTGCATCCAAGTAAGCAAAAGCCTTCATTTGTAACATGTTTTATATTTCATAATTGACTTGGATTAAAATTCTTGACAGATCTGCAGATGCTTGCGCTGTTGTGGCTCCCTCTGTGACTTCATGGGCAAAGCAGATGCCAAAAAATTTAATTAACCGAAATTGATGTTCCAGAAAAAGCCACTGGGGATCTCACTGCCTCACAGAGTGGCAGTGGCATCAGAGGAAACAGCATCACAGAGATAAGAACAGATTCATGTTCACTTGAATGTCACTGGCACATAAACCGATCTGCCATAAAATTATGACCATGAAGAGGTGATGTGAGTAACCATTTGTAGCCAAAGTAGGCGAAAGTTTGCTTTGACACCTCCCTAAATATTTCTAAAAGTAGTAATTCCTCCTGCTTAACATTGCAGCAGTACTCCGCTACAGTAGCTGGATCGCCTCCAGGAGGAGGGCAAAAACAAAACACAACATAGAGAAAAACTCCAGATGAAAATCAGATGTGATCTGTGGGAAGCAATCCCAGTTCGCACAGAACCCACCCCAAAATACACACAGCCAGATTCCAAACACTCTGGGACACCAACGCATGTTATTCTTCTGTCCATTGCCTCTGTAGTTAAAGAGGGTAAGGGGAAAGTTTGAACATTTCAATAATAGTCATACACTAATTGCTAATCGACGCGTAAATGTAAATGTTTAGATTATTTTCAGAAAGACGTAAAATAACAGTTTAATTCTAAAAGCAAACAGGTGTGGCCAGAATTCCCCCCACTGAAGGTGTGTTTACACACAGCAGCTGAAGGAAACTGTGTAAACAGTAAGAACAAAATGTTCTCATCCCCTTTTCGGTCCTTGATGATGCAGCAAAAGGGAGGTTTCAACTATTCTCCCGTCTGCACATATTTCTCTAGTTTTAGGTTGAAATATTCATTAAAAATGAGAGATGAGGCAGAGAGGAGGGTTGGTGTGGTTTGACTAATCAGTCAGGTGATGGGGATTTGATCAGCCACGGGTCAGCGGCTTTTTCTCCCAGCTCTCTATTTTTTACTCAGGCTTCTTCTCAGCAGTGATCATATCTGACTGGTAACATCTGTACTCAGCTAAATCTTCATTTACACTGCAAAGAGTAAAGTTTTTTTTTTTTATAAGATTGTTAGTAAAGCACTTTTCTCAGAGACACCACCTGCAAGGTTTAACATTATATTGTCTAATGTATTAATTTGTCTACCTTCACATATGTATGAACTTGTGACACCCGATTTGTAATTGATAAGGTTTAATAGGATATTGTGCTTGTGAAGATCCGCTCTGTTGAATGAATATATAATAATGATATTGTCTTAACCTTTGTAGATTTAACATGATTAAATCTTCTAGGAAGAGCATTAGCGAGGTCAGACATTAATGTTGGATGAGAAGGTCTCCCTCTGCTATAATTTAGCTTACAGTTTTTCTGTTGGATGGAAGTATGGACTCTCTAAGTTATTCATCTGTGTTAATCCACATCTTTATTGACCTTGTTTTTGGAATACCCTACATTCATGTTAAATATCTACTTTAGAGGGTAAGCTTAAAACTTTCCTTTTTGATAAAGCTTATAGTTAAAGTGGCTCAGGTTATCCTGAGCTATCTCTATAGTTACGCTGCTATAGGCTTAGATTTCTCAAGGACATAGGGACCCCATTTCATCATTCTGCTTCATTTTGCTGCATTTATTTATTTGTTAGATCAATCTCTAACTTTAGGTTCTCTCTGCTTTTTCTCATAGTAGCTTCATCTGGGCTGTGTCTGTGTGGCCGTGACTCCAACCTGGAGAGAAATATCTGCTGTGCTGCTGCCATCAACACCTTTGTTTATAAATGTTGGAGCTTGGCCTGTTTTTCAGTGTAGTCCTGTTTCTCTGACTGTGACTAACTGGAAGTGCTCTCTTTCATCCTCTGACATGGGAGCTGGCTTGGAGGGCTCCTGGATGGGGCTCCCTGTGGAGCTGGTTAACATTTACCTTTTGTATAGTTGCTTCTTTTTCTATGTCTGCTTCTATCTCCTTAAACCCCAGTCGGCCTCGGCAGATGACCGTTCACACTGAGGCTGGTTCTGCTGGATGTTTCTTCCTGTTAAAAGGGAGTTTTTCTCTCCACTGTCGCTATAATCATGTTTGGTGTGAGGGATTGCTGAAGAGTCAATGAGTCGACGCAATCAGCTTGTTTTCCTTAGATTGAAAACTTGGAATCAGTCTGACTGTATGATCTGGTTACATTGTCTCTGTAAAGTGCCTTGAGATGTGTTGTGAAATGGCGCTATATAAATAAACTGAATTGAATTTAATGTTCTAACAGGAAATTTCCACCCCTAATTCCCACAAAGTTTTTCTAAAGTCAGAAGGTGTTGTGCTTTTTATGCACTGCATCTAGTGCTTTGCTCTCAGTGATGCAATACTTGGATACAGTAAATCAACCATGAGTATCTGTGAAGCAATTTAAGCCCTAGGTTTAAGATTATCCCATTTTTTCACAAATGTTTGCAGACAAAGTGTGCATGCCCAGGTGTTTTGATTCACTACGCCTCTAGTTGAATTCCATGGTTCGAGAGATGAGTGAATACTTTTTGCAAAAAATTGTATCTCTGGTTTTCTTTCACTGGAATGTCTATTCAGAGGGATTCCAGTAATTGAACTGTCTTCATACCCTTGGACCCCTTGTTATTGCTCCTGTGTGTTTGCTTTTAATAAAGCTTGTTGGCCTCCTCCTCCTGTCCTAAAGTAGAAAGAAAGCAAAACCAAGCAGGTATGCATGAAGTGCAGGTAGAGAGGGTGTGATGGTGGACTACGAGTTTCTGGGAAAGATCATGATACTTTACAATCCTGCTTTCTTTGACACACTCACAGAGAGAATCACAGCTCTGTTCTGTTGTCGCTTCTTATCCTGTCTTGTCTCTATGCAGGGCTACACTCTTGTCAGCATTCATGTATAGATGCAGATAAAATCACAGAGATTATCATTGCCCTTGTCAGGCACAGAACTCAATGTGAGGAAACATCACCTGCATCCAATCCCAAAATAAACTCGGAAAGTAAAATTGCAAAAAGAGAAGTAAACAAAAAGAAAAGTTCATTGCCCCTTTTCTTATTTAATTCCTGTATGGTTGTGGGGTGGATTTTATGAGTATAGCTTCCATCTCCATCTCTTCTTGTTCATTGGACTTCTGGGGAGGAATTGTGAAACCCCGACTGCCTCCACCTCTGGAGCAGCAATTCAGTCATCATGGCTGTTGATGGTTTGTCCCTAATGGTGACTCATAAATAAAGCAGCAACCAGTATGGACAGAATTGATTTCAAGAAGCACAGAGTAGAGGTGGAGATTTATTCTTGTTGTCGAACTCCTCTGCAGTGCTGTATATCACCCTTACTGATATGTTTTGCTGTTTATTCTATCTCTTTGCCTCTGACTGAGACACTAAGATACTGTAAGTGTTAACTCTCTTTTTTAACCTCCATATAATCTTGTCTGTTACTACTTTTTTTTTTTCGTTTTTCTTAAAGTGATCAGAAAAAGTAACGTTTGATCACAGTTAAATTCATCAAAATTGAATTCAAATTTTGAGTGGCAAGAATATAATTTTTTAAGCTGGAAACTTACAGAATGGTATAAAGCAAGAAGCTGAGCATTTGGGCAACTGATTAGACAGAGAAACAGAGGGCAAAGCCAAAGAAGTATGAGGGAAGAAACCAAGAAATAATAATAAATCCTGGTGACTTATATACTGACAACTGTGGTATGACTCTAAGAGCAGCTGAATAAATGGGGAGATGATGTGAAGCAGTTGGGGCAGAAAAGGTGCAGAAAATTAACATTAAGATGAATAAAGCTGATGAGAGATATGGAAAAACTGACAAACTAAGGGGAGAAACTAACTGAGATGTAGATAATACTCACTTTACAAAGAACAGAAAACTATAGAAAAATAACTGTTAACCAAAATACAAAGGAAAAAGCTATTAAGGCAAATAATACAAACGAGAATAAAGAAAACAGACACGAGAAACCCTAAAAATCTTAATCTTTTACATATTAAGTTACAAGATGATCATGTTTTTATCTGCTTTCTTTGACATTGTGTACATGGCTTAATTGGTTTGTTTTATTTAGGAAACTTTATCTCTTGGTTCAACTTAAACATGCTCAATCCAAAAACATTAAATTAGTGAGGACACATAAGCCACGGCAGAAACGCACCAGTGGTCTTTCCAATCCAATGCTATCTTGCTTTATTTTTAGAGCACTTTAAAAAAAGCCAAGTGTTGTGCAGAGTTAGTAGTTGGTTGCAAGCAGCACATTGATCTAATCAGTGCAGGAAGGGTCAAGTGATTTCCTTTCATCCATCTCTCTGATTCTTCTTAAATGGTTAATCCAGCCATTTCTACATTCTGCACTGGCTTGCTCCAGATTTGCACTTTGTTTGGTCAGTGTTTTCATGGTTTCTCTCCTCTATGCTGGGTCCAGCCAGGTGCTTCTAGCCATAACAGACCTGAGTTTATTAATGTTCATTTCCTCTCGTCTGTTCGCCTCTGGCTGCCCGGCTCTCTAGTCCTGCATTCCACCCACTTCACTGGAATTAAGGGAGAGGCCTGTGGTGAGGCTGAGACCAAGCTCTGGAATGTCTCTGTTATTACAGTGAGAGAAGATGGAGGGAGGAAGAGAGCATGAGGTCAGTCTATAGGACCCCCCACCGTTGTTAGGTCAACTTCAGGCGGGACTGCTGGAAGTTGTCGTGGTATCCATCACTGAAGCTTTGATCACCACACAGCTCTGCTGATGGGCTCATGTTACTGCAGAGGTGCATGCCTCACTATAGCCAGAACCCATGGGAATCTAAATTTAGAGATGAAGCTCTTTAGATCAATATTTTCTCTCCTATCAGCGGCAGTGTCGTGTAGATCATGTCACGCCTTGCACATATGTCAAACCAGGTTGGTGCTGTTCTCACTCCATACAGCGCTCCTGAGGTTCACGTTGAAACAGCACCAACTAACACACTCAAAGTGCATGTGACAAGACTGAAAGGCCAGGAAATCAGCCCTCTGGGTTCCTGTAGCTGAAGTAAAATATGAAGAAAAATGCGTATATATTTGGTGAAGTAAAGTAAGAACCCACTGAACTGTGTAAACAAAAAGCTAAGATTAAGAAGGGTAGCATTTAAATGAGCTCATACCTTGCCTTTGGTCTTATTTTGTCTTTATGAAGATAATGTGGGAAAGAAATTCCTTTAATTGCATATCATTTGCTTTCTGTCTCCTCGGTTTGAGTTGAGCAGCCTGATTTTAATTGTGTTGATGTCTGTCTTTGTGTGCAGGCTGATTTGCATTACCGTTCTGACACTGTGCCTGTGTAGCTGGCCTAAATAATGGCAGTAAATTAAAACAGTTTTCAGCACTAATGAATCCAGTGACAGAAAAGACAAATTAATTCCCGATTGGTGAGATAAAACTGGAACAAAACAAACACCGACAGTACTGACTGTAAACACTTGGAGACGGTTTATGGATCCACTTTGAAATCTGATTTCTGACCACTGACAACATGGAGGCTTAAGAAGTAACAAAACTGAGATCAAACAAGCTTCTTTGTTCTCTTTTTACGGTTTATTGGATTTTTTGCAATGTTTTCATCTTCAAAAATGCATGCGATGCATCACTATATTTTGTTATAACTCAGATATTATTCACTTTTAGTATTTGAGTAATTTAATGTTTTCTACTCAGATTTTCACAATTTACAAATTAGGATCATATGTAAAAGCCAGTTTTTTTTTCTCACTGGCAGTGGGAATAGTCTTGTGAAACATACTTAAAACATCTACAATGCAAGGTTTTAATAAAGGAATTTTAGTTTTTTATATTATTATCGTCCTTGCTTATGCTTGTACTGTTTTTGTGTGGAACCATCTCTCAGTTTTGCAGAGATTGGTCAAGTGTCAAATGAAATTAAATAATTTTTCTGAAAAAAATTAGGTTAAATTGGCTTGAAATCAACTCAGGTATAAGAATACCATCCTAACCAACAACAATGGGGCCATTTTCTGTCAGCTATGAACAGGAAGCTGAAGTTACAATACCAACAGGCTCAAATTGGACACTAGTGGATTCTAGATATATATTGGGTTTAAAAAGCTTCAGTTTCAGATGGTAGAGACAGAATTTAATGATAGCTAATTGAAAAGCATCTAGAAGAGCGAATCAGTATATATAACTAAATAATTTACTGTATGATGTAGTTTCATGTAGGTGATTTTATACGCTTTTGCAAATTTCTTTGAACCAGCGGTTAAAAACTGTGATTCAGGTACTCTTTGGTGTCCTGATGTGTCACACAGTCTGACCTTCCTCCGGGTTTAGCTGCTTCTGCATGATACACCATGACTAACAGCATGACGGCATGACTGATCACAGCCTCAGAGCTGTGGTTTGCAGAATGTTGCTTCTCATACTCATTCTCTGCAGCAACGAAACTAGGCTTTTAAGTATATGCAATGGTTTCATCTAATTAAAATGTGCAACATTTATGGAAATTATGGAACTTTGTTTGATAGGATATGTTGATCCTCCATATAAGAGTGATGCATTCTGAGTTTCTCCTACTAAAGAGTTGTGTCCATGTTGTTTACCATGTGCCACATGGTCAAGTAAGTGGCACTAGTTTGAATGAGGGGGAGCCCCAGGTGATATGAAAGCTGTAGGAAAACATCTCTACACTGTAGTCTGTTCTGTCTGCTGGTGCTGAAGCAAAAGGGAACAAACACACGCCAACAACACCATGCACACACACACGGTGCAGGTTTATTTTGCACATTACAAGATTCACACATGCACATTACAAGATCCACACATGCACACCAATGAATGGATCTTGTGGTGTGTATTTTTGGATATTGAGACTCTTCTAGCTTCATACTACTTACATTAAAATTAATCTGAAATACGGAAAGCAACACCTGCTGGTTTGCCAGCGCTTTTGTAAAAGAAAAAAAAGTTTAGGATATCAGCAGGTATTAGTCTCTTAATTAAAACAAAACTTAGTTGTTCGCATACTTTCTCAGAATTTCAAAATTTCCCTGATTAGATGCGTTGCTCAGAAACTCAATTTTTGTGGCATAATTTTGGCTTGTTTTCCGGTTGCCAAAAAAAAAAACTGAGAAAAATATGAAAATCTCCAAAATCTGGAGAACCACCCCTCAAAAAGCACTGGAGATATTTGTTAAAAACCAACCTCTCATGCTGCTCAGTGGCACAGTGGGTAGCACTGCTGCCTTGCAGAAAGAAGGTGTTGGGTTGAAATTCCAGCCTGGGGTCTTTCTGCATGGAGTTTGCATGTGTGGGTTCTCTCTGGATACTCTGGCTTCCTCCCACAGTCAAAAAACAAGACTGATAGGTTAATCGGCCTCTCCAAATTCTCCTTAGGTGTGTGTGTGTGTGTGTGTGTGTGCGTGTGCATAGTTTGTCCTGTTTGTCTCTGTGTTGCCCTGCGATGGACTGGCGACCTGTCAAGGGTGTACCCTGCCTCACGGCTTTTGACAACGGGAGATGGACACCCCAGCACCCTTTGCGACCCCACTTGGGATAAGAGTGACGGAAAATGGATGGGGAAATCTCTCACCTCGGTTTGTGTGGCTGCAGCTGTGGCATCAGTCCATCAGTGGCTCTTCATGAGTAATGCCACTTGCAGGTCAGGGTGGAAACACCATTTTGTAAAGGAAAGCTCTATGTTTAAATCTTTAAGCTTGCTCTCCTGGATTAAATCCTGAGAAGAGATCATTCGGAATAAACTATTAGAATAACACTTCATAATGTATATGTATTAAATAACTCTGAGAAATGACAACAGTATTTACAGAAATTGTGATTTTACTCAGACGAGAGAAATGGTTCAGGTTACAGATTTCAGTGCTTACCACCAGGCTCACTTCTTCAGAAAGTTGGCTCAAAATAACAGTTAAAGAAGCATTTTATACATCCCCAGAGTTGCCCCCTGCCACATCCTCACATGTCCCATCATTACATCATACAAATCTGTAAATGAGGACACTTCACTGGCTACAGCCATATAAAGATATTATGCAGTATTCTAGATTAAGGACATTCAAAATACAAAGTGACAGAGAGCCCACTGTTAAGAATAATCCACTCTGGCTGTGGTCCCATTCATTCTCAAATCTTTGTTATGTACATAATGAAGATGATAACTTTCTATCCTGATAGAATAACTGTCCTAATTAGATAAACTGCTTGGGAAACCATTAGCCTTAACATGTAACAGGCAAGTATTACAGAATGGCCCTTCCCAGTCAAATGCCACAATGGCAGCCAACTTCCAGCTACTGGCCTTCTCCTTGGCGTGCACATTTTTTTACTCCAACTCCACCCTTTCACTGAATAACAGGGTCTGACCAGGAGATGATGCTTCTGTTTAGATCTTAATATCCACAAATCATGACAGAAAGAATATTTTACTACAAAGATTGATGTTTAAAAAGGAATTGTAGGGGACCAGCCAAAGACCAGCCAAGAGCCCATCAAGGAAAGTGGGGAAATTTTGAATGGCTACTACTGTATTACGGTTTGAAAAGTAAATACATAGATAATAGAAAATACCTCAGCACCATTCTTACTTTTTTTCTTACTTGGTTAATGGATACAAGTATTATGTAGGATTAGTTCATATTTGCACAGTTTTAAGTAAGAAAGAATTAATGCACTAACATTTAAAAATCAGTAAACTTTTAGGTTTATCATGTGATGTTAAGATCAGGCTATCCAGAGAGGGAATGCTTGATATGTAATCAGTATTTGGTGGATCAAGGACAATCATTTCTTTCAAAATCCTAAAGTTTGTTTCAGCTTAAGAAATCGGAGGACCTTTTATTATTATGATGGAAACTTAAATATTAATTTGTCTTGAGTTTTACATCAATCTGTAGTTATATTCTTGTTAGGATTATTCTTATTGATGATGTCTGTCAAACCCTAATAGTACCTGCCTGTTACATGTCAAAACGAATGTTTTCCCAAGTAGTTTATCTACTTAGGACCGTTTTCTGTCAGGATAAAGAGATCATTTTCATTATGTACATAACATAGATTTGGAAGAGAAAGCTTAAAGGTGTATACACAAAGCTTTCCTTAACATTCTGAATTATAATTTTGCTGGTTTTACCTTGACCTGAGGTTTTTTGGGGTGTTTTCTCTCTCTGTCTGACTGAATAAATCTCCATTGGACATACCGAGCGGATTCTAATTTACTCAAAACTTTATTGGATCTCACTAGAACTGTATGGTGCACTGCATTTCTGCTCCACTGCCAGCGCAGTTCTGACCCAGCTCAGGCCCCACTGCGCCCACCAACCCAGCAGTGGCTCAGGCTGGCTTTTAGGCCCGCTCCCTTTGTGCTGACCTCATCAGGCTCATCCTTTGAGCACGGAGCCACTCCACTGCCTGGTGGCTCTCCCTTTCTTTTCAGGCAACAAATGTGCTAAAACAGCACTCCATAATCACTTGGCATTAGGGCCTGTTGTGTTGGGCATTAGTTGTTCGAATTGACCACTGGGACATTATAAAAATGAGTCTGACAAGAGAACACCAAAGCTGATGAGTCTGGATCCTGGCACTGCACAGCTAGAGGATTAGTCAGCTAACGCACAGGCTGGGGTTTCTGCAGGGTCGGGTCCTATCGCATCTCATCACCACCAGGCTTGAGGCAGCCCCCACGGCTGCTGCGTGTCCAGCAAGCCGATGCTCTGCTTCCTTAAAATCATCACCTTCTGTTAGGTTCTTTTTTATTGAAGAAGCATACACAGCTGTCTTCTGAGAGTAAAGGTAGTTTTAGTGGAAGGAAGAGGGCCAATTCAATGAACTTTTAAAAAAAAAAAGGACAATTAAAATAAACTCAGGATAAAAGATAAAAATAGATACACTGACTCATGTTGCTTACTGGATTTAAATAAAGATGGCACCATCCTGCACAACCATTAGTAGATATTATGTTTCCACTAGCCGTGTGTTACTGAGCCAAATCAAATGCAATGAATATTATGAGTCCTTAACCAACAACAGAAAACAGTGTTTGTTCCAAAAAGATTCATTGATTAGTTTGCATCCACTGAACAAGGCAGAATGTTATAAAACTGAGTTCGGAATGGATTTAATATTAAAACCTGAAAGGATTCATCCTTAAGCTTGAAATTTGTAGGCAAAAAAGCTGTTCTAAAATCGAATGCAGAAATCAACAGAAAAACAGTTATTAAGTGATATCTTTTTTAAAGAGCACTTGTCTCTACAATACTGATGTTATCAGATTAGAATAATATCTGGATTTACCGGATCCAATTTATATGAAGTGAAAAGAAACTACACATCTGGAAGGAAATACAATAAATCACAATAATCACCAACTTACTGGTTGTGACAGGGATACAATTTTTTTTCTTTTAGAGCTAACCTAGCTCTTTTCTAGCATACATTGAGCAAGGTGTGAGATGCTTTCATGAGAGATTGTGGTCCATATTGAAATTATAGCATCATGCAGTTTCAAACATCACATTTCATCCCAACACTGCATGTCCTGAGCCCATAACATTATCAATGGCCCCTCACAGCCCCTCCATGGACTGTTCTCCCTGCTGCCCTCTGGGAAGAGGCTTCGCAGCATTCGATGCAGATTCCAAAACAGCTTCTTCCCCACCGCAATCAGACAGCTGAACTGTTGAGAAAACTCCAAATAATGTCACAGACTCTGCATCACACTGATAACTCCAAACCAAAACACTACATCTTTTGCACCATATATATTTAATGCTCTGAACTTCCATATCATTGTTTTTTTTTGCACCATGTTTTCTGTTCTCCCACACCGTTGCACTGATGCACTTTAAGAAATGGAAATGTTATGAAAGCTGTACAAAATAAAATTTTGTTTTATATGCAGTCTGTGTATACAAAATGACAATAAAAGTTGTCTAAATCCAAGTCTGAGAATCTCCCCTCTTTCATAAATTGCATGTCAGATGACAGCAGAGGCTGTTGGGGTACAATGAACTTTGTGTCTGGTTAAGAAATCAGTTTGTGTTTATTTGGGCTTTGTGATCTAGAGTATGGATAGACTATGGCTATGAAGAGATGGATATGGTTGGCAACAATGCTAAAGTGGACAGGGCTGCTTTAATGGTGCACAGGCGTTATCAAATGGTCCAAAATGCTTCATGTAAATATCCTCCATACTACAGCACTAGTTCACCACAACCTGCCTTTGTCAACCGTTTATAGGATGCTGGATGAAATAATGCTTTTGTGTTTTTTAGGACTAATTTTAACCCTACATTTAAAGCTACAGTGTGTAATTTTCAGCAGCTTCTAATGTTTAGACTGTAGCGAAATGAACTGACCATTTCTCCCCCTCCGACTATACAAAGGCTGCATAGTCATGTTTGGATTTAATCTTCTGACCCATATGCAGAACTAAGTTTAAATTTGGGGAAAATTTGATTTAGTGACAAAACACTGAGAAACACACAGTTCTTGCTCCTTCAGGAGTGTGAGGAGGTTCCTTTGATAGGGGATTGAAAAAACAGAACTTACTTCAGAATACTCGGGGCGGACAGTGGAGGGAAGATGGCCTTGGTCCCGTGTGGGGAGGTTGACTGTATACCTCTGATAATGCAAGATGGTTGGAAATACAGAGTTCCAGGAGTCTGATGGAGCCGAGTTGGAAATGATTGTTGGTGGAGCGGGCAGGTAGTTAACCTGCTGGTAAATCCACAGGAGGTGAGTCTGTGAAGTGAATCTTCTTGAAACCAAGCAAGAGAAAAACCTAGAGACAACAAGCACAGGGATTGAGCTACTTCACAGGAGATAAGTTCACAGGAGATAATCAAACTACTAGAAAGGGTTTAACAAGAGATGGTCAGAAAGACTACCGGTAAATGTAAATCATCGAGCACTTACTGAACGCTCTGCTGAACTTTTAAGCACAGCACTCTGATGAAGCTGACAAGCTCCACCTGTGTAGGCAGCCCAGGTACTCCACCAAGATCCTCTCAGGAAAAAAAGATTCATCACTCACAAACGAACACACGGGAACCCTGACAGTCATGGTACAACATTTTCACAACGTTTGCATCACCTATTTTGTCAAGAGATGATGAGGTTTGTTTAGATTGATAACTTCATAAAAAGTATATTTTTATAGATTATATAGGCCTAACTTGCCGCAGTCACTTTGGAGCGATGAGTTCTGGCCTTTGAATTTTGTTTTTTACGTTTGTTTTTTTTTCCATTAAATCTGAAAGAAACCACTTCAGCTTCCGTCTCTGCGTTTGGGTCCCCTAAAACCTACACACAACCTGACAACCATCAGCTGTTGAGAAGAAGACATAGTCATCTGTGTCACTTTTCGATTTGCAAAGAGTCTCTTAAAGATAAAGCAGAATTAGGTGGTTTTCCCCTCATTAAGCTGTATTCTGATAATATCTCTGATAAATCTTTATACTCTTCACGGTCCCTCTATCTTATTATCAGTGAACCATTAAATCAGGTTTTCTGCACACTTTTTACACTTGTTTTGTCTTTGAAGTCAAACAGTTTAGTTTGCAGAACCACAGTTGCCTGCTTCACATAGTTGTCTCTCAGTTTGTTCTATTCAGCCTCTCTTGACCTGTTATTCTTAAAGTTCCTGCTGTTCCCAGTTCTTTGCACTGTGTGCTTCAGCTTCATACTGTTGGAATGTAACAGTAACAGGCAGTACCATGAGAAGAGTCATGGAGTATGACTCTACTCATGGGGGGGCTGTCCTTTTATCAGGCCTGATGCCCAGTTCACTGCACATGGGGAGCAGCGTACTGTGGGTTGGCTAAGTCCAGCTCTACTTTCATCTTATCTAACAATGTCTATTGTCTTTGCTGACATCTTTGTGTTAACTATGTCATTAAATTGCTCTCCTTGTTTCCTCTTCTTAGTTGGCCCCTTTTCTCACACATCCTGGTCTTAATTTCTACTTTGTTTACTTTCTCCTATTTATTTTTTCCTCATAGTTTTTATCTTATCACCAGCTCTACACCCTAAAATACAATGTTAAACCCTTTAAACTGTAATGTGGTTGAAATGGCTCTTATTACGGTAGACTGTTTACTTCATATTCATATATATATTTTTTTTAATAATGAACAAATCCCGACTTTTAAGGGTTAGTTCTACAAAGTTTCTTTTAAAGCTCTTAAATGAGAATAGTAACCAAGGATCTTCCTACGGTTATACAGAGAGTCAATGAGTGTCATTGTGTGTGTTTTGTAGGAACTCTGCTTACCCATGCAGACAAAGGCTGATAACAAGGCTGATGCCATTGCTGTTTACATTAGAAACAGTGCTTTAGCTCACATAGAGAGGCTGTTGAGGATTTCTTTTGTTTAGATGGACCCAGGAAAAGTTAATGTAAATGTATTTAAGAAGGAACCCATCTTTGTTTATCAAATCACGTCTTTGCGACGATACCAAAAAATGCATCCTCTGGGACTTGATGTAATTGTGATTTCATTGGTTCTGCTGACAAAAAAGTTTTGTTTTGTTTTTTCCAAAAAACGTTAACAAATTGTTGCTTTGTTTTCTCTCTATCTAAATATCAAGAAATATGTACACTGATGCTGATGTGCAGAAAAAAAGGAAATGTTTTTCCGTTAAAGATTTTTTGAAGAGAAGTACACTGTTTTGTAATAGTTGCCACAACCCAGCGTCAGTGTTAAGTTTAAGGCTCAGATATGTGACTGCGCTGTTGAGCATCAGCCAAACAATCCTTAAACTCTTAATAGAAAATTATTGTTTTCCCATTGAGTGACAGCCTTAACCAGCAGTTACTTTGTGTATTAGACCTTTAAAACTTTGCTCTAGCTTAAAAATCAATTACATGGCTCTTTAAATATGTGCCAAACTGCATTTCAATGCCTGCTGCCTGCTGTCATCACAGTAACTTGAGCTGCAGCTGTTGTGTAGATCATGTCTGGACCACTAAACTGGGGATTCACACCACACTTGACTTCTAACACGAATGTTGGACCACTCATTGGCATATTGAACGTCTGCTTTAGTGCTGAAAAAAAAGACTAGAAAACAATTATCACAAGAAAAAGATATAAGAATTAGGTAATTAAATTAAGTAATTTCCTTTTGGGATTATTAAAGTATTTCTGATTCTGATTCTAATAATATCAAGTCAACAGCAAGGAAAAGCTTAAAAATATTGTTTTTATATTAATGATGAAAGGAAATCAAAGTCTGAGAATTAGAAAGATTGTAAAAAGGTTAAGTTACCTTTGATGGGTGGAAAAAGGAAATGTTTGACGAAATTCTTTAAGTGTGTGAAAGTTTTTTTGTTTTTGTTTGATGCTATTCAAAACAGTTTTAACTAATCAATAGTGAGTTGTTTTTTTCCCCTTTAAGAAATATTCAGATCTTCAAGTGAAAAAGTTAAAAGCTTGCGGTGTACTTTAAACAGGCCACTGATTTTTATTAGTAAAGGATCAAAAGAGCAATCTTTTTTACAGTTACGCCAATAAAAGCAAAGGTACTTTGGGTTTTGATTGCCAAGTGCAACAGTTACTAAACTAGCTGCTGTGCTTCACTGCTGCAGAGTAAGGTGTGCATTAGTGATATTTGTTGTCTGGACAATTTTACATCTAAACATGGTTTTCAGCTAAGTTTTTAGTTACTGGTGATATCTGTTGCAGGCTCCAGCCTGTACTAAATGGTAAATGTAGAAAAAAAAAAGGAAACATGTTTGGTTTGGACTGTGCATAGAAGTACTTGAATCCATTTAGATTATCTGATTCAGATTAAATCAGCCTCATGTCTGAAACCAGCAGCTGTAACACTGCAGTCACTGTTTCCCAACTAATGACAGACTTCTCTTTCTCTTGATTATGATATGGGATACAGAAGTGATTTAAAGATAATCGTGAGATAATTTGCAGAGTGTTGATTCTGTTTCTGCACTTTTGTTGTAGTCTAAACTTATACAGTTACTTGAGCCAAATAGCTGGACCTTTATTGCGGCCCTCTTCAGTCTCACTATGGTGACATGTGAGACTGAAGTAGGCAGCATGTTTCTGTGAGGCTGGTGACTGACTGGTTACATATGTTTCACATTCTTTTTAGTTTCATTTAAAGATGTGTGGAACAAAATGCTATCCATCTGTGCATACTTAGCACCTAACTCATATCAATACTTATTCTCGATATTTCCCCATATTGCTGAGTCCTCTGCATATGCAACTACGCCAGCAAGTTATAAACAACCCATAATGTGTCAGCAGGCCAGGCATGGACCGGTCATGCTATTGCACCTTGGTCTGAGTGGAGAGCACTAACATACAATCTCATGTTATTGCTGCCTGGCACTGAGGCAACAGATTTAACACATTTCTGAGACATTTTTTTCCCTCTTTGACTCCAAAATTCCCCAAACTTACATACTAATGTTATGCCATTAAAGATTTTTTTTTCGATTTGTGTTTGTTCACACTGGCACAACATTTACATGCTACGCATTTAGAAGCATTTGAAATAAAAGATGCACAGATACAAAAACCAGAAAGTTTGATGTCATGCCAGCAAGAACACTGTGTACTTTGTTGGCACGACTAAGATATATTGTAATTCCTTTTTTTAAAAATAAATAGCAACAGGATGGCAACTGCATGCTACTTAAGTTACAATTTCTTTGAACGCTGCTGGAACAAAGGAGGGAAAAGGTTGAATTGTTGTTCATGAGGTATTTACTGCCAAACCTCTCCCTCATTCGCTCTCCCTCATACACACACACACTCACACACAGCACAGAGAGCTGTGTGTTTTTTGGATTTTACCTTGAGATTCTGTGTATTTTCAACCTTATTTACAGCCTTGTTTTCCGTGCAGGCTTGGCAACCTGCAGCACAGAATGTTGCATTGGCCTATGCTTTCCTTTACACTTACAGTTGTGTTTGAAAGTTTCCGTACTCTTCTACTAAAGACAGAAAAAAACAGCTAGAAAACAGTAAAATAAGTTCAAATTGCCAAAAGTTTTAATATTCAGGAAAGGTTCAGTCAAACTTCTGCACCTATGTTGGTTCACTGTTCATATCATGAGCAAGGTTCTTTAATTTGTCTTTTATTATTATTATTTTTTTTTTAAACAAAAATTTAAAGTCAATATTTAATTTTACTAAATTATCATTCAGTAAATTTTTATTTACCATTACTTTTTTCAGTTCTATGTTATTCGAATTAGTAATGTGAATTAATCGTGTTTTTTAATGGGAGGGTATGTAAACTTTCAAGCACAACTGTATATCATGTTTCATTTATCCTTGGAATTCAAAATGTCCAACTTTCGACTTAAACTGGAAAATCATTATTATTAATTAGAAAGTCTGTGCAACAAGATGGAAGCAAAGCTCACATTGAATTAAAATGCAACTTGCATCAACGATAGTTTAACTTTCCTTCTTTTACCATTTTTAGCAGTTCTTCATTATGTATGTTGCATTAAGTCATTTTTTCAGGTACTTCTTATAAATGTTTCAGTGACTAAATGTTTTGATGGTGTGTATATATAAATATATATATGCAGAATGATGCCAAGAACAGTGTTTTTGCAATTGTTATGGTTGGAGAAGTGGCCGCAGTGGCCATGAATAATGCAAGAGTATACCAACAGAAAAGTTTAATACATTTATTTTGGAGAATATGTCGGTCAAACTTGTTAAATTAGATTTACCAGGATAACAAAACACACCATAACAGGTTCAAGGTTAAATGGTACTAGCCTCAATACACAAACACATATCTACTGTAAGCATTTTTTTTTTTTGGTGATTTCAAAGAAGAAATATAACCTGAATTTAACCTTTTTGAAACCATCTTGTATGATGGACTGCAACATTTTTTTTGTATTTTTTTTTTTGTATCACTAATAGGTAGAGAAAAGTTCAGCCAGGTTCACTGCAGCAGTTTCTTCTTTCCAGCTTTAAAGGGCTCAGTATCACTTGTCTTTTGGGCAGAACATAAAACATAAGATGCTTAAGATTTTTTTTTTTCATTCCAGAGTAAATCTTCAGAAGATTTAAGGCAGCCTGGTTGACTTCTATCCGTGACTGACCCACCGTGGTAAATTTAGTACAGCCAAAGCTTTTTTTTTTTCCTCCTCCTCTTTATCACAAGAACTATGTGGAGCTAAGTGTCGCTCAAAATAACAGCACTTCAGACTCTTCTCACACGAGCTTACTTTTCTTGTGCAGTGCGGTGAATTTAAGAAAATGAATGGCAGAGATTTCAGCTCAGCTGTTCTACTTTTAGCTCAGGCTATTTATCTCTAATAATATATTAAGTAGATACAGTTTTTTTTTTTATCTTTGCTGCGCTGACATGTTCAATAGATGGTTCAAATGAGTGGAAAAAATGTAACATGTTGTAGAAAACCTCCTGAGAGGCTTTCTTATGAAGAGTTTTTATGTAGTTCTGTTGGACATGTTTGTTTGAGGCAAGATAGAAATAAAATGAGGGTCTCCTTTCTGTTGTTGGATTTATTTTCAAAGATACATCATGACAATCTTGGGTTTTAAATATATTTAAACTTTATAATATTCTGTAATAATCATAATGTTTCAGATTTAAAATGAAATCACTCAACTCAGTTGTTGTTGCTGTTTTATATATATTTAATATGCCCAACTCGGATATGTCTGTTAATCTTACTTCAGTGGAGTCTTGTCTTATTCTTGCTACAAAATCAACTTACAATGTTACTATGATCACATTTTATTTAATTTGGAAAAATTATTTTATTAAAATTAAAATTAAATGTATTCTCTTGAAAAACTTCACTTCCTGGAACAATGAACACATCTACATGTTCATCTGTCCCCACTTGAATAACATTTGGATAGATTTTTGATGCTCAAATGTTTCAGGATGTTCGTTTAACAAACTTATCAAGAAAAACTTGGTCGATTTTAATCCCTGGCTAATTGCTTATTGAATTACTTGCTGAATTTCGACTGGCTCAAGGTTCCGTAAAACTTCCATTCCATAACTTTCAGCACTAAACATCCATTTATTCTGTCTTAGTGTTATATTTTGATAAACCATGGAGAATAAAATCATGTAGAATTTTTTTACAATTTTTATCCTGTGAAAAGGATACATTCTTTATTGAACTGATTCTGATCATGTTATGATGTGTAGGTTATGTAAATGAGCAAGGTTCAGACAGAATGAAAAATACAGGCTCTAAATGACAAAGAGGGGGAAAATTACAACGAGAATCAGTTGTAGAAAAATAAGAACCAGAGAGCTCATTTGAAGGGGAGGTCTGGTGAAAAACATAGCAGGATAGATGAGAGTAATCAGGTGGAGATGAACAGCTGAGACCAGTGAGTACAAGGATTTAGTGGAGTGAATTGAAAAAAGTGTGGATAGAAATAATACAATAAATGGAAACTTGAACAAGAATAAAATAAAATGCCTTAAAATAAAAAATAAAAAAACAACTGGGGAGAAACAGAGAAAAACAAAAAACTCAAACACCTAGAGATCAGGACTGTGTTGGGACCGGTTGATTATTCTAAATTTTAATAGATTACGACCCCTGATCAAACTAAACATAAATCAGATTGACCTCCTACTTGAAGAAAATTCTCAGTTTGAGTCACATAACTACATTCCCTTCCAGTTTATACTATTTACTTAGACTTAGAGACTCAGGCAGACTTTATTGTCATTTTGTACATTCAGTACAGCTCTAAGACATTTTCATTTAAAGTGCAGCAGTGATAAAATGTAAACCTAAGATTGGTATATGTTTTACAATTTCCAACATTCAGCGTTTTATTATACTATACAATTTACTTCTCTTTAACATTTGATTGTGTTTCAAGATAGGTATAGCAAGAATAAAATAGATATATATTGCTCTTTTTAACAGCTCTTATGTTTATATTTGTTTTAAAGCTGAATTATGATTCATTGCCATCTGGACTGAAAAACTTTGGCTGCTTTTGGGGGGCCAGAAGTTTCATATTAGCAAGAGAAAAAAAAAGGGTCACTGCTGGAAACGAGGGCAAGGCCTGAGTCAACAGGGCAGAGGAGGGGTCCCACATCTTCTCTAGAACTCCTTAACACAGGCCAGAAGTAAACAGGGAAAAAGCATCTGCTCGGCAATCCTACTTCTCAATTCACTCGTCAGGTCAGCTTCATTTTTCCTGTCATGTGAGCGCTTCTTTGTGCATCAACGGTCAGCCGATTTAGTTGTTTTTTCCAAGTCGGTTTTACTCTACATTAGCCTTTTCGCTGCAGGAGACGCAGGGTTGAGTGAACCTTGTGATGTGTTCCAGCCAAATGTGAGGCTGCATGTTCGCCTTTGTTTTCCATGTGCCCGCTCTTCCATGAGAGCACCTGAGCTTTGAAGCCGCCTGTTGTCCAGAAGAGCCATCTCTGCATATGTGGTTGTGTTTGTGAAATACATAAGAGAGAGGGAGGGAGAGAGAAAGATTAGAGCAGGGATGCAAAGCAGAGGAGATAACTTTGATCACGACAGAGTGTCACTAATGTCTCATTTCGGTCTGTAAGAACATCTGAGCCACCCTCACCGAAGTGGATGAAGAGAAAGTAGTGACCAGCAGAAGAAGGATATTTCCTTTTTTATTTTAAAAGTGATTGCTGCCGTTTTTAAAAGGCAGGACTTTAGATTTTTGCTTGGTTATTATTTTAAGATTTTAAGGTGAAAATCCTTAACCATGCTTAACATTCTTCTGTCAGCACTTCTTGATCCTGAGAAGCGTCTAAGGACTTTTAGACGGAGTGAGAGGCTTGCATCTGTATTAGTATGTATTATTTTAGTAGATCCTCACAGTTTTATGTGTTTACTGTCAGATATGTTATGAATGACACTTTTTTTTTCAGGAAATTGATAGTGGACCCTGATGGAAGAGTTTTTATTGGCTTTTCTGTTCATTTTGTGTGTTTACCTGATTAGGTAAGGGGGCTTAGAGTTTTTCCGTCTTGATCCACTTTAACCCGCCTTCACAGAGGTCATCTATTACTTTTCACCTTCAAGGCATCTTTGCTGCTCCGCACTCGTGGTATTTTGGTCTTGTAGGATTACGCCTGGTGGGAATTAACTCTTTAAAGACCACCTACGCTGACACCAAGCCCTCCTCCACTGCTGAGGAGGAAAGAAACACAGGAAGTGATCATTAGGGGGAGTGAGATCTGGGGAATGCGATTGCTTGGTTTGTTTGGAAAAGACAGGGTGTGTCTGGGTTTATATGCTCTCAATTACTCTAACTACAGTGATTTTATTTTTTTAAGTTTAGCATTTTGTTTTGCTCTGGTTGACCCAACCCTATAATGCAAATGAAATGTGCTAGAAACTGAACCGGGAAACAAGGCAGACTGAACTGACTCATCCTGTAGTTAGGAACTGATTACTTAACAGAATGGCATATGAGGTTTATTGTGCATTGACTTTTAAACCACAATACAGGTGATATTCCTTTCAGTTTTTAAAATCTATTTCAAAGTACAAACAATTTTTGTAATTGTTCATAAAAAACGGAAAGCAGGACAAGGACATAAATTTATCTTATGCAACAAACCATCATGGCTTACTGCTCACATCATTTTATGTTTATATTCTTAAAAAAGCTTTAAAACACCACAAAGTAGCTCTTTTAGTCAAACACAAGAGTGACAGTGGCCACGGATTTTTTCCCCCCGCCCCACTGCTGTACCTTCCCTCCCTCATGCAGCAAAAAATGCACACTGCTATTGTTCCACCCTAGTTTTTACCGTTACTGTTACTGTTTTCAGGCTTGCTTTTTTTTTTTTTCTGGGATAGATTTGCCAAAACATGTTTAACTACAGGATGCAAAACCTGTCTCCCTCCTAAATAGCGTGATTGCTTGACACTCCCATGCTGTACACATCATAGAGTCATCTTTAAATTTTCTCACCAAAGGATGAGCCATACTTAATGAGGTTCACAAATCTCCTATTGTTTGGTCTGATCGCTTCGGGTCTTTAATGTCACACAAGGAACCAAGTGTTTGTGTTTTGCCACTGGATAAGTGGCTTAAAAAAAAATGGATGATATGGCTTGCCACCCAGAGAGGTGTAATATTCAGGTCGACAGGTGCAAATGTGCAGCGAATGAAAAACTGTGCAGCAAATGGTGAAACTGCAGAGAACACGTGAATGTTTTAATTTAAATAGACAGAAGGGAAGCGCTGCAAAGGCCAAAAACAACAGGTTAAATTCGCCATTGAGCACCAGACTACCAGGAGGAGTCGACTACCAAATCAGATGTTATCTTATAAAGTATCTGAAGCACAATTTCACATTTGTTTGGAGACAAACTGCACGTATTTGGTGGTATCTTTATGTTACTCAGCAAATTTCTATATTTTTATATAAACTTGTTTAATTCTTCAATATTATGCCCAAAAAACATCAGTGATGCCCTCTTTGGCCGAAAATGCACCCACTGCAGTGATGTTTTACAATTGACTGAAAAGGTACAACTTGTTTCTAGTCCATGTCACAGCCCTCGCGTTTAGGAATAATGCCGCGTTGATTCCAGAACTTGAAAATGGGACGTCGGATTGATATAATCTTGGGGGGTGTTAGTGATTCAGTTTCCTGCTTGTAGACTGGTTCTCTCCACAGTTTGTATAAGGCCACTACAGTCATGTTACAACTATAACAATAATAAAAAAAACTGTTCTGCTTATTATTCCAACATCTGAATACAAATGAACGTTTTAAACGTAGACGAACTACCAAGCTGAGTCGGGACTTTGAATTTTGATTATAGCGAATATTGATTATTACATTTGTTTTAGGTGAGGATAGTTTTACCATTTAGTCTGTATAATGTTTTATTTTAGGTAGGTACTTAGATTTTTTTTGTCATATCAAATTCCCTGTAATTTTCTTTCCTGGCCACACCCTCCCTGCTCTTTCCCAAGCTTGACTGTCTCCTGGCACTGTCCACTGGGGGAAGGGTTGTGCTTTTATAACAAAGTTAGATCTGCTCAGTGAAATGTGAAAGTGTAAAAGACAAAAATTATTCAAAACTAAATTGGATAATTCTAAACTCAACATTTTAATATGATTGGGTTAGCAAGAAAAGAGAATTAATCTTAATTAATTAATTAAATAAGTCACACAAAAATGCTGTGATTCATGCAGAATAGTATTTGCTGTGGTATGTATGAACCATTGCCTTGCCCTCTCACCCTCCCATAAACGTGACCGCAACACACACAAACAAATCTTTTATGACTTTTGATTTTGTTTTTAGCATCTCTACTTTGTAAGTGGGATCCCCAAATAAGAACTCGTTTAGGATCTCTCTGATGCGCCCCTGCACAGCAGCCCCAGAGTAATGATGAACGTTTCCTCATCGTCTCCCAGGGAATGTGAGCATTCAGCATCAACAGGACAGCGGTGTCGCTTCTCCTCATTGTATCCCAGGCTGTTTAATTCTGAGAAAATAGAAAGGGGGTAGATGATACTCGCCGTGATTTAAAATTATTACTAGTGACCTATTTTTAAAGGCTCAATGAAAACATTGCATACTGCAGATTTATATTTAATCGGAAATTTTACATAAAATATGAATGGTTCTGAATCGGTGGTGCGTTAGGGTTTCTTTTTTTGTTTTGCCCCCCTACTTATGCGAAATGGTTTTGCCCTGCACGTTCACGACACGGCCGTTGCTCACAGATCCGAGAGCAGGAGGGGGAGAGGTTTCCTCAGCCTGCCGTAGCCATTGCAGCATACTGTCCCACTGATGAATACTCCCCCCAACTTTTCATCCAGAGGTTAGCAACAGAACGCCACAACGAGGAGGGAATATCTTCATTTTGCTCTGTTTTTTACCCCCTTTCAACCCGACTTTCTCTATCCATGATACCATTCCCGACTGGACCAAGGTTAGCGTCACAGGCGGCGAAGATAAGATAATGAACTTTGGACTTTCCGCACGGCTTTTCATGACATGTTTCCCGTCGTCCCGGATAAAATAAAATAACAAGGCAGCCCGTCGTGGCGGCAGCTGCTGGGAGAAATTTTGCTGGGGGGAAAAGAAAAAAACAGCACTGTGACCCAAGCGGTTAACCAAAGACAAGCGACAGGAGCAACTTTAAACCTGCTGCTGTGGAGGAATAGCAGAGGAAAATGTCCTCCAAAGCTTCAAATAAGGTGGGTACCTGGCCGGAGGAAACTCCACTAACAAGTCTGTTCTGTATGCTGCTGGCTTATGTAAGAAAATATCATATAATGTATAGGCGGGCCTAAGTGTACATTTGGTTGATAACTTTTACTGCTGCTCAGAGTAATGGAATAAGGAAAACGCTGGTGGTGTTTTGTGTTTGTCTTTCGGGCTTTGGCTGTATTTTGAAGTGGACACCTCTTGAATGATTGTACTGTGTTTGATTTAACAGAATAAAACATTAGATGTTTATATAATTTTGTTTTCCTTTACTGGTTGGGGCTAATAATAAGTCACCCTGCTTGTTTTAGAGCTGGTCCTTTTAAAGTTATTGGTCAAAATATGGAGTTATGTTATAAATCTGAAGAATAAACTCTGCCTGTCCATTATTTTGATATTCAAGTTGTTTTAATAACTTTTAAGGTAATGATACACCATAGAGCAGAACTTAAAAATAATCTGAACATCCAGTATTAATCATATCTGACATGCTTGTCTTGTTTTCTTTATAGGTGTTGAGTCAATAGGTTTCCTAATAGCTATAAATGGGTTTGTCTTGAAAAAATATGACACTTAATATCTTTCTAATAAGGAATCTTAATTGGATTTCAAATTAGGGTCATGTGAGGTTTTAAGAACAGCTTCATCATATGGAGGCTGCTCTATTCCTATATTTTAACCCCATTTAAAAATAGCCTGCATCCTAAAATACATTTAAAAGGCTTTTTTTCCTTAAAAGTTTAAATTCTTTTATTAACTGGATTAATTAGACTCAAGACTTAGTTTTCTCTTATTTCATGTTTGTTTCATATGCCTTCATTTTTCACTTTGACAAGTCTGGAATGTGTAGAGTTTGTCCAACAGTGGTGGTGCTATTCAGGTTTGGCAGGTTGATCCAGTTAGACGAAACCAGCTGCATTAGTCAACCGATGACGTTTCTGTACTGTACATGATGGTTGGGTCACACCTTCATATAAAACTTACTATAGCAATACAGGTCCTGCTAGTAACAAACCTCTAACAGTCAGTATCTCCACCTCTTTACATCTTTTTTTGTTTCTAATTTTGAAAATCTCCTTTGCAGCCTGTGCTTTATTTTTCGGCAGTCTGTCACTTTCAGTTTGAAATCAAAAGTATGCTCTGAATTTCTATTTCCTTGAATGCAGCAGTTGGTAATTACATAACATGCTATGCTGCAACAAATGGCTCTTAAATGAAAGAAAATATAATTATTTTTGTGATGAATTAGAAAGAAGTAGTAAACTCCCCTGTAAAGACTAAACCATCTTTACAGCTTTCTGAATAAAGTTTTCCCTTCCTGTTGTGTTTTTGTTGGATTAACGAGTGCTGTAATTTCGTCCCAGACATAAACGGATGACTTCATGGCCTAAAGTAACATTTGTCGTCAGCGGTACACCTTTAAACTTAAAAAAAAAGTAAAGATTACATATTTACAATTTTAAATAACTGTTTTTTCCCCCCTGAAATTCATTCATCAGCAGTTTATAATAAGAAATAGTTTTGAATATGATAATAAAAATACATTTCTAAATTAAGCACCTCCTTTATCAGCCTAATCTAAGGTATCCCCACACTAAAAGCCTTAAGTATTTATTTTACTAAATACCTTTTTTCTAATCCAAGAAACAAAAATAAATGGTTACAGATGTTATTCAGATTAGCTTAATTTTATGGGTACATGCACAGCACATAGCCATTGTTTGAACTTTTAGTGTCTTCTCGAGGTCAATTTTATGGCAAAAGGCTTAAATGAAAGAAAGGAATATGATATGCCAGCATGCTAGAATAAAGATCACTGTGTTCTTCCAATCTTATTTCATTTTTCTGTATATTATTTGCTCCTTCTTTGCTGTGATGTATTTTGGATGAAACTTGCATGATTTGGTTAACACATTTTACAGGTCACATAAAATTAAAGAAACCCAGTATAAGGTTTCAAAGAAAAAGTCTAAAACGTTTTCAGTCAGCCAGCCTTAAGGCTGATTTATACTTCAAAACCAGGTTATCTGCGTAGGTGTCGCTGTGAACGCAAAGATGTCCCCGCCCCCTCCGCAGACGCTCTACTGCACCTCTCCTAAATTTTAGGTGACCGCAGACAGGAGGTATCTGATTGGTCAAATTTGCCTCCGCTCTAAACTATGAGTATTTCCTCTTTGGTACCTTACCGGCTTGTTTTGTTTGTATGACCACCATTGTGGAAAACGACTTGTGAAGATGGACCAGCTAGAAGAGCGAGGTGCGCAACAACGCTGGGACCCTTTTTCCACCTGGACCCCCGCTCTTTTTCACCCTCATGTCCTTGTGTTGTCGCACAAACTTGCCCCACTTCCTCACCGCCTCGGCCGTATCTAGACCCGCAGCGTATAGTGCAGACCACACTCAAAATAAACATAAATCAAAAATATGTCTGTGTCAAGCTCTGCTGCGGGGAGTATAACCAGCCCTTTAGTCTTTACTAATACTTTAAGTGAACAAAGGTCCAAATAAGAAGTATTTTTTATACATAGACACAGCGTACAAATCTTGCCACTCTATATGAGGCCCAAATCATTGAGACAAAACCTGATGACAACTTGCGAGGCATAACTTGTAACTATGGCTAACATGACCTGGTTTTGTAGTTTTTCCATATCTTGTAGTATCAGACAAACAATATGCTCTCGGCTTCCTCTTGATGAGACACCAGGATGTATCAGTGTTTATTATCTGCTGTGCATCCAGATGATGATAAACTGCTGTTCAGTGTTGCAGTTAGAAGGATAACACATCTTGGAGGTCAGCACTGATGCCCGTTACTGCAGGGTGGAATGTTTGATAAAAGTTTGTGAAGGCTTTGGAAAAAAAAAAAAACATGGAAGTTTTTTAATCCTGTTACTCTTTTCAGTTTTTGATAAGCTGTGGTTCCCCCAAAAAAGAAAAAAGAGAAAGAGACCTCGTCATTTGCTGTTAAAATACAAATATCTTTGAACATTAGCCAACCAAAATTTTTAATCGTTAAAAGCTTTTTTTTTTTTTCTTTTGGATTGGCAACGATGCTATGTACATGTGTTCTCCGACTCAACGTGTGTCTTTATGATGTAACATAGACCTTACTTTTTTGAATGAGGTTGGTTTTCCCTCAAATTGTGTTGACAGTGTTGCCGAGTTTATAAACAGGCCTCTGAAACACGTCGTGCTTATTTCTGCTTTCTCTGCTTCTGGTAGTAAAGTGAGTCAAATGTTTTCTAATTTATACAGATTTATGTGGTTATATAAATAAACCTTACTTCATTAGAAGTGCCTGTTCACGTGGAACTTTTATTAATCTGTCATATACTTTCATAAATATTTAATATTGGGTATTATTCAGACATTCAGATATACATTGCTAACAAGTGACTCTATTCTTGTCAGACTAATTGAAATCTAGATTTACAAACCGCTGCTTCAGTTTTCATTCATGAGGGGGAGTGTTATTCCTATTCCGTTCAACTAGCCTTCAGCTGTTCCTACCTGCTTTTGTGAATACACACAAAAGTGAAATGTAACTCAGAGTGTCAGCGATCCCTCCGGCCTTGACGCTGCTTGTGTTTTGACTGAAACGAGTGCAGGAAGCATTTGCATGAAGGAGGTTGCATTAATTAAAGTTGAACAGCGGGCCAAGAACAGCCTCTATTTAGCTTTGATGATTACACATCTCCATTTACATTACTGAAGAAGGGAATGGCAATTAGAAAACGGCGTGCTAGAGAGAGAAAGAATCCTGATGATGTTTTTGTTCTCAGCTCTAAGCTCCCCATTGTGAGCTCTGGGTGATTAATATGGTAGGGAGCTACTAATATCTGCTGTCTTTCACTGAAAATAATCCTGCAATTTAAGCAAAAATACATAAAAAGTGTAGTTTTGGCTCTGTAAAGCATCTTGTATGTACTAATGAACTATTCTAGTAGATATGTCTGATATGGGTCAGAGTGCATTAGTTATTGGACTTTACATAGGGGCACTTTTAGAAGAGCACACCTGCATACAGATAAATAGCCACCCTTGCATCAATGAGCAAATCTTCAATTGTACTATAGATGGTTGAGTTTAAGTGGTCAGAGTCCCTCAGTAGACGAGGTGGGAGCTGTGTCTGAGGCCAACTAGTTATTGAGGGAAAAAGCCTCTTGTTCTCAGCTACTATGACTTACTTTTTACTACCTTTATCCATTCATACCAGAGGACTATACAATTCTGCGCAACTGTTAATCATATATAAAATGCGTGACAGCGGAACCTTTTAGCATCAAACTTAAGGTCTTAATAAAATATCACTTTCCAATTTAAGGGAAACCAGCTGTCTGTGTTTTCGCACTGCAAGGGGATTCGGGACTGTGACCGTTATCAAGGATATCTGACCTGCTTATCCTTGTCATCTCTGGAGGGAAATCCAGGCCAGATACGCACAGCTGGGGGCAGGTTGATAGCAGATAAAGCGAAAAAAGCATGGGGAGGGGGAGAAAATGCCTTCTCCTGAGGGAGGAGGGGTTATTGGAGAGGTGAAATGGAGAAAGGAAGGAGTGGGAGGGAGAGATGCACTAGCTCTAATCTGAGTCACATGGCAGTTCTTAAAAAGACTGCTGCTCTTTTCCTATAATCACAGAATTATAGCTCTTGGACTTGCACTTTAAATTCTTTTTTAGTTGAATGCAATAAGAATTTGTTTATGGAGAGGGCCAAATGTCAAAGGTCTATATGTAGCTAAAAAAACAAAGCATTGCGAGATTTTGGTGTTTTGGTGTACTGAAAAGTTTTTTTAAACATTTATTTCACACATCTTAAGAGAGTTGTGTTTTTTGGGCTTGTTTTGGAAATCGGTGTGAAATAAAGCTTTTTTTTTTATCAGACAGGGGTTTATATTTCCTCTCATCTTTGTTGCTTTATGTCTCTTTACATTGTGGACCTGCCCTCAAGGTGACCTGGTGTTATTTGGCCTTTATACGAAGTAGTGCTGTATTAAAATGGTTCCCATCACCTCTTGCCAACCTGTAAGCTCTCTATTTATTTCAGATTAATGGAAATGTCCCTTTCTTTCACTCAGGGATGGGTTGTTCTCTTTTTAGTTGTGCGACCACCCCAGGAAAGCTCACTCGAAATCAAGCCTGCCTCTTGACCGTCAGGCCAACGTGAAACAGGTCTCTGTAGGGATTAATCATTTTTACAACAGGCATAAGGGATTTGACACAGGGTGTTTTGTGTGTAAGAGACAGAGATAGATGGCGGTATTGGGGGAAATACAAGAAAAAGTGCATGTGGCAGCTGTGGCTCAGCTGGTTAGGGAAAAGAAAAAGAGACGGGAACAGATTCATCCCAGGGCTTTTTGCCCTACATGTCTGTACAAACACACACATGTACTGTCTGCCATGTGCTCATTTGCCTGTGTTTCAGTATTGGATGGGCAGTTTATTCAGTCTGGGATACAGTCGCCTGTCTGAGGGAGACAGTTTGGATTCCCAGCTGAAATTATTAGCTTTCTGGAGTAAAAAAATTGCTAATTCAAGGAAACTTTTTTTTTTTTTTCTTAACTGCTTTTTCTTTCTAGCAATGAACAAATTTAACCAATCCCTTATAATGCTAAACTATGTCTTTTTGACAGTTCATCCAACAACAAACTCAACCATGTTGTCTGTTTCATTGGCATAAAAAAAGTGATTTTATTTTATTTTTATCAAGATAAACCTTATCTCCTATTTCAAAACCTCCCCTAGTCTGAACACATTTTCATTTTATTTCTAGATTGATAGCATTACAGATTAGAAACGAACTACATGCCACCATTTGCCCAGTTTTAAAAATCTTAGTGTGAACGCAAACTGGGCTGACTAAGGTGGTGGGCTTTCTAACTTATACTGATCACTGGACCTCAAGTAAGTATAAAAACTTAGTTGAATACCATATTTGCAAAGTAAGTAAGGTAAAATGGAGATTGCATAAAGTCCGAAAAGCAATAATTGGCTTTATAAGACCTATCTTTCACCAACAATCAGCATGGTCATGTTGACAGAAATAAAGGTAGATGGGGAAAAAAAAAATACCAACGGCGACGTCCCAAAAAACTTCAACTACCATGTGTGCTATTTTAGTTGTTGGTGTCGGTGGATGTGTTACAAGGGCAATTCCTACATTAGCTTTGTTACACAAACCTGTCAGTTTATAGCAGGTTAGGCAGTTTGGACTAGGGGTGGGTGATATGGGAAAAAAAAAGAAGTTTGGTTATATATATATATATATATTTTTTTTAATCTGTAAGTAAAGCCAGTAAAAAAGAAAAAGAAAAGCAAGGAGTGTAAACAAATTACTTTTGTTTGTGCCTTGTCATTTGGGTAAAACCAGACCAGTTTCATGTAAGGGATTACATAAACAAAGAGAGAAGTAAAAAAAAGTGCATCACTTTGTTATTCACTATGATTGGTCTGTCAGGTTGGAAGTGTGTCTGGTGCATTGGTGGATCAGCATAGAACTGCCCTTTATAGAATGTGACCTAAACGATCCTACGATCTCACTGGTAGATCCTACATGTTTCAATCTTTCACGATTTAATATTGTCGTATTTTGCATACCCATAGTTTGGACTGTCCACACAAGTCGGCTATAAGCTTTTCCTTCCTGAGATCAGGTTTCAGATGTTGTTGGTTTTGCTGCTTGTTGTCTTGTGTTGACCCCCCCCCCCATCCAATCCAGAAGTTAGACCGTTACACTCAGATGTTTAATAGATGGACCTTAGGTGACTTATGCACTTTGATCAAGGCAAAATAGATTGGTTGGTATGATTTATTTATCATAAAGTAGGCTATGGGAAAATTGTAAATAAAATAAAAAAACTTATTGTAGATTGTCAGAGTTTCTAAAAGATCCCAGAGGAAAGAAGGAATTGTTGTGTGGTTTGTACTCATCAGCTAAAGGTAGATGGCTCATTTTCATGAACTTAAAATGTCAAGGAAAAACTGACTAAAGCTGGGAATCGACACAATGGCCAAAAGAGGAAATCAGCAGTGCCTGAGAAGGACAATCCTGAGCATGGCTTAAGCTGTGCTGCAGTTTAAAATTGTTTACCCCTTTTTCTCTCTGGCTTTACCTTTTCTAGCTTTGTTTAGGCTTAAAAGTATGAAAATTGAGCAAAGCAAGGCAGATGTATAAAAACGAATAGAAAATGCTTAACCTCTAAACAAGAGTAACAGAAATGTTCAACTTTGTAAAACATGTTTGTATCTGGGGTCCTTTTTACTTATTTAGCTACAGTTGTTCCCACGGTCTTGAGATGATAATGCATGCTGCACAGACATGGCGGCACTGCCGCATACAGACATTGTAATTGTACAAATCCAAGTCTTCTGTATCCAGTATGGAGTAAAGAGGTACTTAAGGTAAATGATGAGATGCATTTTGGACAAATGGATTCTCTTTCAACCTTTTTATCTGCAGTTAAATTGAGTCTTGTAATAGTTCTGAGGGCCTGACACTGAAATCTCAATTTTGTAATTTTCTTCCAACTGTCTAACCAGACTTCTCTGCAAAACATTGTGGTCATAAGAAGAGTTTCATCTCTGATTTTCTCTTTTGCTCTCTTGTGGTTTACCACTCCAACCTGGGACGGCATGTCTGCTGCCAACAGTATTGTTTGAGACTGCACAAACTTATCAACCAGACTACAGAGCTGGCTCCTGACCGTCTGCTTTTTTGACCTGAGCTGTTCTGACTGTTGCCCTCCATCACAGGAGAATGCCCTTCCTGCTGTTTCTCAGCTGATCTATATTATTATTTGCTGTAGACCAGCTTGTAGAGCAGAAAGATGACAGAGGCTTTCAGCTCTAGATTAGTCCGGCTTTTTTTGTTTCCTGCGTAATTTTGTTGGAATTAGTGATGTTTTTTCCCTTGTAGCTCGATAAAGCATGTTCATAATAATCCAGTGGTTTTCTGTGTGTCTGCTACTATATACAATAGTTACAATACTGACAACTATTCTCCTTGTAAACAAAACTCTGTTTTTGTCTCATCAGGTATGCAGACAAGTAGTTTATTATGAATTGACTTTTGGTTCTTCTGTTCTCTGTAGTGCACCAAGTTCACTGGTAGGTGTAGGTTACCTTAGTAGCAAATTTCTTTCTCAAATCTGTTGGGTATCTTGTTAAAAATGCATGCCTCCCCCCTTCCCTGTCTCCCATCCCTTGGTGGAATGGGAATGATGTTGTCAGTTAAGTGCTGGGAAAAAACACGCTTCGACCACAGTAACTCATTAAATCTCTATAGATTCTGCCCCACAACATGCCTATTGTAACAAAGTCCTCAGAAGGCTTGGGAATGCCATCGAGTGGGCTTGGCTTCATGTTTTATAGCACCACGTGACTGCAGCTCCCTGAGTTGTGGCTCAGAGTTGCATAATGTGCAAGATGTTGTGAAATTGGAAAGTCTTTCTGTTCTTCTGCATCAACTATTCCAGTTTTTTTTCCTCTGAGTTGATGTTATTCTCTCTCTGTGCCCCATCTGTAGTTTGTGGTGCTCTATTGCTGCACATTACACTCTCTGGTCTACAGTTAATTCATTTTTATTTGCCTTACTGCAAACATATGAGCATCAGGAGTTTGTTTTGTTCGGGGTTTTTTGGGTTTGGAATTAAAAACATTAGATTTGGTTAAAAGTGATAAATAATAAAAAAAAAACACTGATTTTAGATGTGCTTCTTTTTTCTATGGAGCAATTTTGATGTCTGACAAGCATATCCATGGAATAAGTATATAACATTATAGGAAGGTAAGAACACAAACAATTAAAGAGTTAAGATAATTAAAGGAATATATATGGGAAATGAGAAATGAGTAGGTTATTATTTAATGCTCTTTAGAGTGCTCATCAGGGAATGGATATTTGAGCATTGTGTAGACTCAAGGTTGGCCGTTTTTTTTTTTTCTTCTTTCAACTTGATTTATACATGTTACATGAAGTCTTATTTTCAAACAGGATGTGTTTGAAATAGGTAAACAAGGGTGTAGTTTGATATAGGGATGGGCGATATATTGAATATATGCGGGATGTATCTGTAGTTCCCCATGCACAATAGTTACAATGACTATCAGAACCATCAAGTACAAATTTGCATGACGACAGTAGGCCGTCTGCATCCACTTCACTGAGTTTCCTTTTTCCCACACATTTAAATGCATCGTAAACCCCTCCGTAAACAGGATTATTTTCTACAGTAACCAGCAAATGAAATATAGCGACAGCAGGTGTTTCAGCAGAGCAATACATGGCAGTGGTTGGATTTCACACCGAGGAGGTGGAACAACAGGCACTAAAAGCCGTGCAAATTGGCACAAAAGCATTTTTGCAAAAGGTAGTTGTACAAATGTGTTCCACCGCCTAAAAAGTGTAAAATGAATAATGTTGGAATCTCTGCATGTCAGCGTCTCCTTGCACACCAAACGTTTAAATCAGCTGTGAAGCAGAAAACGTTGGCTTCGTTGAAAAAGCTATCCCATGTAAGAGATGGGATACGTTATTTAGATGTTTTTTAGATACTCTAATACCTGTGATGTCTTGTTCAGAGGTTTTGCAGGTTTTTTCTAAACTTGGCAATGTTCTCAATTTTACAAATGTTTGTGCTTCTTTAAAATTCCCAGCACGTAAAGATGAATGCAAATACTTTGAAATGCTCTAAAAATGCCCTAATTTTTAGACAGTATTTCCACTTTGTTTTTGTAATTTGAGGTCAATTTATTTTTTCATTCTGTGTTTTTTTTTTTTTATATTATCATACACAAAAGATCCCTTTTTTATTTTGCATCTTATTTAGTATTGTATGTTTTTGCTTTGTTTCCTGTTTGGTTGCTGGGATCACATTAAAAGTTGAATACTGACACTGAAAGACATAATGTGGCTGTATGATTTGTGAAAAGCTTTGAGCTGGTTAAAATATTTGTTTTAAATTTGAAACCAAAAGTTTGAATGAGTATATCAGTGCTATTTTATGCATTCTATTGTTTTGAAGGTAATTTAAACATAACAACATAAGTGTACATGTCATAAACAACATCATATATATATATATATATATATATATATATATATATATATATATATATATATATACATATATATATATATATATATATATATATATATATAGTGTATCCTGATTATAGCCCGAATGTATCGTGATATTAAATTTTCTCCATATCGCCCAGCCTTAGTTTGATATGATACAACATTAAATCAAGTTAGTTTGAAAAAATATTTCCTGAATATGAAATAGGTCGCAAAACTTCTATGGGTGGAAGTTTTGATCCTGTTTTAGTCATAAATCCTTTTCATCATCTAATTTCTCACAATTGTTTGCCATTTGCAACTTCCCTTGAACTTCTGCAGCTACAGTTGGAAATGAAATGGAGGTCATCAATGCAAACCTTCCATTCAGTAAAACTAGATTCTCCCTTTTTAACGTTGTCTAAACACCACCATTGTCTTCTAAAATATTTTATTTTTAAAGACTCCCTTCTGCTGGCCCGTTGGCCTTATCATAACAGGGGTACATTTCTTTCCGTTTTTTTATGCAATTATTTGCTTCCTTAATGTTTTTATTCTGGCTTCAGCTGAAGTTGAATGTGATGCAACCAAACCTGCTGGACTCCTTCTACTATTAGTGTATACACAACACAGCATTACCTCCTCCCCTTTCCCTAATGTCAGTCATGGTCCTGTCTTTCTTCTATGTCATTTCCTACTTCGAGAAAGAGGATTCCATTTTTCATTCCATCTATTACTCATTTTATGTAATGTTTGTAGGTTCAGTAGGCAGATTTACTTTGCTGTTTAAGTGCCCATTCTACAAACAGATTTTTCCTTTTGTTTTCAGTAAACACATTTTGATTTCAGGAAAAGATACATTAATAAAAAAATACATTTTCTATTTGATTATTTTATTTCAGAGGGGAAAAAAAATCCAAATCAATCTGGCCCAATGTGGAGGGAAAAATTATCAATCCATTTTAAGTAATAAAGTGTGTATTATAACATTTTTCTAAAACTTAATTACGTTTCCTGCCAATCTTGTAAGATCAACAAATTAGTTGAATAAAACTTGTCTTGCATCAATTAGATTAGGTAAGCAATTAGGGGACCGATACTAGCCAATAGTAGCCAGCACTGCAGAGGCCTAAAAGTTTATTTTCAAATAACCTGTAAGGTTTCAATTTCTTTTTTCATACTTTGAAAGAGGGATTCTTATGTATTAAAGCTGTTTTACATTTTTTCTTTGCTTTTAAAGCTTTCTTGTTTGGCTTTTAAACCCCATTATAAAATCATATCCCAAAATCAATTATCATAAAAACTCTATGTTGATACTTAATCTCACTTTGTTTTAATTTAATTACTGCTAATTAATTGCTAAGATTAGACCTACACAACAGATTTAGAGCTCAGCAGGGGTGCATCATTTGTTTAAAGCTCTGCACAATCTAAAAATAGAAACGCTGGCAGAAATCATCATTCTATTCTAACGAACCTCCATAACATTTTTTGAGTGTGGGGCGTTTGCTTTTGAGTTTACCAAACTTTTAATGCTATGATGTTTTAACTTATGTGAGAGTTGTAGAAAAAATGTGATGGAAAAAAAACTATAAATCTTACATTTCTTACTTAAGAATCATAGTATTTATATAAAGCTTATTTCCCCATAGTGGTGAAATTATTCATCTCCATTCTAACTTTTTTTTATGTTTCCGGCAGTAACAGTAAGATTTTCAAATCATCAACATTTCCAGGTCGCTTGGAGAAACAAATGCTCTGTCCACTACCCACTATACCATCCTGTGGCAGTTCCAATCCCTGACTACTGGTAGCTTAACTAGAAGTTGTGGTAACTTTAAATTCCCATAAGAGTTAAATAGAAAGCTTTATTGTAACTGTGTACAGAAAGTAAAATGTTATTTCATCTGGTAGCATCTCCTTAGCAGCTTTTTGCAGTGGTGTCAAAAGTACACATATTTGTTACTTAACCCCTTGAACCCTACGGACCCACCGGCGGGTCCAGCTGCTACGTGACCTCGTAATTTTACCAAACCCCCAGTATTGATGTAAAAAACATATTTGGCACAGTTTGGTGACATTTATGGATAAATGTGCCAAAATGGCCTCTCCGCCTAAGAAATTTCTCACTAATACCATTCTAAAATAAATATGATTCATCTGATTGAGTCCAAATTTGGCATATTTTTACACAACATTTAGATTTGAAAGTCTGTACTACTTTTTTGTGCTATAAATAATATTTTGGTAGTGTTTTGCAATGTTTATTTCAAAGAAAATTTTGGCGAGGTTCAAAAAAAGCAAAAATATTTTGTATTTTGTCCCTAATATTTCAGGCAGGGTCAAAGCTACAATGGTGCTGACACCAGAAAACCATTCTATGACATCTTACCTTTACAGACGTACCAAAAGTTTCTTCTTAAATCTAATAGCTTTGAGGCTATAAGTTATTTACTTTTGTGTGTTTTTATCAGGCAGAAATTTATTTATACCCCCTTAGGGTGTAAGAGGTTAAGTAGAAGTATAGATACTGCAGTTTAAAAACCCTCTGGTAGAAGATGAAGTATAAACTTGACCTCTTTACTCAAGTAAAAGTGAAAAAGTATGTTCTCCAAAAACTACTTAAAGTATAAAATAACCTGTAAAAAAAAAAAACAGATGCCACTATATGAATCGAAAGCAAAATTTTTCGACCATTTCAAAACAATTTTTTAAGATAGGGCCAAGGATGAGGGAGGTCTTGTTGGTCTCCATTTCCGATACGCTCTCTCCTGTGTCCAACCTTTCAGAAATTTCTTTTTCTGAATCCTACATTGTAGCATGGCGTAGACAATTTGCTTTGCAGTTTGAAGAACACCTGCTTGCTTCTGATGATTTCCTTTAACTAACCAAAGCCAAGAGTAACAAGTAACGTTTGTTTTAAAAGGCAAGGAATAGAAAGTACAGATACCTGTGTGAAAATGTAATGAATAGAAGTCAGAAGTAGGAAGAAAAATAAGTAATGGAGTAAAGTATAGATGCCTAAAAAGTACAGTAACAAAGTATTTGTACTTCGCTACTTGACACCTCAGGCTATTTGTGGAATTTAAATATACATTTTGAAGAAGACTGAGCCTTTTACTGGAAAGCTACCTCTAAAAGTTGGTCTTACCAGAATTTTACAACAAAAATACAAAAACTAGCAGAACTTTCACTTGCTGAAATGACCTACAACCTACAAGTCTTAAGTGCTGACAGCTCACTCAGTAATGGTAATGAGTAGAACTACCTTTGAATTTCTGAACTGACTGACATTACTGTCCTTGTATTTGCAAATTAGTCTTTCAGGATTTTAAAACTGGAAAAAAGGATTTCAACCCAAAAAGAGAGTGCGTCACTATTCAGGTTGTTTATGTGGTGCTTTAATCTGCCGAAGAAAACCATGATTGATAAAGAGTAATATAAAACTTGATTTAATCTATTTGGTTTATTTGTGACTCTTAATGTCAGTCATGAGTGTAGCTTGTAATGTTTACTTTTAGCTCTTTAGCAAATAACTCCCTTGCGACACTGCATACCTCAGCACATGTAAGCTATGTTATCTCTGTTTAGTACTAGAGTTGTATGCATGGGAAGTAAAGCTGGAACGACGACGGGATATTGTTGTTCTACTCTGTAAATCCTATTTGTCTACTCTAAATTAAATCAGTATATTATTATTATATATTATATGATTATAACAATATTTTTTTATCTGTGGTGACACTGATTTTTTTTTTCTTTTTAAAAATGTAACAAAAACTTTGCTTTAAAACAAAAAGTGGACAAGATGATACAGCAGGATTTAGGTAGAAATGTTAAGGAATGAGGGAAGTTGTTAGGAATGAGAGGCAAGCAGAGTGAAAGAGGTGGGGCCTTGTCGTCTTATCTGCACATTCCTGCAGATTGTGTGTGTGTGTGTGAGTGTGAAGGGAGGGGTAGGTAGGGAATGCTGATAGCTGTGTGTATGCTGATTGGCTGAATCCAGTTCCAGAGCTGGATCTGGTTGTCATTCTCAATGCACTGGTTTGCAGTTTATAACAACAGGCACAATAATAAATCCGGTTCCCCGTGTTTGTGTGTGTGTACATGTGAGAGTATGCTTGAGTGTGTGTGAGTTGTCTTAATACAGTCTCCCAGAGATGGTCTACTACCTATGTCCTTGCTGTATTAACTTTTATGTTCTCTTTTTAGTTAATATTCACATGTAGCTGTGAATATGTAAAAAAAAAAAAAAAAAAAAAAAAAAAAAAAAAAAGAAAAGAAATAGTCTTTGGCTATGAAACATGTTTTCTAGTTTCTAGTTTGCCAAGACTTTAGATAAAATGTGGAGTCATTTTGTTGTGCAATAAGGTTAAATTTTAAAAAGAAATAAACTAAAAATAGCCAATCCCATGATGCTCCCTGGCCATTAATATGTCCCAGTTTGCACATCCAAATAAAAGAAGAATCTTTTAATAGAAAATATCTGTCTGCTCATGCTTTTGTAAGAAGAGGTTAAGACATTTTCAGAAGGAAAACGTGCTTTCTAAGAGGTCATCGAAGTTTGTGAGAAAGCCACATTAATTCAACCCACAAGGACTGTGGTAAATGTAAATGAGAAAAGTCAAAACCTACCCAAAAGTTATGGTTCTCCTCTTCAACCTCTATACTTCCTGTTTCTCTGGGCACAAAAAATTAGTGTGGTTGAGCTGAGATGACTTTGCTGCTGGATAAGCTGCCTACACAGTAGTAGCCTAGCCTAGCTTTGCGTGTGTGTGTGTGTGTGTGTTTTAGTTACAGCTCACCCCATTGTCTGCAAAAGTATTAGCTGACCAACAACATCAGATAAAACTCACTTGTAAATGGGGACTTTATTAAGTATATACAATCTATTTGGTATCCCTTGATGACCTGCATTTTTTGTGGAACAAAAGCTCTAGCTGCCCACATTAAATTAAAAAAAAGTATTTCAGTAAGAGATAATGAGAGATAATGTGTGCTTTCTGTAAAGCTAATTTCACAGTTACAAAAACATTGTGGAATCATGATTCATAAAACAATCATTATGGTGCGTTCACACCAAAGGCATTCGGGGCGGCAAAGCATCTGATTTACATGCAAAGTCAATGGTGGACAGCATCAAGCAGCGTTGAGGGTTCCGGCAGAGCGCCCAAGCATCCTGGAATCTCAGTGTCAGAAATTGTTGCAGCTTGACACATAGCATCAACCAATCAGAAAGCTATTCCAGAAGTTTTCTTGAAGACCGACACTACATGCAAGCTCCACAGGGGATGTTTTTAGGTGCAAAAAAGGCCAAACTGTTGACTAGCTTGTAAAGACAGAAGAGAGCAGATAAACAACCAGAGCGTTGAAGTGTCAAAGCATCTTGACCAGTGTTTGAGCCAGCATTCAAATTTTGCCTTTTTTGACACCCAGAACTTGTGAACGCACCACAAGACAAATAAATTGGATATGCCCAAAATGGAGCTTTGTAGCAAACGTCCTGGTGGATTTTGCATGTAGAAGAAGATAAATATGTGAAGCATCTCTCACTCATAGTTAAGCATGGTGGAGGATCTATGATGCCTCTGGATAACATCTCTTTAACAGCTCTTTGAAGTTTGAGGATATTTTTAAAAGTAAAAGTCTTGTAACCTCTTTTAAAAAATTGAAAATGGATAGTTAGAGAAAACATATTTGCTGAGTAATTATGCTAATGTCCAAATCAAACTTTTTTCTTTTTTTTTTCTCAAACATCCCTAAATAAACCTCCTCCTTCTGATTTCTTAGTCCCTAAAACTTAATCCTACAGAAGCAATTGTTGGTGAGCTTTAGGGCATGGCAGTGAGTCGATTTTTATCAATTTATCATATCTGTTTATGGTGACTTGTTTTTTTTTTGTGTTTTTTTTATGTTTTTTTTTTTTATGTTTTTTTTTCCCTACCAATAGGCTCATTGGGTTTTCATAGCTCAGTGTGACATCAGTTCATCCCTCTTTGTTCTTTGATACTCGGGATTGATAAAAAAGTCTAATACCATGAGCTGTAAATCTTTAGTTTGTTGTATCTTCATTCTTTGTTGTAAAACGTGATTATCTTACAAGCATGTTTTGCTGAGTGAATTTTATTTCCCAATAAATATGGTCAGGTCACCTCTTAGAGTGAATGTTTGAGTGAATGATAAAAGTTTGTTTTTTTACAGTTATCCATATGATATGTCATTTTTTGACAATCATAAACTTAAAGTAGAGAAGCGCAAACTTTTTACTGGATTTGGTAGGAAAAACACTGGAGATTAGTTTTTTTAAATCACGTGGCATGAAATCTACAGGTTTTCTTTTTAGGGCCAAGGCTGGTACTGAAGAGTTTGATTAATTTACTAATTATTCACTCCCAAGTATGTGTTGCTAATTTTTCTGTTGAACCAAATATGAGAATTTAATAACAAATAAAGCAAAAAAAAAAAAAAATTGAAAAGGAATGACTGGCAATGAGTGTGCTTTGCATGATCTTAAGGCATGGCAGCTGAATGTGCTAATGAATCTGTGAATGCATGCATATATTTGCCCATGATGATATGATAAAAAAAAAAAAATAACATGGGTACAAAATATCATTCAGTAGATGCACGGGTCCATCTCTTTTTCAGCTGAGGAGAAGTCAGCATAAAAGAGGATCCAGGAAGTGTTGTCCAAAATCTCCTACCTATCGTCTTGCATGTTTTACAACTAAAACCTCAGTTCAATCACATCCCCTTCCCTGGCCTTGGGAGAACTTCATAATATACTTTCAGCAGGGACCAATTAAATACATGTAGGATACCAGGACCTTAAGGACTGGAGTTAGACACCTCTAATCCAGAGAGGCTGGTCAGAGAGGAATCCTCTCTCTGTGTATGTATGTCCGTCCATCCATCCATCCATCCATCCATCCATCCATCCATCCATCCATCCATCCATCCATCCATCCATCCATCCATCCATCCATCCATCCCTCCCTCTTTGCTTTTATGATACAGAGTAGACATCAGAGGGAAGCATTACTCAGATTAATGTTTTAATCCACAAACCCTAGATTATGTTATTTTTTTCCTCCATCCTCTCTTTTCTAGTAGCAGCTCTGTATACTTTTCAGTCAGATGTGTGTTTTTGAGAGTGTGTGAATTCGCTCTGATGCTGAGGGGAGTCCTCCAATGTATCACAGAGCTGTTGGACAGAGAAGTGATGCTCTTTGAAACTAATTAACTCAAGCACATTTGAGCACGTCAGCACGACAGCACATCACAGCTGACTGAAGCTCCGCATCATCATCTTCTTCTTCTTCGTCGTCATTATTTGCCTATGGCTATCTGTGTGCATACTTTTATTGCTCTCGTTCCTTTTGTCGCACAAGCAACCTTCCCTAAAAGATTGTTACTGCAGAGTTAATCTTTTTAAATACGTGAGGTGCCAGCAGCTATTTCATGAAGGTTGTAATTACTGAGTGCTGCACGGCTCTGCAGAACACAGACTAATCTGAAAGACAGAATGTAAACTCTTGCATCAGTGGCTTACACATGCCATGTGTTTGCTGCTGAGTGCTTGCCCTCCAGGAAGAGCATGTGTGTGTCCTTAATTATGTGTTAGTGTGCGCCTCCTTCCTCAAGCTTTCCTTCAAGTCCAGTAAAAGTGGAGAAGTTATCACTATGAAGGCAATAATTAGTTCTCACCTCATCTCCTTTATAAATCAAATAAATGTACAATTTGCCACCTAAGACTTCTTGTGGGTGATACAGTGACTCTTTTTTAGGCAGCAGGCCTAATGCCTAGGTGAAGTGATTTAGGAGAACTTTTCACTGGTTTGCCATTGGGTTATTCAGGAAGCTGGAGCTCTTTCCTGCAAACAGGAAGCGGAGGGATTTCCTGTGTATGCTGTGACTGCTCTAGCTCACATCCTGCCTCTGGCTATCAGAGAAGTCCAGAGAGACTGACTTTAAGCTTTGTTAGGATTTTACCTCTCATTTGTCACAAAGACATTACTTTACGTGACCCTTGAGTCAATATATATCTCTAAACACCTCTAAGTGACGATAACAAAATACTCCAACTCTCTCACTTGATGTCAACCAGCGCAGTGCTGAGCTGCTCAACCTCGCCCACATATTCATCCCCTGTGCTCTCTATCAAAAAGGGAGTTTGGGATTGAGTTTTTGATACACCCACAGCCTGAAACATTCCTGTGGTTCCAATAAAGGGAAGGTAGAAGAATGGAGGCTGTGAGTAATGACTGAGTGGACAACAGCTGCATTGGTGAAGCATTGATGAAGAGCTTGTTTTTAACTTTTCCTGAACTCCCTCAAGCTTTGGGTTTTACTCATACGGTGACCTCATCACCACCTGTTGCTGCTGTGCCAGTTTTTTTGTTGGAAGAAATGTTACAGGAAAGAGACTAAATTTAGGTTTTGGGATGTAATTGACACCTCATAGCCAAAACTGTTGTATAATCCCGGTTCACATATTTGTAGCTGTTCTGAAACTCCTGCAGTTGGTGCTCTATGAATGACTTTCCTTTTCACATTCCTGCAATTAAAAGGTATATTCTATTTCAAGTTGCATAAATTAGAGATGCACAAATCAGCCCCAGATTTGGCCAATGTTTCTTTGATTGGCTCCAGTTGATGTTCAGCATATTTGAAAATGTATTAATTAAATGGGTTAACAAAGAACCCAATTAGATGTTAGATGGTGGTTGTTGATTTTGTCATTGCCAGTGCAGTGGTTTGGTTGAGTTCTTTTTTTTTTCTTTCCCCAGCAGCAGACAATTATTGTCCATTTCATCCTAATTCCTATCTACTCAGTCCATAGCTATGCCCTGCAGAGCTGGATTTTTCTCTTTCTTTGAAGAGCTTCAGTGTGCTGTTATCATCTCTGCTGGTCTGTGTTTTGATGGCGAAAGCAGAGCCAAGCAAGACTAACTGTAGCCTGAACAAAGAGGCCCTGTAGTGTTAGATCATGACTGGTTTATGTGCATGTGTATTTATGTGTATTGGTGTGAGTGTGTGCACAGAAAAGTATATGTGTGTGATTTGGTGGTTGCTCTTTGTTTCCCTGCCCTGGGCTTTGCTGGCCAGAGCTCAATCCTGACTAATATGCATGTATAAATACACTATGCTGCCGTCACTTCGCCCAACATCAAGAGTACCATTGTTTCACACAACTCTGTGACTTCAGAGATAAAACCTCATTCTTTGTTTTAAGTGACTGTTTTCACTATTGTTAAATACCCCCCCAACCCTTGTGTTGTGTTGAGTCCCTTGTGTTTTTGCTTGTTTTAACCTCTGAGTATTAAAAGGTCTTTTAGAACTTGCAGTATTTTACATCAGAGCAATCATAATTGTTATAAAACCGTGGCTCGAAACATCTCTAACAGCCAGATGTTTTTATGCTTGTTGGTGAAATATTATATAATGTTCTCTCATCTACACCTCAAATATGTGTCAACATTAACTTATCATTATTTGGATGTTTTTGGTATCAATGGCTGCTTGTTTTTCTCATCCGTCATTTCTACTGTTGTCATTTTTTCAGCTTACTCATAACTAGCAAATTAAGTTGTTTTTCTTTTTTTGCAAAATGATGCAAGTAATTGATCAATGAAATAACTTTAAGTTGATTTAATAAACAAAAAATTAATTGATAAGCTGCCATTTTCTTAAAGACCTGAGTTTTGTCTTCTATCAAAAGGATCTTTTTATAACATGAAGGGAACAATATTTTTTATACTATGCTTAGTTAAAGAAAAGTAGTAAATCCTGAAGATTCATCAGTCCAGGTTTTTAAAGGCCGATGGCCATTATTTTGGCAATCTAACTGATCCCTGATGTGCTGCTGATTTTTCGGCTCATTCTCAGAGCCCATACAGTTTTGTTTTTTTTTCTTTCACCATTTACAAAAAAAATGGCACAATTCTAACAAATGTCTCACTTGGCTCCATTTAAACAAAAACAAACATTAGCATATACACATTAGCCTGGGTGCCAGTCAGAACTTAGTCCCGCCCACAAGGTTTGAGTTCGGGGAAGTTCGGTCTGGCTCTGCTCCATAGTAGCGCGAGTATTAAAGCCCACTGTCAGGCGATCCAATCAAATTGTCAGGGCGGGCTTTATACGATGATGGACAGATGATCAAGAGTAACGTAATCAACCACGTGACCAAAGCGCGCTAGGGTGACAACAATAATGGCTGCCGCCGGAGAGTTTGGGTGATTAGATTCTGCTATTAGGTCTGTTCTAGAAGATATCGACAGCAAATTAATTTTAAAAGAGGAACAGAGAAACGCGATCAAGTCTCATCTTCTTATTCTAGGCGTGAAACTGCACGCTTTGATTTTTGTGGACAACAACTATGCCTCGCTTAACATACGTCACGTACTCCGTTGCTCTTATTGGTTGTAGATCTATCCAATTGAGTGCAGAGGCATTTTTTTTCCTGGTTCGTTCGAAACACGCCCCATAATCACAGCTCTATGGAGCAGTATCAGACTCATATTCTGACTAGAATTGAGTAGGACTACGTCAGGCTATATACACATAGCACATAGCAATAAGACTAAACTAAACGTCACTAATGAATACTAAATTACATATTAGTTGCAATGCATATTCTTCAAGTGATCTCAAAGCATGGTTGCTGAATTGACCCAAACTTTTTTAGCTCTGCCCTCTTTTTGTTTTCAACAAAGTTTTTGCTCCTTCTTAATCTGTCACCCTGCTTCAACCTTTTCAACAGTTGAAAAAATAAAGGTCAACAGCAGTAAATTAAATATTGCAAGAACATAAACTACTATCCACTTGAAGTCACTAAAAATACCGCCTTTAAAATGCAGTTATTTTAAGTCAAGCTCTTTATTTTATATTGTTACAGAATATACAATTGCTATTGATAAATAAATTTTAAAAATACTCTACCTGGGTCATTTATTCATTTAAGTTCTGCCACAGCCCACTGCATGTACACTGTGTCACCGCACTGATTTTGGGAACAGCTAATGATCTGTCAATGCATTTAATATATAATATTGGACAAAAATGGCAGCCAGCCGATGTATCTGTTTATCTCATAAATTGTTATATTTTACCTATTTCTTGTGCCCGGTCTATTTAATAGTGAGTGAATAAACAAAGTTATCTTACACATTATATAAACTTATTTATTATATTAGAAAATGTATCTAGTATAACAAAACTGGAATCTTTTAGGTTACTGTGATGGATTCAGACTGAAGGCAAGAGGAGTCACAGGTATTATAATACAAAAAACGAAAGTTTTCTTTTAAGCCCAGAAGTTCTATTTTAGAAAACAAACCCTCAGCTCATAGAAGAGGTCCAAGGAATAGAATTCAACTCAGGCAAAAAGGTGAACTAGACGACTGACTGCAAAAACATAATTTGATTCAGTTCAATTCAGTTTATTCAATTCACAACACATGTCATCTCTAGGCACTTTACAATTTGACCAGATCATACAGTCAAATTGATTCAAAGTTTTCTTTCTAAGGTAAACCAGTTGATTGCATCGACTCATTGACTCGAAGGTAATCCCTCATAACTGACCTACCAAACAAATCACACACAAACAAACATATCACTGGTTGATCAGACTGTTATAACACAATAGAAATATTTACTATTTACACGAAATAACACTGCACAGTTACAGAAATCATATGCCGAACACAAAAAATAACTTAATCTGAAGAAATTAGAGAACCCCCCAATGTCACTCACACAGGCTATCAGACTATTTGCTACTTAATTTCAACAAAGTGGATGCTGACTGTGACTTTGCTCTTTTTTTATTTATTTTAAACATATCCTGCATTCAGTGTTTGGAAAGAGTGCTGTTAGCTGCACCTTTAAAAGGGTGATTCTGTTTGCTCACTTAGGAATGTCAAAACTTTATTTCATGAAGTACATTAACTTACAAAAGTCTTCCCAATCCACCATTCTTTTTGCTAGTATGTCTTTTTCTATCGTTTTACAAGCATTTTGAATATTTACATTGAAAATTACATTTTTTTTTCCAGTTTTCCATCATCAAATTCTTGCCTCCAAAGTACAGCAGAGGAGCCCATAAGGCGTCTCATCATAGATTCATGTAGGGCTGCAACTAACGACTATTGCTATAAATTTGATTGCTATGAATTTGAATCCAATAAACCATTTATTGGCAGTTTATCTTCAGTTGAATATTTGTTTACATCACTGTTTTTACGTCAGATGTATTAGTAACAAATTTGACATTTTAAACTGACAATGGAGAATCTAAAAAAAATAAGGTAAGTTGGCAAAAAAAAAAAACATCTAGAAAACTTTTTATATCCACATCAGAGCATTGGGCTGCTAAAATATCTCTCTTGTGTTTGACTACTCTTAAAGCTATCTTTATAGTCCAAGTTCAGCCAAATGGGAGAGACCACCTGCAGGTCTTATAGCTCGGTCACATGAGTCCGACTAACTGTTTTTTCTCATGGCGTACCCCATCTCTGTCTGCCTGAGCTAGTGGATGAATGAATCAGTGAATAGATGGATGAGTGTATCACAAAACATTTCAGAGGAAGGGATGCGTTGAGGAATGCTGTGGCTAAATGGGTCAGGTCCCCTTAGACAATGGTGGCTTTACTTTGTGATACGCCGGAGCAGACAGGAGGGTAGAGAGGGGGTACACCCATGCTCTCTGTACCAATTATGGACATAAATAACTTCCTCATATGGCTGCCATGGAAATTAGGGTCAAATGGTTAACTCTGTTTTCAAATAACTGATTCACTTTGGTATGTTACAGAGCAGAAATAGGAGGAGATATTTTAAGCAATTTAGGACCATTGTGAGCATTGTTTTAAAGCTGGTACTGATCAAGTTTCAGCTCTTGTCTGTGTTTTTCAATATTCTGCAGACTTTGTCATGTCAGTGTCTCTCTCTTTATGTTTGTTGACTGTTTATGTACAAAACTCAGGCATCAAGTGTCTTGACCCGTTGGCAAATACCAGACACTCTTATCAGGTGTCTCTTAATACCGCTGCAGATGGCAGGGATGCAGCGTGGCGTTCCAGTAAACTGTATATTTAGAATCAGGGAAGGTGATGACACTAATGACCAGGGTGATGTTGAAGATGACGGGTGAGAAGGTTTAAAGATTAGGTGTTGATTAGAGGGTGTGCTGGTGAGATTATCAAGATGACAGGGTGGACTCCTGACGTGTTATTTGAAAAGGCTTAAAGCTGCGGTAAATTAGTACCCTTTCCATGTGTGCCGGTGTTTGTCAAGAACTCTGCTACAGCATAACTCTCAGTCCCTGCAAGCGGGGAACACGGTTACTTAAATGGCTGAAGAGAAGTGGAGTGGAGCTGTTATTCAAAGAAAGATGGAGAGCACTTGAGAAGACTTTGATGCCTGATCAAAGTATATTTGGCATGGCTTTAGCAATATAAAATACAGTCTGATCTCCTATGTTTGGAACACATGATCAGTAGATCAATCAAAATGGTTTTGTCGCAAAACTATTTTCTTCCAAATTATACCAATTTCATCAAAACTATGGACTCCTCAAATTAAGCCCAGTAAGCACACCTGAAAGAGATTGACTGATACAGTTTGTTTTTTCCTTTTAAGGCCGATGCTGATACCAATTATTGTGGCATCAGTCTATACAATCACTGTTTTTTCGGGGGAGGGATTCCTTAGGTCAAGATTGTTTTTTCTTTCTCTATTTACATGATAAAATGACACGTTAATACAAATAACACCAATAACAGTAAAAATTTAAATTTAAACAAAGAGAAATGTATTTACAATGTGATCTGGAGGTATGGCTGCTGAATGCAATAATGAATCGGAGAATGCATGCACATGCTAGATGCCAATAAAAGAAAAAAAAATATTGGCAGCAAACATCAGTCAGAAAAAAAACAGCATGTACTTGAGTTTCTTTAGTAATAAGGTGTTAAAAAAGCAATTTCAACCTGAAAATGCACAATATATCAGTATATATTCACAGTAATTTGTTGTACATGCAAACTTTTGGTACCTGTGTAAAAGAAAGACTTGCCATCATGTCTGATGTATTTGTAATTAAGCAAAGAAGAAAAAAAATAAACAAATAAAAAAACAGTAAACAAACAACTTTATGATCATTTGAAACCCCATGAGATGCCTGAGGTTCTACTAATCAACATTTTTACAATAACTTGGCTCAAATGTTTTGAAATGCATTGGGATTATAAGGTCCTGTCAAGGAATCGGTAGCATTTCAGTTTGTCATAGTCATATCTTTATGGTGAGTCAAAATAAGCGGGTCAGCTAGGAATAGCTTGAGCTGTGACACTTTACTTAAAAAAATGTATGAATTCCAATTTAATTAAATGTGTTCTCAAAAAATCTTGTTGCTGTTTAAAGAAGTAAAAAAAAAAAACGAGGCTTTCAGGTGTGTTAAGGAAAAAATGAGCAGGGTGGCAGACTACAGGAGCCGATTAATACCTCAGTTGGTCCTATTTTCCCCAGCATGCCAGAATGGCAGCATAAATTCACCCTGTTGGTCCAGGCAGCATCTGACAGGTCTTTAACTAGGCTGCTGTTACTCAGAATGTCCTCACACTTTCCCACTGAAGCATAAAGTGATGGAAAAAACAGACTGATTTACCTTGTTGAAAATACAACAAGAACTCAAGTTACATTTACTTCAAGCCCACTTCTAGATAATGGGGTTACATAAATCGATAAATTCCAAATTTTGTATGCAGTTATCATTTATATTTGGCCCCATTATGTCAAAAATAAAGCTGCTTGTACTTTGAGTACTTTAATGATTATATCTGAAGCTGGGCCTTCATGTAGGCAGAGCTTTTAGCTGTCCCTTTCACAACACCCCCAAAATAATGAATATTGATAATGTTTAAGTATTTGTACCAAATTAGCTCTGTTTATGACACTGATCCTTTTTCTCCTTTGTTTGGTCCTGCAGAGTGCAGCAATGGAAGAAACAATAATATGGGAACAGCATACGGTGAATCTTCACAGGGTAAGTTCTCACTACTTTCAAAACCAACTCTTCCCTGCCGTCTTCTCCCTGCTTCTCGTTAGCAGCACACTCTTCCCTCGTTCCTCTCAGGCCTTCTCTCGAATCCTTTGTCCATCCACACCCCTTCTCTCCTTAACCTAGAGACCTGCGGGTTCAGGAGCAGGATGTGTGCTGATAAAACAATAGTCAGGGAATCCAGATGGCAGGAAACGAGTCTAAGGAAGACAAAAATCGGCATCCTTTTCCTTGCCGTTACATTACACTTCCTCTCCTGCAGCTAACTCTTCTACTTCATGATGGTGCTTCAGAAAAAAAAAAATCAGATCTGTGATTAATTAACTTTTTGTCCTGTTATTATGATTGAGCCGCCTTGCATTTTTTCATAAGGCTGCAATCAGTTCTCCAAAACTACACCCTGGCTGTTTTATGGTATCCAAGATTTCTGACTGCTAAGCGTTGAGACGGTAAACCATGCATGGATGAAGCTGCTGTATCATGGGATTGAGGCAGAGCACCTGTCTAGACTGGCCTTGCTTGCGGTAATCTAATTAGTAGCAGCTTTATTGAAGCTGGAGGAGCGGCGCAGTGTGACCTCAGCCTTGCAGCTCTTATGTTACGATGTCGTAGTGAGATTTGTCCGTTGCTTCACAGGCCTGCTCTCTTGCTTCTTTATTTGCAACAGCAAAGTACAAAACCCTACTAAAGATTTGCAGAGTATCGTCTTGTCAATTAGCTAAGCTTTTACACACCTGTTTTATCACATTGAAATGTGAAAATGCAACTCTATTAGCTCTGCACATTATTAGGAAGTCATTAGATCAGGTGTTATTGTAAAATATTGTAATTCTTATGATGGATGTTTTGGAATTGATCATTTGCAGCTCTTGTCTGAATTATATAAATACTCTTATCAGTATCAGTCAGTGTTGTGTGTGTTTCTTGTTGACAGGCTGCTGGATTTGGGTTTGGCATCGCCATCTCAGGTGGACGAGACAACCCTCATTTCCAGAGTGGAGAGACATCAATTGTTATATCTGATGTGCTGAAAGGAGGACCTGCAGAGGGTTCACTTCAGTAAGCTGTGGACTATTTCGCTGTTGATTCTTTTTTTGTTTTTCATTTCTCATAATTTTTAACATCTGATATTTTTTTTGTTTTAGAGAAAATGATCGAGTCGTTATGGTGAATGGTGTCTCTATGGATAACGTGGAGCATGCGTATGCTGTTCAGCAACTACGCAAGAGCGGCAAAAATGCAAAGATTGTAAGTTAAGCACATCTTACTGAATGTTTTATATCATCATTACTGTCTGGCCTGTTTCATAAATAAGGGAAACCTAATATTAACCAACTTTAACATTCAAAATATCTCTTTCTTTCCAGACTATTCGTCGGAAAAGAAAAGTACAAATCCCAGTTTCCAAGCCCGGTGATAGGGAAACAATGTCTGAGCATGAGGAAGAGTACAGCGATGAAGATGAGCGTTATGATCGCCAAAGGCGTCACACGCGTGAGCGGAGTAACAGCGGGAGGCGGGATCTCAGTCCCTCGAGGGAGAGAAGCATCTCACCACGATCTGATCGCCAATCGCGAACCTCATCTGCTCCTCTCAAGCCCTCCAAGGTCACCCTGGTCAAATCCCGCAAAAATGAAGGTGAGTTTTGATCGTTTGGGTTCAATCCCCATAGCCTCCACTCTGGCTTCCTGAGCAAGACCCTTAACCCCACACTGCTGCCCGGGCACCCCATGATGGCAGCCCACTGCTTCCAAGGGGATGGGTTAAATGCAGAGGTAAATTTCTCCAATGTGAGATCAATAAAGTTAAATTTCTTTAGAATCACTTTAAAATGGGCTAAAGAGAAAGTAAACAAACCAATCATTTGGCAGAAAGAAAAGGGAATTACTACTCAAAGTTTCTCATATTAGCTGCCAGTTAGATATTATAAAAAAAGAATCCAAATACCGTAAATTCCGGACTATAAAGCGCACCTGATTACAAGCCGCACGCTCTAATTTTAGAAAGAAAATAAATTTTGTACTTTTATAAGCCGCACCGGATTTAAAGCCGCAGGTTTCCCACATTGTATGAGATATTTACAAATAAAGATATTACACGTGAGCATTTTTTAACGTTTGATTTAATCCATATGATAAAAAAACAAATACGGTACATATTATGAACGTTTTTTTTTTTTTTTCAAACTACCTGTAACACATTTTAAAACACATGTGTCGGTAACACGCAAATAACGCTGCATGTGCCGGGACTTTTAATTGAACAACTCATTGAACAGAACATTGCTGCCGACCAGGAAAAGTCCTTAATCATTTTCTTCTTCCTCCTGCGCACTAAAACCCTCAAAGTCCTCTTCCTCGGTGTCTGAATGGAACAGCTTCAGGATGCTGTCGCTGACTTCAGTCTCATCTTTGTCGCTCTCACTTGAGCACTCGCGGTCCTCTTCATCCCGCAGCAGCCCAGCCTTCAAAAACCCGCCGGTGATGCTGGATGTTTTTACACGGCTCCACGCATTGAGAACCCACTGGCAGACATCGGTGAAAGATGCCCTTCGCATGCGGCCAGTTTTGGTGAAGGATTTCTCGCCAGTGGTCATCCACGTCTCCCACTCACTGCGCAGTGCCACTTTAAATGCATGGTTCACACTGATGTCCAGTGGTTGCAAATACTTGGTGGTGCCCCCAGGAATCACAGCTGCAATTGAGTTTGTCCTCTTGATGGCAGCTTTTACAGAATCTGTAATATGGGCCCTCATGCTGTCCATCACGAGCAGTGCTTTTTTTTTGATGAAAAAATCCCCCCGGACGCTTGCCATAGCACTCCGTAAGCCATTCCTTCATTAGGCTTTCTTCCATCCAGCCTTTCTTATTAACTTTCACCACGATTTCTTTTGGGATTTTTTCCTTTGGCATTGTCAGCCGCTTAAAAATCACCATGGGTGGAAGCTTTAGTCCGGATGTTGTGCAGCTCAGAACACAGGTAAAGTGCGTCCTCTCGTGACCCGTGGTTTTTACTGAGATGGACGAGTCACCTTTTTTATTAACAGTCCGCATGAGAGGCATGTCATAAGTCAAAGGTACTTCATCCATGTTTATAATTTCATCTGGCCCGATGGAATGCTTCGCTATCTTTGTTTGGGTGAAAGTACGGAAGAGAGCGAGTTTTTCCTCATAGTCGGGAGGGAGCTGCTGACACAACGTCGTGCGCGCCCGGACCACCAGGCCTTTTCGTTTCATAAATCTGAAACACCACGATGGCCCACCTCTGAAATCTTGAATTTTCATGTCGGTGGCTATTTCTTTAGCCTTCAGCCTGATCTGCACGGTGGATACACCGCGGCATCCCGCTCGCTGTGTGTTCACCCAGTCTTCAAGACAGTTTTCAAGCTCCGGCCACCTGCTGTGATTACCTCTGAAAGCTTTCGTGGTCTTTTTGCACCGAGTCAGTTCCTCACGCTGTTGTCTCCACCGTCTCACCATCGACTCATTTATCCCAAAATGACGTGCGGCAGCTCGATTTCTGTTTTCAATCGCCAGATTTATTGCCTTTAATTTAAAAGCGGCATTGTATGCTTTTCTTCGAGTATCCATGTTGAGGGTCAATATGAATGACTGATTTACAAGACTGCAAATAACAGTGAAAGTGAGAATTATGTATCGCACAATTTCATTTGACCTCTCTGAATATCCATCAATTTAATTGGTCTGTTTTTCGCGCCATGAAAAAAAAAATTTATTAGCCGCACTGTATTATAGGCCGCAGTGTTCAAACAGCGGGAAAAAAGTAGCGGCTTATAGTCCGGAATTTATGGTACAAGAAACAAAGCTATCTGAGACCCACATTTATAGTGTAATATAGATGCTCACTGTGCTGTTTAGAAGCCCTCAATAAAAACTGATCCTGTCAGTGAGCCCCAGGGCAGCTGTGGCTACAATGTAGCTTGCCACCATCAGTGTGTGCTTGTGAATGGGTGAATGAATGTAGTGTAAAGCGCTTTGGTCAAGTCTCCTGACTTGAATAAAGGCGCTATATAAGTACATGCCATTTACCATTTTATTCTTTCAGAAAAATTGTCATGTTATTTTTTTGATATTTCTATAATAAAATGAATATTATCATTATGTTGATTGCATACATGTAGAGAAAGAGAGAACGGCAAGGTTGTCCTAAATTGGTTCTTGATCTTCAGGAAGGAAATGAATAAGACTTAATGGTGTTATTAGCATTTTATTTTTCTTGGTGAGAAGCAGTCTGCTTTGCAGGTAATGTTTTCCATTTGCAACTTGTGAAATTTAGAAGTAATGTGTGGAAATATTGGAGTTTTAAACTTGCATAAGTTAAGTTCAGCTTGCACAAAAGGTTTAGTGGTTATTTCAGATGGTAAATAGGCTCTTAATCTAACCTTGTTGTAATGTTTTGAAAACAGAATATGGCCTACGGCTGGCCAGCCACATCTTTGTGAAGGACATTTCCCCAGAGAGCCTGGCTGCCAGAGATGGAAACATCCGGGAGGGAGACGTTGTGCTAAAGGTGAGCCTTCACATGGATTGGCCAAATTGTGGTGGAGTAAAACAGCAGTGTATTTAGTCTCTGTTTTTGGAAAAACTTTTTGCTTTCATCTGTAAAATGTGGTTCGCACATTATTCTTGACTTTTGCTTAGTTTGCTTGTTTGTAGTTGAGTAAACTATACTTTTCTGACAGTCTTTGGACTTTTCTCGGCCTATGTGTAAGCGGATTGATCTCCGTTAGCCTAAAATCTGGGCAAAAAATGAAAAATCTGAGTGTAGTTAGTGCCTCCTCTGTAACAGCAGACTGCAGCAGTAAACCTGTGCCGTTGGTTTGGCTTCTTGTGCTGAACTGCTCCTCCCTCTCTGGCAGATCAATGGCACGGTTACAGAGAACCTCTCGCTGATAGATGCCAAGAAGCTGATCGAGAGGTCAAAGGGGAAGCTGAAGATGGTGGTGCAGAGAGATGAAAGAGCCACGCTGCTCAACATTCCAGACCTTGATGATAGCATCCCGTCAGCCAATAACTCAGACAGAGATGGTGAGAATAAGTAATGAACGACTGCAGCTAGTGCAGGATTTAGAAAGATCTGACAGCAGTTTTATGAGATGTAGAAAATCTTTTAAAAACAGTTTAAGTAGGTTTATTGTTATTACTTTTATATGTCTTATGGAAACTAACATATAATTAATTTCACTTGGAAAGACATTTCAGAGATCCATTCGCTGACATCTGACCATTCCAACCGATCCCATGGGAGAGGTCAATCGCGTTCTCCTGACAGGCCGGACACAGCGGACCACCTCCGTCATTCTCCTCGACAGATCAGCAACGGCAGGTAGGCCAGCCTCACACATGGCTGCAGATAGGCTGATGGGATGTAGCAGTCACATGTGAAACATCCGTATATCCTTATAGCCAGTCCATACATCATGTCCACACCCACAGGTGAGCGGGTGCTGAGTAAGCACCTCGGAGCTCATTAATCAGTATGTGGAGACGTAACATACACAAAGCATCGTGTTCCCCATGGAGCCATCAAATGCCTTCCAGTTACAGCTTTCTGTGGGACTGAATCAGCAATGAAAGCAGAAATCAGTTCAGCTGCTGTTTGACTATGAGATGTTTGCCGAGATCCTCAGCTTTTACTCCTTTGTGCTCCTTTCCAGTGATTACTGTGTAATGAACACACTTTGAGACCATCTTTGCAGTCAGGTTGAGCCTTTTCTGTTATTTCTTTTTTTGTAGAAGCAGCAAGTTCCCTAATGTATAGATTGCAAAATATATTTTGCAGCAAGCCTAAAAATGCAGTCTGTGTCCCACCTGGGTATTGAACAGGATGACTGTCCACCTGATAAATGAGGATGTAGGAGTGAATGCTTATTATGGTATCTCTTGCAGTTGGGACATATGGAATATAACCGATTTAGCTGCAGTGAGCGTGCCTTTTACTTTTATCTATAAAAAGTATAGATAACAGCAATGCTTTAAAAAATTAAGTCAGGTCTGAACTACTAATGTCATGCACTTTATCATACAAGTTGTTTTTTTTTTCTTCTATATTAGTAGTAAATTGCAGAAAGCCTTTATAACTGTAATCCTGATCTAAACATTTGCCAGTTAATTTGTACCACAATAGACTTGAGTTTTTGTGATTTCTCTTTTTTCTTTTTATTGATGTTTTCATTATATTGAGTTTCACTGTAGGATTTTTTTGGCCTTCATTCACAGCTTCTATTGATAGAAATGTGCAGAGAGTATAAGGGGGCAGTTATTAAAGGTCCAGAAGGTAGCTCTCTACCACAACGCCCCAGGCATCCCTATTTTTTCAACCAGAGTTTATATACAAATATCGAATACAAACAAACTTTTCTTAGATTAACGGTTAGCTGTACTAGAAAGCAAGTTGTTCAGAGTATCATTTTGGATGTAGGGCTTTTCCAACCTTTGCTGTCCAGAGTGCATTGAAGGGTTCAGGAACATTGCGTCTAAACTCAAAAGGTCAACTCTGTTTAATCCTTCATGGATCAAATTTAACTCAACAACCAGGGAATGGTGTAGCCTGCATCTTTGTATTTATTAGCATATTGAATCTCAAACTGGTTATTTCTAAAAAAAAAAAAAAAAAAAAAAGAAAAGGGAGAAAAACTGCTATCATAAGCTAGCAGAAAATATTGATGTCCGACTGAAGGCAGCAGAGACCAAGCAGGAAGGAAATCTGCATTTTAAACATGCTAATCCATGCTAAATGTGTAAGCACTTAAATATCTTCAATAGATCTATAGGGAATGTACAAATGCATTTAGACAGCATGCAATAGTGGAGATTTTAGTGCCTCTTTAACTTCAGTACACTTATGCAGTGGTCAAAAAACAATCCCACATTAAGATATAGCTGTTTTTAATCCATCAACTACACTTAATACAAGGCAGATGGGTGTTCATATTCAGCTGTCGGGGAAAGGGTTACTCTGTAGATCTGTTCCCAAGAACATTTAAAGATTAAATCATGAAGTGAAACATTGTCTTTTTTTGGTAATGCTTCTAAATAAAGAACTGAAACACAGAGATTTAAGATAACTGAGATTTATTAGATTTATTCATATAATGATTGAACATCGCCCTGATTTCTTTGTTTTCTTGATTATAAGATGGATAAGAGGATATCACTGATCGGTTCCACACAAAGTGAGAAAATGACGATAAAATGTGTTGTAGCTCATTGTTATTTATTGAAAGAAAAGAGAAGAATGCAACCTCCAACTCTCCCTTTATTTCAACATTTTAAGACTTGGGATCATTTATTTCTTCTCCTCAGGGTAGCTTTCTGTTGAATTAATTGTTTGTTTTTTATCTGGACACTGTTGCATATGTAAAAGCAGCATTATCTTTCATTTTTATATATCCCTCTGAAGTTGAACATGCCTTTTTAAGCCTGCTTCGTATTACAGGCATAAACACATCCAAAAAAACAAGCGCATACTGAAACATCTGCTGTTGTAGCAAGATGTCAGGTCACTATGTTTCTGCTTGTTTAACTGGCTTTTTAGCTGCTAGTCTGTAGATTAACCTTCAGTGCAGCTGAATTTATTTGGTGTTTCAAACTGTGGTTTTAATGCTGCATAAGGACGCTGCTTAGATTGATTACTGTGGCTAGGGAATTCATGAATGTTTTATTTTAGCTCTTTAAACATCTTGACTGTTTCCATGTAGAAACATTTTAAGGAGCTTTTTTCTTTTAATATATGTGGCAATATATTTTTCAGCATCACTAGACTGATATAAAGGAATCCTGCTGCTGTCTCCCTGTTAAAGGGGGGTTGAAGGAATTTGACATACTTCCCACAGTGTTTGGATACATCTGATTGGCTGAAAGGCTTTGGGAAATTCTTTCCATCAAGATGGATATCTGCTCCTGCCCTTTCCTAAATACGACATTAAAAAAAACAACATTCTCATTGAGTGTTTGTCGGCGAGTTTATGTTCGCTCTTTGCATAGGAAAAAACGTTCCCTCTGTTGTTTTTAAAAGGAATTAAGATCAGATTCTCCTGTTTAGCATCATGGTTCAACTTAAAGATGCACACATGTGAGTAAGATGTTATCGTCATGCTGTAGTGGGATGTATTTGTTATTGCTTTATTATCATGTTTGTTTGTTATATGCTCTGTAAGTTGCAACAAAAAATGACCTCGTTTAACACTCAGTTTTTTTTTGTTCTGTTGTTCATTTTTTTGGCAATGTGAGGAAAATGTACAAGCAAGGGAACAGAACAGAGGGTTCTGTCAAACAGCGTTTGTCTCTATAACGCCTTTTATTTTTTATTTTATAACATCATTCTGCTGAAATAAGCAAAAACATCGAGCCGACTCTGCCGTCCCTGCTTTATTTTATTTTGAGTCTCTTCTCACTCTTGTTTTGATTCGTGATTTCTATGCACAAGGATGCACAACCCAGGCCTTTAGCTCTGTTATGTATGTTCACTATGCTTCCCTCATTAACCTCTCTTCCTCCACTCTTCTGCTCTATTATTTCGCTTGCATCCAAATCCACTAATGTTTAATTGTAAAATTGAATTGTATACAGAGCTGCAGGAGAAAATCAGGAACCTAGAAAAGGCAAAGGCTGCAGCTTGTCATTTACATATAAATGCATGTGCTGTTCTGCTTGTCTCGCTGCGCTGCATCGTGTTTTATTTGTTATGAAGGATTGTACTCTGCATGGAATATCTTTATTTTTTCTCCACATGGCTGAAGGAAAATAAGTTTGGACAGGCATGAGTGATGGTGAGCTGGTTTCCCCTACTGCACCTTCACATTTCTATTCAAAGGCTTTCTAATTCAACTGAAGTGTTTTGGCGGCAGGGAGCCATGTGACCAGATTGTAATCCAAGCATTGTCTCAAACTGCAGTTTTCTTTATCTAACACCCTGCTGGACTCACACGTTTTCTTATCAGACACTTCTGTTGGGAAGTATATAAACTAGAAGTTTGTTTTATGAGCCTCATTCTCTTTGTGTGTTTTACTGAGAATTTTACTTTAGAAAGATAAACAAAACAAGTCATTTCTTTCCTAAACCTTCATTGTTTTATTTAACCACTCTTAACTTTAACTCTTTTGGTTAGAATACAATTTAAAACTATTTGAATAAAATCAAATGAGGTGATAATCTTAACTTTAAATTAAGTTAATAAATTATCTTCCAGCTGCAAATCATTATTTTAACTGCTTATTGCCCCCCCCCACCCAAAAGCGTGTCCTTTGACGTCCTCCTTGTTCCACTCAGTTTCCTTTCTGTTTTGTTTTTTTCTTCCTGCCAATGTCTGCAGAGGACAAAGCTGCTAAACAAAGACTTGTTTTGTACAAACCCCCCCCAGAGAAAAGAAACGTCATTCCAATCTGTAAAGAAATTTTTTTAAACTGTATAAACTGATCTTTGTTGCTTTTGTAAGTAATCTAAAATAGAAGATGTTTTTGTTTCAGTCATCGGAGTCGAGACGAGGACCGCATCTCCAAACCAGGGGGCATTTCCACTCCGGTGAAACTCTTTGACGACGGGGTTTTGTCTCAGGCCAGCGACCAGGCCAGCTCCAGCAATGACAAACAGTTACCTCCTCTGCCTGGTAAATAGAAGCCGTTTGTAATATAAAACGTGTATTGCTTCCCTTTACTAGAGTTCACTGATATTATCCTAATACAAGCCCCTAAAGTTACACCATCATTGTTTTATGCTAGACCAGATAATTTTCAGTTTTGTAGCGCACTAACACCCTCTTTGCATTTACTTCAGAACCAAAGCCAGTTTATGCACAACCCGGTCAGCCGGACGTGGACCTGCCTGTCAGCCCATCTGATGCCCCAGTGCCCAGCGCTGCTCATGACGAAAGCATTCTTAGGTAAATTATTTTGCTATTTTTTTAATTCACTGAACAGATCAGTGGAAAAGCAGCATGAGACGCATGCCAAATCGAGTGCACTAATTTTTCACCTCAATGATATTATCCCAAACTGGATGTCTTATATTGATCGTTTTTAATTTCCTTTATTTACCAACATTTGTTCCCTTGTTTCTGTTTTTTTTCTTTGTCTGCAGGCCAAGTATGAAGTTGGTCAAATTTAAAAAGGGAGAGAGTGTTGGGCTGCGGTTAGCCGGGGGAAACGATGTGGGAATTTTTGTGGCAGGAGTTTTGGAGGACAGTCCAGCTGCCAAGGAGGGGCTGGAGGAGGGGGACCAGATTCTCAGGGTATGCTTCACTCCCTACTCTCAAACTCATGTCTTTTAACTATGGTAACTGAAGACTGGTGTTTCATAGATGGCAATACTGCTGATGAAGAGACAGTATTCCTTTTTACACCTTGTTTCTCCCAAACTCACATGGCTTGAATAGAAAGAACATCTGGTCTTACTGTCAAGAAATAGACAATCCATTGCTTCTGTCTAATTAAATGTGAGGTAAAGCTGTTGTTCACAGGCACAGTAGATCTACTTATTTGAAAGATCTTGGGAATAAAGAAACAATGTATCTTTTAGTTTATGAGTCATTCCCGGGATCGGTCTCCTATCAAAATCTCCCGTTGTTTCCAGAATGAGAAAACAATGGAGGTCCTTCTTTTACTTCTGACCTCAGAACAGTTGTCAGACTGTTCAGCTGAACATTAGTTAAACTCTGTTGATGGGATGATGGAAGCCCTATATGTCATTGCTGAACTCATTCTGATTGCATTTAACCTCCTTTAAAGCTCAGTAGACAAACTTAAAGCCTCTATAAAATAATTTTCAAAGGAATAATGCTACTGCATGCAGCCCTTACTTTGTGCCTCTCTGCACTCTTCCAACTGTACAAACACATCTCTGAGACTTCCAGGACATTGTTTTGCCTCATTAGGTGGTTTCCGGGTTGGTCACAGTGTGCTAGTGAAGATAAAGACGTGTAGCCCTTCTGTTTCTGGGAAGGATAGCGCTGTCATTTCGACATTCACTGACCCAGTCCATGTGTTTCTGATTCCCCTGCTGCCCCTCAAGCAGAGTCAATAAACAGCAGCCATTGTGTTTAGTGCAGCAGTAGGAGGCCGGGGCAGAAGGCTGCTTGCTTATTAGAGGAATTCTCTGATGTGCTTCTGCTGAGATGCTTTTTTTATGTTTGTTTATTTTTGTTTTTTGTCCTCTGTCTGTGCAGCAAAACAAAAGTCCGAAACCATAGCAATGCACAGTAAATACATCAATACGACTAGAATCTTCTGTTGCTGCAGCAGAATTTCAGTTCTTTTTATTCTGTATTTGTAGGTTAACAATGTGGACTTTGCCAACATCATCCGAGAAGAGGCAGTATTGTTTCTGTTGGATCTCCCAAGGGGAGACGTTGTTACCATTCTGGCACAGAAGAAAAAAGATGGTAAATTTAAATTATATTTTTACTAGTATGATCACATAAGAACCAAAATATGCATTATATTGAGATTTGCCTTTGTTTCATTTCAGTATATCGGAGGATAGTGGAGTCAGACGTTGGTGACTCCTTCTACATCCGGACACATTTCGAGTATGAAAAGGAATCTCCGTACGGATTGAGCTTTAACAAGGGCGAGGTTTTCCGTGTGGTGGATACACTCTACAATGGCAAGTTAGGCTCCTGGCTCGCTATCCGCATTGGAAAAAACCACCAAGAAGTAGAAAGAGGCATCATTCCCAACAAGAACAGGTAAAAGAAATGAGGGAGGTTGCATCTTTCCTTTTTACCTTCTGTACAGCTTGTTATGTGACTTTATGAAAAGGTAGAAGTTGAAAAGGGAACCGTAAATATTGTCTTGTATTTTCAACTCATATCTGGATTCATGTTATAATAAGTTTTTAATTGATGCTTTCTGAACTGGCAGATTTCATATTATAAAGTGTAGCGCTTTGTTTCAGTATGTGTAGATATGAGTAGTAAATATGTAGCAGTTGTATTTTGTTCATTTGCGCCGCCTCTAACTAGTAAATAGTTAGGAATGTAACCGTAACTGCCTCTCCTTGCGTTTACGCTGACATGCCTAACTATTTACTCACAGAAACTACCAATGTCAGTTTCCTAATGAAGCACATTTAAATTCCTGCTGCAGGTTTGACTGCAGTGGTGTACATAGAAGTGATGCAATTTAATAAAAAAAAAAAACACGATTAAAAAAGAAAATCAAAGTAAAAATCAATATTGTACACGTAATTTCTTATGTATTTACTGTCTTTTCGGGTTTAATTTTTTATTTATATCTCAAATTTCTTGTTTACTGTATTAAAAGCTGTATTTTACAATATGCTCAAAATCTGTGTAGTCATCTGTATGAAATGCTTTTATTTTTACGCGACTGACCATTTAGTATGTCCTTCTATGACTCCATTAAAGTTGGTTTATTAGCTACAGTGTCATGCAGAGACATTTTTAACCAAATTTTCTGCTTATAGAGCGGAGCAGCTGTCTAGCGTGCAGTACACCCTCCCTAAAACTCCAGGGGGCGACAGAGCAGACTTCTGGAGGTTCAGAGGCTTGAGGAGTTCCAAGAGGAATTTGCGGAAAAGCAGGGAGGACCTGTCAGCCCAGCCGGTTCAGACCAAGTTCCCTGCATATGAGAGGGTTGTGCTGAGAGAAGGTGAGTGTCTGAATCCACTGTAGCTGCAGTAAAACATATGTGGGCTTCTGCATGCAAACTTTTGTTGTAAGAATAAAAAAGTAATGTGAACTGAATGAGCTGTTGATGTTTATTACATGCTACTAAACCAAGAGTTATGCACTGAAGCTGGAAATATGCCATAACTGAGATGGCTTGTATGTTTATTCCTCATTAATCTGCCGTTGTTGGATCACAGCTGGATTCCTGAGGCCAGTGGTTATCTTTGGGCCGATCGCAGATGTGGCCAGAGAGAAACTGGCCAGGGAGGAGCCGGACATTTTTGAACTAGCAAGTAAGTATTAAAGGGAAATCTATACAATTATCACTTTATGCGTGGTTTCCTTGTATGTCTGTAGGACTGAGGCTACCTATTACACATCAGAGAAACAGTATTCTAAAGCAAAAGAAAAGTAAAAAGCCAGAAATCCAACAAAGAAAACATTTCTTTGTTGGATTTCTGGCATTTTACTTGTACTTGTATATTTACTTAATGTCAAGTTGGTCTGAGTTCCACTATACTCTCAGATTTCAGCAGGACTTAATATCCGTTTTGATTTCAATCCTTATCTACCTCTCCTCACTTCTCCAAATTTCAAGCAGCTCAAAAATATGGCTTTCGTTCTTACACTCAACTCAGCTGCGCTCTGATTCAGCCCACTCCCACCCAAGTGTTTCCATTCCTTAATGTTTGTTTGCACAACTCCAGTGATGTTTATGTAACTGTATTTTCTTTTCAGAAACACAGCAACAACAAGGAGGGGAAAGTATGTCACTTAGTGCATCAAATATATCTATATTTTTGTTTTATTTAAGTCAGTGAATGAAAAATAATCTATATTTACAAGTTTTTGGTGACTATTTCACTTAATATGTTAATGTTTAAACGACAACCATTGCTTTGTTAATGCATAGAGGGGAATAGCACTTAGTTTAATATGTGTGAATTTTACATCATTGTCAAGTTAAAAATCACTTAAAAAAAACTGTGATTTTACTAATGTTTGGTCATACTGACACACAACTAGCTTTCCCCAGACACTGAGATAGACTGGAGATGCTTGTTTGAGGAAAACCTAGTTATAAAATTGGATTTAACTTTAACAGGCTCTAAAAATGAATGTAAATTAAATTGATGTTGCAAAGAAGACGGTTGTTCTGAAGAAATTTGGCCCAGTGTCAGCAGTGATAAACAAGCACTCTGTCTGCGGGATCATGCATGTGATGGATTTAATAAAAATGTGACGTGAAGAGTGAACTGCCCCCCCTAGCTGTGGCTGTGTGTCAGTGTGACCTCCTTGCTTGTTCTTAGAGAAGTGGGCTTTAAATATTTTTCAATTTGTATGTAAAAAATGAGCCAAACGTTTCATTCAGTGGTATTCCCCTCACTAATACAGATTCTATCATAAAAGATGAAAACAGTAAGGCTGCATGTCAAGCTGTGCAATATAACATGCTTCGAAGAAAACAAGGTAGATGGTAAACATGCCCTAAAATAATATTTATGTTATGAATTTATTACTTAATTACTCACAAAAATAAAGAAGTATTATATATGAGAGTAAAGTCAGACAATTTAGAGAAGATGGTTTGTATTTTGTTGAGTTAGTTTATAAGTTATCTCTAACTTTTTGTACTTCAATTACCAGACAATCTTAGGTACACTTTTCTTAGGGTAAAACAAAGTGTTAATTAATTATACATGCAGGGTAGCATCCTCCACATTTACTAGCATCCCCTAGCAAAAAATGTGTTCAAAAAAGAACCTTAAAAATAAATATAGCGTTTTTCTTTAGCAGAGCATTAAATTTGAAATTCTTTCTGCAGTTTTTTAAAGGTGAATTTTGAAGATTTCCTTTACTTACCATATTTCCTACTGACTATATGGTCCAAATTTACCAAATGTCTTTTGTTAGTTCTTTCTCTGAAGATATCGGGATGTCTAGGGAAGGCCTTTTTTTCTTCTTGCTATATTTTGAATAATAACATCGCCTCACCTCTGCCTTTATTTATTGGCTTCTCTTGATTCAATAGTTATATTCTTTGTGTTTAACCATATCTATTTTTTAGCTACATTTTTGTGTACTTCTATAGAAAGATATAATTTGCTAGGTTTAAAAACAAAAGATGCTTTTAATAAACATGATCTTTTAAGGAACTGCTTTTGATTGAGGCAGAAGTGATTATGCCAACAGCTCGTATTCCTTAATATGGGATGTTTGGCCATTAATAAATAGACAAAGATTAAGGTAACTTGTAGTTGTGAGATTATGCTGATAGAAATATCCTCCACATTTTTAGATGGGATGCTAGTCAATGTGGTCAGTTCTGTAAACGGGACAAAAATGTTTTCAATGAGCTAGAATTTTTCTTTCTTCTTTGGGGGCAAAGTTCAGGCTGCTGAATGTGAATGAGGAAAGAAACTCTGCAAAATTATTTAAACCACCTCTATCTTTCCTGTCAGTTTAATGCACTGATAGAAAATGGATCTTAGAATCACTATAAAAAAAAAGAAAAAAACTTTATTTTTTAGAAAAAAAAAACAGTGATGATCTTAGATCCCAGTGAAAAGAGTGCTGCATTATGCTTGAACCTCTGTGTGCATGGCTATATTCATCGCTCTTCACTAAACGTGTATCTTAGTGTGTTTTATAAACAGTGTTTGAAGGTCTTAGATCCTATTAGAAGTGAAGCTTATCCTCGTGTTTTGAGTCAGTGAGATGACCCCTCCCACCCCCTCATTTTAACGTTGAACCTTGTGTTCATGGTCAGGAAACCGTTTCTTACCTTTGTTTAAAGTATAAACTTCTCTCCAGATCTCTGCTGAAATCCATAAGGCCTTTCAATGACACCGCAGTCTCATTTAATCCCAAATGACCCTCCTGCTCTTGAATGTTTATATTTATTATCATTGAGCCACACATAATGCGTTCCATGCACTATAATCTACACCACTACGTGCACTTTTTCACTCGCATATTTATTAATCACTGAATTTAATCCCATAAACCCTCTAAAAATACTTAATGTCCGCTGCATGAAATTGGCTGCTGTCTTTATTTTTGGTATGTACTATGTTAACTGTCCTTATAGTCGTACATTTGTCCCCTCCTATTCTGTGAATATTGCGCTTCAAACGGCTCTATTTATGGGAGTTGACAACTGCACGCTACAAAAATGTCTAATTGGGGCAGAGGCTGTGTTTATTGTTTCATAATGGCCCATTTTTCCTCCACAGAGAGCGAACCAAGGGATGCTGGAACCGACCAGAAAAGCTCAGGCATCATTCGCCTGCATACGATCAAGCAGATAATTGACAGAGTGAGTAAAACTAAGATAGACATTTGCTTTTTGCTGCATGTGTTTTGATAAGTGAAACATGATTATATTTACAGCTCAATGCTGCCCACTGGTGGATAAATCTACCTAACAATGCTTGCTACACCTTCTTTGCTTTAGATCCACTTTGCTCAATATTAGATAAATATATTTGCAGTGGATATGATTAAATATGATTTTCTGCTCTTGAAGGACAAGCATGCGGTCCTGGACATTACCCCCAACGCAGTGGACCGTCTCAACTACGCTCAGTGGTATCCGATTGTCGTGTTTCTGAACCCAGACACCAAACAGGGAGTCAAGAACATGAGGACCCGTCTGTGCCCCGAATCCAGGAAGAGTGCCAGAAAGCTTTTCGACCGAGCGCTCAAGTTAAGGAAGAACAACCACCACCTCTTCACTAGTGAGTCTAATCATGGTTTCAGTGGCAGAAAGCTGCCACATTTAGAGGTTTTGTTTAAGGGCAGCTTGTTTGGATTTGGTTGGGTTTGTGGATCATTGTAGTACGATTCATCAATGCTTTTAAAAGAACGGTTCTGGTTAGAAAGGAAAATCCTGTGGGTCCAAGTAGGGGACGGCCTTTGATAGAATATGAATGAGGGCCTATGGCACAGGCATGTTTTATTGATGTAGCTTGCTAACCGTCGCACATTTTAGTGCTGAGGAAGACTAAGAAACAGCTGAGTCAAACCCTCCCCAAGCCTCTAAACTTCTGCTTTAAACAGAGGAAGAAGAAAATGTAAGAATAGTTTTTTCTTAGTGGATTTAGAAAATAACCTTTTTTGTTAATCTTATCTTTACTCTGCCTTGCAAAAGCATTCACAACCCTGGAGCTACTCTAATCTTGTCCATTCACAAAGTTCTTTGGGTAGCAAAGTAGGATGTGATTCTAAAATGGAAGGAAATGGTTTTGCTCCTTTTTCGGAAAATAAATGTAGCAAGTGTAGTGAGCATTAATATAAACCTATGGTAATACTTTGTACTAGCACTAGTAGAATTTCTAGTGTGACGAAAACACGTTTGTGCTTTTTTTTTGTATGAAAAATAGCTTGAGCTCAGTCAAATTGGATGGAAAGTATCATTAGGTCATCATCATCATCAAGTCCTGCAAAAGATACATTTTGAGAAAAAGCTCAGCAGTGGCCTTCTTCTTGTTTTTTTTTTCAAAAAAATTTTTTTGTTAATTTTTAAAAGTTGTACAGAAACAATTTCTTCCACCTGAGCTGTGGATCTTCACAGCTCCTCTGGAGTTTCTACAAGTAAAATGGAAACCAAACTTTTCACAAACTTATTTGTTTACTTAAAAAAAAATTTCAAACTCAGGTGTTGTTTTTTCCTCATTTACTATAAAATAAACTACTGTATGTTGTTTCGTTAAGTGGTTTCTATGCAGTAAAGAGGGGCAAACACTTAAAACTATATAAATATATTTACGAGTCACTTAATCACAGCTAATTACTGTAAATGAGTTGAGTGGAGAGTAGGGTTTTCAAAAGTATCGATACTGAAACGTTGTATCCGGATATAATACTTATTTTCAAAAGTATCGATACAGCCATCTAAAGTGCAGAATAGTGGAAATGCACTTTCTGAACACTGTGTGATTGAATAATTCTGTGCATTTTTCAGTTTCAGACTTTTTTGTAACAGGTGCAGCTGCTGAGAATTATTTTTGTTTAACTGGTTTGGCTAGTGTTATTGTTATGTCTGCAAAACATAGCCAAGGAAGGAACACTTAATTTTAATTTTGTAAGTTTTTTATCAAGCTTGCTTAATATTGTGCACAGCATACAACCTCAAAATATTATTCTTACAGTTTTTTTATTCATTTCATGTATTTTTTTAGTAATGAAAATATTTCTGTTGAATTTTAGAGTCTTTGTTTTTATTCTTGTGGTATCGAAAAAGGTATAGCGTATCGAATATTTTACTTAGTATCGGTATCGAGTTGAAAAGTTTATATCGTGACAACCCTAGTGGAGAGATGTCAAGTATTGTCCTCCTGTTTCAGCAACTATTAACCTAAACAGCATGAATGATGGCTGGTTTGGAGCACTGAAGGAAATGATCCAGCAGCAACAGAACCAGTTGGTTTGGGTTTCAGAAGGCAAGGTAAGACTTGGTCAAACACGCAAAGTCAAAATGTTAAAGAGTGAATATTGGTATTTATCACACTCTGTTTTATTGCTTGTTTTCTCAGGCTGATGGGGCAGGTGATGACGACTTAGATCTCCATGACGACCGTCTATCCTACCTGTCGGCGCCGGGCAGTGAGTATTCCATGTACAGCACCGACAGTCGGCACACCTCCGACTACGAGGACACGGACACAGAGGGAGGAGCCTACACGGATCAGGAGCTGGACGAGACGCTAAACGATGACGTGGGCCCGCCCACCGGACCGGCCATCACGCGCTCCTCGGAGCCTGTCCGAGAGGAGCCTCCAGTCATCCAGGAGCCCCCAGGATACGCGGCCTACTCGCACTCCTTGCAGCCGGACCCACTGAACCGCATCGATCCGGCTGGGTTCAAAGCCCCAGTACCGCAGCAGGTAGCGTTTCTGAGAGCTGTACGTCTCCCCTGTTGTCTGGAGGACGTGGTGTGCGTTAGAAGGGTTTTCTGGAGGCGCTATTGAACACATTCTTTGCTCCCTGCAGTTATTCTTTGAGCTATTCTGAAACATCAGTGAGAAATTATAAACTGACGTGAAGCAGGTATATATATCCTGATTATATGCAGAAATATTATACACACACACACATACATATATATATAAATATATATATATATATATATTATAGTATTTATTTAATCTATTTGCATCTTTGATGTTTGTTTCTTTTTCATTCACTTCTGCAAAAATCTCTAAAGCTCTCCTGTTGTTATAAATTGTTGTATCACCAATGGCTGTCTGATTGTTGCTCATGTCTGCAGGAGAAAATGATGTCTTTGATTTAATAAGTGTCTGTACCAGTAATCACCAGTGTGCACTTTGTTCCATCTATCACACCAGAAAGTATTATGTGCATGATCGGAATACCAGTGTGACTTCAGTGTGTTATGAAATGTAATGAATAATATTGGATTGGCAGGTGTGTATCTAAAATAGAAACAAATTGTCATCCAGTGATGTGTTTATGATCACAAAAAGCGGAAAATATTAACTTATTACGTACATATTCATTATTATTTATATATAAATCATACATATTTGAATATGTATTGTAACCACAGAATTAAAATCCAGTTAGTATTCTTTAATGATCAACCTTTGTCCTGCTACTAATTCCTAACTTATTAGTTCTGTAAAATTATGAAGTTGGGTTTTTTTGTGTCTGCGTAGCCGATAGGAGCAAATTCACAGCGGAGGATTGTAGCGGAGGTTGGGAAGATAGTAGCATTTGTTGAAACTTCATCAGTGTGTCAGCGCGTGTTATTTAACATTTCTGAACCACTTCACAGAAAGCAGAGGCCACGCCTAGCATCTCGAGGCAGCCTGAGCCCCTGGCTGAGGCAGTGCCCCCTGCTGTCGACGTTACTGTAAAAACTGTAGGGGCTCTGAGCATTGATGAGGCTCCCCCAGCTCCTTACAGCAGGCCGAGCCCCAGCCAAGAGGCTGGCTCGGTTAGGAGGCCCACCCCTGAGCTAGCGCCTCAGAGCATCACCCCAGAGCCTCTACAGTCCGGACTGGCCAGTCCAGAACCAAAGGTATCCATCTGACCGCCACCGGACGCTTGGTGAACCCGGGTTCGGCTCTACTCGGCTCGGTCTGATCTCCTGTGCTGCTGCTGCCTGTCTACCTGCCTCCTGCTTCTCTCTTGCTCTCTTTTTTTTTGTGCCCTGCATGTCACCTGATCAAATTGTTGCCCGGAAGAGACAAAGATGTGTGTGCGTGTGAGCGTGTGGAAGCCAGGTGGTGGTAAACAACAGTGGCCTGGGAGCTGCTGCCTGTGGTGATTTGCCTACATGCAGGCGAGCCGTGGAAACTCTGCAGCTCTCACTGTTGCTTATCCTAATTGCATGGCTGCAACATGTTTGCCTGGTTTCTTGTTGGCTACTAGTGTCAGAGCCTTCTTGTTTTTATCAATGTAGATTGAATTATTATTATATTGTAAAAGTAGTCATATACTCTCCAGCATCATATTTTCTCTTGTCAGGTTTATTTTAATATGGTTCTTCTGATTTGGAAGGAGAGCATATGACTATTTAACCATCTCAGTTAATGTTTTGTTTTTTTGTATTGTTCTTTATTTATTTAGAATTAATCAAGTTTGTGCTTGTATTTATAAATATTATTATGGGTATTTTAGTTTCTTTTAAACTGCATCAAGACAGTGGGTGATTTATTTTATTTTCTACATTGAGATCAAATCCACATCTGGGTCATTAGTAGGGAGTTAATCTGTCCCTTTTTGTTTCCTCTGCATTACTGAAGAAAATTAAATCCCATTGTTCTGTTGAAGTTTATTAGAAACATGTTCTTTCTTAAATAATTTCTATAAGTTGGGAATCCAGACTTTCCTTTGAGATGTTTTGCTACCTTCGGCTGTGCTGCAATTTCCCTTTGGTCTCAAATTTATTCTGACTAGTAACATCTCCTTCTCAGTGTCTCTATTTCAGGTCTTTTTCCTTCCTGTTTCTTCTTCTGTAAATTAATTTCAAGAACTTTCATGTTTTCGTGCTTCAGCTATTGTTGCTCTGTGCTTTGTTTTACATCTTACTTCTGTGAAGCCTGTATGCTCAGATGTTTTTTGTTTTGTTTGGTAGATGTTCCAGAAGGATCCATACAGCATGGAAAACACGGGGAGGATCACAAACAGTGTGAAAGCTTTGAACTACAACCCTTCGCAGCCATATCACCCTGACCAGCAGCCGTACAGAGATTACGACCACCCGCCCAGCCGCTATGACATCAGCAGCGGTGGCGGGAGTTACCCGGATTCCAAGTACAGAAACAGCGATCATATCCCGCTCTATGAGAACAGTGTGCCTCAGTACGACCAGCAGGAGTGGAATCCCTATGGCCCACCCTCCTCTACTGCCAGCTCCCAGGGTTATGATCATCTGCGTTACAGCGAAGGCCCGGATGCAGAGTACACCCCCCCGTTACGTTACGATGAGCCCCCACCACATCAGGGATTCAATGGACGACCCCGTTACGGCAAACCTACAGGTCCAGTTCATTATGATGACCTTCCACCACCTCCTCAAGGATCTGATCTCGGCTATGACCAGGATCCCCACTTCGGGTACCCCTCAGCCAGCCGCTCCCCAGAACCCGCACCCCAGCGATCCGCCTATAACCAACCACCCAGCTTCCAGCCGAAAGGCTACAAACCTCAGCCCTATGACCATACTCCAGTGAACTCCTTAGCCAGCCTTACACCTCCGCCAAAAACAGAAGCCCACTCACCTTCCCCCATGGTAGCTACTAAGCCCACGCCTTCCAGGGATGAGCCGCCGGAGGAGGATCCTGCCATGCAGCCCAGGTCGGTCCTGACCAGGGTCAAGATGTTTGAGAACAAACGCTCCGTGTCTGTGGATCGAGCCAGAGACGCAGGAGATTCAAATGGAAACAAGGTGGGGAGTTTGTCTGATTTACACTTGGATGGTGACTTTGAAATCAAACATTTTGTCCAACTGATTGGGTGTTCGTTTAACTTCTGTAGGCAGCTGATTTGCCCCTCAAAGCAGGTGGCGTGATCCCTAAAGCCAACTCTCTGAGCAACCTGGACCAAGAGAAGGCCTTTAGGTAAACCTGTAGATTATTTCATTTGCATAGATTTGCCATTATGTAAAATCCCCTCAACATGTGATTTGGTCCTGGAGTTTTTAACCACATTAATCCTCCTGGCCTCTGAACCGTCTTCAGAGCACCAGAGCCCCAGAAGCCGCAGTTCAAGGCAGCTGATGACATTGTCCGCTCTAACCATTACGATCCTGAGGAAGACGAGGATTATTACAGCAAGCAGCTGTCCTACTTTGACAGACTTCAGACCGGCCCTAACAAACCCCAGCTACAAGCACAAACAAGTCACAGCTTCCCCAGGTGACCCTCAGTGCTACTGATACAGCCCTGATCTTTAGACTTGACCTTTGTAAACAAAAAACAAACAAAAAACGGTCACCATTTTAACCCACTCACAAAACTGATGTTTTAAGAAACACGTTCTCTCAATAAAACGTGTTTTAGTGAGAGTTTTTTTTTTTTTTTTTACCCACTTGGCTCTTAGTCATCCTTTTATCTAAACTAATTAGCACCGATCATATGAAGAAATGACGGATGTCCCAATCTTTAGTGCTCATGATGGAAGCAAACTAAAACCTATAAGGGGATTAATATCCCCCTGCATGACTTAAGCCCTCCTTCTCCCTCTGTGCTCTCAGTCTCTCACACCACTGCATGACTAACTTTCTCCAAGTCTCTTTTTAGAAGATT
>NW_015150468.1:286521-300667 GCF_000732505.1 Cyprinodon variegatus
CGTTTTAATGATCTGACCTTTTTTATTAGTCTTTCTGTAATGTCCTTAATTTAATCATCTTTATTATATAAAATGTTCTTTCTTTTAAATTTCATTTAGCTCTGTCTTAAATGTGTTAATTTGTGTTATATTTCAGGCTGAGAAATTTGGTTCTCATTATCCTTTGATAAAACTACATAGTCCAGCAAGCAGCACATTAGGAGGGAATTTATGGTACTAGAGAATTTAATGCCTTAAGTTGGTGTTGCTGTAACCCTCAGGAATCATCTTTTGGGGTTGGTTTGCTTTTAAGCAGAGTTTTTCAACGTTAATACTTCTGTTTTAGGACGGAGTCTGTAGAGAAACCAAGTCCAGTGGAGAAAAAGTATGAACCAGTTCCTCAGGTGACGCCCTCTCTGCCACCAGCCACACTGCCTAAACCACCAGCTGAAGGTAATGTTTGCAGCTCAACTTAAACCTTATTTTTTAATTACATCTTTCAGTTTAGCACACAAGGTAGAAATTGGCTGACGTATAGACATCCTCATTAGATCTTGCACAGTGGAGCATTTTTTGATGGGTTTTTTTTCTCTTCACCTCACTTTGTTTTGCACGGCTCTCCAACAGCTAAGCCTCCAGGCAGAGAAAACACTGTCCAGAGCAACTTTCTGCCTCAGAAGAGTTTCCCTGAAAAGTCTCCAGTTAATGGCACAAGCGAGCAGCCTCCAAAGATGCTTCCCAGCTCAGGGGCGCCATCTAGCTACAACCGCTTTGTTCCCAAGCCCTTCACCACCTCAGCCAAACCTTTTTCACGGATGTTTGACAGTCCGAAATTTAACCACAATCTTCTGCCCAACGACAAACCAGAGATTGCTCCAAAGGTAAATAGATTATTTTAGGAGATATATCTGTTTTAAATTACAATACTAATCGGAGATCAGAAAAATATCTAATTCAATTAAAGATACTTTATTAATCCCAAAGGAGGATTAAATGTTGCAGTAAAAGTGTTATTTATGTCGAGGTTTAATAAGGATTTACTAACTGTTTAACACATATACTTGATGATCAGGGTCCAAGCTCCAGTCCAGTGAAACCTCAGATTCCAGCACAGCCTCAGAATGCAGACCATGACAGCGGCGTGGACACTTTCACTCGCACAGTGGATAATCGCCCCAAACACCAGCAGAATAACGTCAATGCTGTGCCCAAGGCCATCCCTGTGAGGTAATAAAATCAGACTGAGTCCAAATTACACCAAAGCTCATTCTACAGGGAGACTTAAAGTGAATGTGTCCCATCTCCCAGCCCGAGCGCCTTGGAAGACGATGAGGATGAAGATGAGGGTCACACTGTGGTCGCAACAGCTCGCGGTATCTTCAACAGTAACGGCGGTGTCCTGAGCTCCATTGAGACAGGCGTCAGCATAATTATCCCGCAGGGCGCCATTCCCGACGGAGTTGAGCAGGAGATCTACTTCAAGGTCTGCAGAGACAACAGCATCCTGCCACCGCTGGACAAGGAGAAAGGTAACTGATCACAGTAACATGGAGGAAGTGGAGATGATTCCCTTTAATGTTTCAGGCGTTGGGCTTTATTCTGCCACAAGGACATGACATGCAACGGTAATCTAGTCAGAAAATGTCAATACTGCCAAAAAAAAAACTGCATATGATTTTCAGCTAGCAACATTTAATTAGCTGTACTACATGTATGTTAGCTTTATGCTAACCATTAACAAACCTTTATAAGCATTTTGTTTTTATAAGGATTTGTTTATCACCTTTACCTTCTCTATATTTGTTGTTTTTCATTAATTATTTAAGCGTTCTTTAAAAAAAAAAAAGGTTAAAAAAGTAAAATATTTAATGTTGTTTGCTCCATGGTTTATTTTATGATCAGCTGGACATCACCACAGCTGCAGCTAAAGTGCGATGCTAAATAAATCCAGATGCTGGTTGTAGTGTCGGATCATTCCTATTAGAAAAGAAAATGATGTAATTTAATCTGCATATCAAAGTGAAAGCAAATGGAACACCTGCATGAAAAGTGTCCAGAATATATTCTCTCATCCTTTGCAAGTCCTAAGGTTTAACTGCATAACAACATTATGTGCTCTGAGTTTGTAGCAGAGCTCTGAACTATGCATGATTTGTATTTCCATGGAGCATATGCATGCCATCTGTTGTGGAGTCAGACAAAATCCCGTAACATCCTGTCATTATCGTACTGCTTATTCTGATCTAAAAAAAGAGAAAGTTAAAGTAATGCAGATTTGCTTTGTTTTCACATATAAGATGTTACTCCCATTAAAACCCTTATAGATTTCAAATGAAAAATAATTTTTGCTAGAATGTATGTAACTGAGTGTTTAACTAGGCTGTGTGTTTGTGTTTACAGGAGAGACTTTGCTCAGCCCGCTGGTGATGTGTGGACCTCATGGCCTCAAGTTCTTGAAGCCTGTGGAGCTGCGCTTACCTCACTGTGCGTCAATGACCCCTGATGGTTGGTCTTTTGCTCTAAAATCCTCCGACTCCTCGTCGGGTACGCTTTGCTCTCTCTGCTCTTCTGGGGACGTTTGGGCTGGCTGTGTGACAAATTCAGCAGGTTTTTTTTTTTGCAGTCACTTGTTTAATCTGAACTTTTCCCTTGTCTTGGTTCTTAATCAGAAATCAAATATTTAAGAATTTAAACTTTATGATCAAGAAGAATCAACCTAAGGGAAAAGAAATCTACCTTTTTCACAAATTATTGCTTTGGGTTTATTTCATGTCATTATTTATGCTGGGCAACTCACCCACACAGTTTCATTTGCTGTATCACTGGTTTCCATCACATGCTTTATTACTTTGAAGGACTACTGCAGTACTTCCCTCCTGTTTTTTTCCCCAACTTCATAACTATATCTCATTTCACTTTACTTGCATGCACTGCATGCTTTGCTGCACGATACTGAGTTTCATCAGACAGAGCTTTAGTGCATGCTTCTCTGCTCAGTGGGATTTTTCTCACATAGCCACCCAAATCCTGACCTGAAGAACAAACGACTCTGTATTTGCTACAGATCTGCTGGAATCTGGGACACCATCATAACCAATAAGACCTGTCATTCCCAATAAATCCAGAGTTACACAAAGACACCTCGCTTTCATGCTGAAGGTGCATGTATCTATATTTAGAGCTCATATCTACCAAAGAGTTATTTTCGACTCTGACTTTTAGAGAGCGGTAAACATACTTTTATAGTCAGTATTTTTTTGTTATCTCTTCAGTGTAAATAAGGAAATCTCAGACAAGCAAACCAAATGTATCTCTTTTTAACTGCACGGGAAGTTTTTGCATTCAAAACTAGTTTATAGCTCCAATATGACAGCAGGTGATTGAAATTAAGTTTACTTGACACTTTGGGAAAATCATTAATTAAATATTACCCCTTCAGGAAAAAGTAGAGCCATTCCTGGGGGTTTGGTGAAAGAAAAAAAAACATGTTTTATTAATTTTATTCAATGTCATGATCAAGACCAAAACAATGCAATGCTGTTTTCAAGACCATTCCAGTAATCATGATATGACTTACTGGTTTCACTATGGCACTATGGCTGCAGCATTCAACTTTATACCTAGCCCTCAACTACATTCCACTAGTGCACTAAGTCTGTTGGGCTGGTAACGAGTCAAACAGTTTAATCCAGTTATATTGATGCGCTGAATTAAATGCAGTGGATAAAGGCAACCAGTCAAAGCGGAGGTCTTAACTCGCATGTCATTGCCTGTTGTACAGACAAAAATATATCTATACATTTGCACTGGAAAATGTTGCTCCCTGTTTTCTCTTTCCTCACCTCTATCTGTCAGCTGCATGAAGGGAGCAACTTGAAAATTCAAAGGAAAAACCTTATTGTTTGCATTTGATTCAGACAGTAGTTTTAATATAATTTAAAACAAAGAAACATCCAAGATGAGACCAAGGGTCCAACAATGAGAGAGCGCAACACTAGTTTAAGCCCAGCTAGAGGCTGGAATTTCTCATCAGGATTTCCACATGATTTTAAATGTATTTCATTATTATTATTTTTAACGTATAAGTATTTTATTCATTTTTCGCCTTTATGTAGACATTGCATCAGTTTGTTTCTAACAACATTACTCCCTGGACTGAGTTTACATGGTTATCTGCAAACTAGAACTAGTTCTTCAGACAAAATGCATATATTCGTTACTTATGATTTCAAAGTGACTGTTACACATGGTTATTTTTATGGTATTCGACCGCTGTCCTCTTCCTGGTTTGGTTCATATTTGTCTACAGTTGCAGGCTGCAGTATCAAACCTCAGGGCCTTTACCTCACAGTTTTTTAATAAAAACTTTTTAATAAGCTAGCAGTAGCAATGTTGAATAATTCTTTAGTTTGACATTCCTCCACCTAAAGCACACTAAACATTTGTTTCTCTTATTTTAAACTTACACTGCACAGAACACCCCTGAAAATGCACAGATCATTGCATTGCTTTGCCCTAAACAAGGGTAAAGGTGTATTAATTTCACTATCAAACATACAATAGGATAAAAAAATAAAAAGAGTTGTCAATCTAATAAAAAAAAAGTAATAATAGAAGTCCTAGTAAATTTACATAAGGTGATTCTGTCTTGTGTTTGACTTCATGTTCATCTGTGTTTTCTTTAAAACAAAATGCCATCTGAATCCTGTGGGAAATAACTGAACTTCTATCAGCTCTTAAGTTAGAACAGAGCAGGTTTAAAATCACTGTTTCGTCCTTTTTCTCCTAATATTGTCCTTCCCCTTAACTGACTTCAAAAACAGCAGCGATTTATACAGCGGTCAGGATTAACTGTTAATTAGCCTCATTTTAAAGAAGAGACTAAGGGCTCGGGAAGAAATGTCCGTTTACTTTGTCGTCCTGCAGAATCAGGGGGAGGATTATTGGGCCTGCATCATAATCCCCTTATTGTGAAGCTAGGCCACTCTTGGGCCTCCTTCTGGGGTTTTCTTCTCACTTTGCTTTCTCCTTTTACTCTGCTATTCAAGGCTAACAGCCTTCCTTTCCTTTCTACTTCTTCTCCCCACAGTGCTCTCACTCTGGTTTCTTAATACTTGAGTCTGAACCAGTGTGATACAGTTAAGCTCGGTAAATGCCTCGTTTGGGTTTAAGAGACCGTGAATTGATAAAAACATTCACATCGTGCAGTGCCTCTTTTTAAGCTCTCACCATGTCAGTTCACTTTATGCATCTAAAGATCAGAAGTTTCTGTGTAAAATTTTTATGGGTGACCTCTACATTGATCATTATCCCACTAAGTATTGTTTAACATATTTGTTTTTCTTGGAGAATAATCTAGGTCTTTAGTTGTTTAACTTTGTAAACAACTTCCAATGATGTTCAGCTGTCGTTGTCTGATCATTACAACTAGCAAACATTTTTACTGTCAACGTAGCTTTAAAGTGCTTAAACGGGTTAAAAATGTTAAACGGCTTCCAAAGATGCTGATTTTTGTTTGTTAAAAAGTAATGCCAGTCATCCACTGTAGTCCAGCAGCTCCAGCTGCAAACTGGGAATTTCCTGGCCAGAAAATTTGAGAACACAGAAATGTGTTAGCAGCATCCTCATTTTTGACAGTTCAGGATCCTTAAACATCCTTTGACTTCTTTCGGTCTCTCATTTGGATGATTTCTCTCTCTACCACTAGAGGGAGCTCACGTAACACAAACTTGGTGAGAAAAGTGACCAATTTCACCCAATGTCAAGAAAATCTGCAACTATTTAGAATATTTGATTATTTCTGATTTAGAAGAAAATAAAGTCACAACACATATGGTAAACTTTACATAAAAGGGTATACAAAAACACAAGCAAGTGCTTTGATTTATGTGAGTTGATAAAAATAAAAATAAAAAACTAGCGGAAAGCTCTATTCCAAACATTCAGAGAAAAAGGATGCAATTCCCCTAAAACTAATGGACTGATCTAATTTATTTTTTTTTGTTTATAAAAACTTCTTAAATGTTATAGCGAAGGTACAGCAGGCTTATGAGTCAGAACCAACCCAGCCATGAAGATTAAGGGGAAAAGGCAAAACCTTTGACACTAAGAACGCTTATTAACATTAGAGGGCTGGTAAAATACTTGCATAGAAGTAGGAGCTGAATTGAAATGCTAGGTGTGGTTTTATGAGATGGGGAAGATCAGCTATAGAGTAAAGCAATGCTAGGCTGTTCATTATACCAACAGACCTTTGCTGAGCTGTTTCTGCATCCCCCTCATCGATTACTAGAGGGTTCTCTTTAGCACAGCCCTCCGTGTTTATAGCTGCACATGTGCTTAGACCTCACAGTGACTGGGCTTTAATCTGCAGTCAACAAGGGGCTGGAGACATTCAATAAAAAAATACTGTACAGCTTTTACTGGGCTCTTGTGGTGCTGCACTTGGACACAGGCCACAAACAGCCGCAGTAATGTGCCTTACAAAGCAAATGATGGCATTTTGTATTCATTGTTGAATGTCATTTAATGTCATTTTAATCAAGAGTTGTTTGTTTATATATATATATATATATATATATATATATATATATATATATATATATATATATATATATATATATATAAAATCGGACTCTATTCGTGTCGGAGATCCACTCATTCACCATCTACTGTATTAAGCACTCACCGACACATCCCATTTATTTTCCATACAGGTGACCCGAAAAGCTGGCAGAACAAGTCGATCCCCGGAGACCCTAACTACCTTGTGGGAGCCAACTGTGTGTCAGTGCTGATTGACCACTTTTAAGGAAGGACGAATGGACCAGGAGGCACAGCGCTGCTGAATGTGGGAGAAATGAAGGCGATGGACTCATATTGAAACACACACACACTCTGCACATGCACTACAGCTGCAGTCCGGCCGTACAAATGCAGCACAAAGTGGAGTATGAAGGAGAGCCGGTCAATGCTGTTTACTGCACCCAGATGTTGGCGAGACAAGAAAAACAAACCTGTGCTCCTTTTTGATGGAAGTTTGGATGTGAAGTAAATGATGCCTGCCCCACATCTCTAAAAATATATATATATATATATATATATATATATATATATATATATATATATAGGTAATGGATGGCTTTCGATGCAGCATTCATGCTTGAGAAAATTGTCTGTTTATGTGATATGAATTTAGAGGTATCCAAATGAGATGCTAAAATGGCAGAAGTTTGTTTCAAAGTTTTTTTTTGTAAGTCTGCGGACAGAATATGAAGAATCATGGACATGTTGAGGTAGCTTTATAGAAGGTTTCAGACATGTAGGGATATTTGCAGGCATCCCCTGAAGGAAACTGCATTAAAACCGAAGCAGCACACTTTAAAGAGACCTTTACTCCTTTCTTTGTTCTTCCTTCTCTGGTATCCTGTAGCTTCCTGCCTTCCTCCCCATATCATCTTCTCCTTCCAGCCTGAGGGAGATCTATGCATGTTCTTTACTCAGGTTCTATATTCTTCCTCAGTTCCTTCCTGACATCTTTCCTCTTCCTGCCTGGTTATTCTTGCACTCACACAACAAATAAGCAGTGATGCCTTATCTGCAAATTATTCACTTTTCGTAAAGAAAAAAAAAGCATAACTTATAATAAATTATGGTATAATGTCAGTTGTTTTTGCCATTTTTTTTGTGGACCCACTGTATAAATAAACTTGGGTTTAGCACACGATAACAGTTGGCAAAATATAACAAAGGTAAGCTCTTCTTTTATCTGCTATGCATCGCTGAATATACAGATAAGAAGTGCTGTAAATAAAGCTAGCATATTGCCTTCTTTCTTTCTTTTGTAAATGAACTTTTTGTATGTCTTTCTTTTTTTTTGTATAAAACGTAGAGAAAACATTAAAAAGCAGAAGAAAGTGAACAAGTTTTCTTTGTATTCTGGAAATACCCTCAAGCCTTTGAACTGTAACCGAAAATAATACATTGAACCGTTTTCTACCAAGTTATTGACATGATGTGGATACAAAGTACTTTTTACTTATTTGAGGCCCTCATAAGTACTTGAACTAAAAGACATTAAAACGTGCTCTGACGGTGTCCCCCTCACTTATTTGTGATACTGGATACTATATTGTGTGCCCTTAAATGTATTTTTGTACTAATAGACAATATAATATGTACGGCACACCAATACAGTTTTATTTTTAGTATAACACAGCTTTAATTGAATATTAGCTCTTCACGTGTGGCTGACTTTTTTTTCCCTCTTCGACACTTTTACCACTGTATTAATAAATAAAATCATTTTTAAAATAAAGACTGGAAAGTGTTTTATATACCTATGTCGATCTTTCAAAAGTTTTTTTTTATCTTCATGTTTTGCTTGTTTGTTGATTTGAACCTACGGTTTCCTTTGTTACACAAGTTTAATAATGCTTTCTACACTGCACTCTCATTCCTGTCATTTTATCTTATTTCACCTAACTTAATTACATTATTGATTAAAAACAAAATAACTTAGGTAAGATTAGTTGTTGGGTATAAATGGTTCTGTTTTATTTCCTAATTTATTTTAACATTTCAGCAGACATTTGCTCTTCAGTTATTGTCTTCAGCTGGCTGTTTTGCTCTATTAAAATTACAGATTTTTTTTGTTTTTATAATTTTTCTTGAGTTCCCATCTTTTTTCTGCTTCAGGTCAACTGTTCTAGACCACTCTTTTAGATCTTTTCTCCCTTTTATACGTCTTCTTCAGCTAATTGTTGCTCATTTTTCAGTTTTTCAATTTCTTGAGTGTCTTCTGGCACCTTTATTCAGCAACTATGCATTTGCACAGCTGTTTCTCTGCAAGAGTTACCTTTATTTTCTTTAAATAAACCCCAATTAAATAATTCAAATAATATAGGTCACTAGTTAAATATAATTTGCTGCCAAATGAAGCCCTCTCCTCAATGCTCACCTTTAAATCAAATATACCCAATTTCTTGAAGTTCTGCCACTGTCGTTTTCAGCTCTGCAATACCTCAGTCTAACGCTAGTTGTCGCAGGAGAGTTACAAGCTTCCAGCACAAAGTCAGACCTAATGTTATGCTTCAGTAAACGGTGGCAGATGACAATAAACTACAAGATTAAATCTGCAAAAAAAAAAAAAAAAAAATGATGCATTTATCATCACTCAGTCTGAATGACAATGTAAAGTTCAGTTATTTCAGAAGTTTAAAACAAATCAGACAGGGATACATGTCAGGTTTATTCCTATAAAATTAGATGATTTGGACTTAGGCTAATGAAAAGACAGATTTCTATTGCTCATTCATTAATAAAGCACTTTAAAGCTAAAAATGCACTATTTGTATAAGAACTAAGAAAAAGATAAAATAAAAAACCTACATTGCGAGGTCGACTATATAAATAAAAAAAGCAAAATTAAAGAAACAAAGGAAGGTCCAATAGTCACACTCTGCGGAACTCAGAATATTAGAATGAAAAACATTTCTTAAATCGACATGTTCTGTTTTGGCCCAAGGAAGCAACGAATAAAAGTAGCAGACATAATTGCCAACATCCAAGTTGAGGATAAGCTACAATGGCTCATTGCAAAGGCACCTAAGGAAAGTTAAGTGGAAGGAAAAGGACGGCAGACAATAGTGCACAAGCAACAAGGATAAATCATAGTCTTTAGAGGACTCTGGTGAAATTTGCATTTGAGAAAAGAGGTGGAAAAAAACATTCACATTAGGTACTATCCATCCATCCATATTCTCCCGTTTAGTCCTTTTCAGGGTCATGGTGGGGCTGTTTCCTGTCTACGGCAGTTTATGGAATAGAGGCGGGGTACCGCCTTGGACACGTCGCCATTCTGTCACAGGGCAACACAGAGCTACACAACCATGCACACCTAAGGACAAATTAGAGAACCTTATTAACAACAGTCATGCTGTTAATAAGAGTACCCAGAGAAAACCCACGCATGCACAGGGAAAACATGCAAACTCCATTTAGAAAGACCCCGGGCTGGCAACAGCGCTACCCACTGCCCCCATGTGCAGCCTCCAAAATGTTTCAACCTTGATTTTCATACTTTTTCTCAAAATTGTTAAACTATTCTCCTTATATGGGTATTTCCATTTTCGTTCCTCCCACTGAAAATCTATGAAATTCCAACCATGACTCAGTCCTACTGTTGGTACCACAACGTCTGAGACAGTGTTTTTGTTCAGGACTTTTTAATCCTTTGATCGATATTCAGATGCACCATAGAAGTCGCATTGCTGACACTCATCTTGTCTATCCATATTTTATCTTTTATCCTCCTCAAACCCTTATCAAGCAATTTACTCTGAAAAATCTTAAGTGATGAGGAACCTTTGCTTGATCTCCTGACGACCTGCCCATGATCACTTTAAACAAGAACTTGGGAGCTAATCACACACCCAAACACTGTCTCTCTGTTAAATTCAACACAGTAACATCAGAAGCATAACAAAAAGTTGTAATATTTTCTATTAAGAAGTGTTGCTTTTTTTCCAATAAAACCCAAGACTTGGGTATGTAAAGAAACCAATTTGTACATATTCATTGATGAAAGGGGTCAAAGCAGCACAGTTCCTCTTATGATGACCTTGGCTTACTATAGAAAAAAAAAAAAAAACAGACTCTCTTTTCCTCTTTAAGACTGCTTGAACAAATCTTGTGTTGTGTTTCTTGCCATGAAACTACTGATTGTCACCTCTCTTAAATCTATTACTTCAGCAAGGCTTCCAATTTTCATGGTGTAGTTAACGAGCTAGAAATAGGTAAAACTTTCTTAAATTACATGTATTTAATTTGAATAGGTAAATAATATGTTGCCAATGGAATTGGTTCATTTACCCCTAAAGGATTAGGGAATATGCACTTGAAATAAGACAATGCAATTGATTTATTTTAAGTGTAAATTCTGTTGTTCCAGTAGCAAAGTGTCTCACTTACCTCCTCAATTCAAGAAACAATTCCCTTATTTGGATTTCTATTTTCTGCAGTGCAAGATTATCTCTGTGTAACTAACCCAAATATCTCTCAATATGGGACCAGTCTATGTAAAGAAAATAGGCATCAAGTGTGGAGATATTGATTATATAGCATTGATGTGAGGCAGCTCTGGATTAAAAATCTTGGCGGGGCTGGCGGCCTGGTAGTTAGGGCATTGTGCTTGGAATCTTGAGGTTCTGAGTTCGAGCTCCACTCTCACAAACTTATAACCTCAGAAACTTGGACCCAATATTCAGACAGACAGTTCAGGACAGTTTACAACAAGCTGTATTTTGAAACAAATAACTCAGCGAGCAGATGATAGTCAGCGGGGCGGATAACTAGATTCACTGCAGAGGTGGAAAACACAGGTCAGTGACTACAGGAGGATATCGGGCTAATAATGACAAGGAGCAAACGTCACTGAAGTGGTTCAAAGTCGAGTCCGATCCCAGACAAAAGGGAGATTGTTAGCAGCCGCTTCCAGCACCTCAAATGATGATGAGCTGAAGATAGCTGACCCCGAGCGAGCAACAATCCTTAAGGAGAATCCAAGCCGAGGTCAGAGAAACAGTCCAGGTTCGGTTACCGGCAGGATCCAGGAAAACTGCAAAAAACACAGCAGACAGAGCAAGGCAAAAAACTTCAAATTTAAAAACAGGTCAGAATCAAGATAACAGACAGACTTACTTGAAGGCTGGAGTTACTCTCACAACAGCTTGAATAATCTGGCACTGGTGGCTGCAAACAAGCAGCATATATGGGAGCTGGAAACAGGTGGATAAGATGAGTGCTAATGAGAAACTGAGCAGAGTTGAACAGGTGAATGGAATGAGCAATCAAGCCAGCCTCCAGCGCCAGGATCATAACACTGCCACTCTCTGAGCAAAGACCCTTAACTGCTCCCAGGGGGCCACACAATGGCAGCCCACTGATCCACAAGGGGATGGGTTAAATGCCGAGAGTTCATTTATTTGCTCTGTACTTGTAACAGTGTAAAGAACATAAACCTAGACATGCTTTAAAGCCTTAATTCATGTTTGAAATACCCATTAGGGACTCGAAAAATCGCAGAACCCTTTTGGAGATATAGACAGAGGAAAAATAGAGGAGACTGAGATGATTCGGATGATTTTTGTCTTAAATTTTTATCATTCTAATTTCATTTATTTTTGCATTACCATGCATCTCCTGCGAAATTAGGTTTGTTTTCCTATTATTATTTGTATCCCCCTCCCACTCTCTCCCCTCTCCGTCGTAGTAAAGCAGTCCACGCAGCTCAGCGCAGCGCAGCGCGCCGCCATGCAGACGCGCACCGTGGCTGCTCTCCAACACGCAGAGCGCCTCCTGTCCTGCTGCTGCTGCTGCTGTCGCCTTTGAACACCGCGTTTCCTTTAGATCTGCACCTTTACCGAGCTACAAAAAAAAAGCAGAAAGCTTATGTTTTCTTTCAGTCTTTTTTTGAAAATCTCTCTCATAGTTTTTGGTGATAATTTATCTCTCGTCTCCATCTCCTGCTTTTTAAGTTAAATAAGCGTGACAATGGTGCGTGGCTGGGTGACAGCAGCAAAATCGGTTTTGGATTTTTCATCTTGACTTTTGATGGAATGGTTTTATTTTTTTGCCAGAGAGGACCTCAGTTGTTCCTTTTTTTCAATATGCTCGACCTAAATAAATATCCGCAGATACTGTCTGTGTGATGCCTCATCCAGTCCACCTTTTTTCCTCCTTTCAGGCATCTTTAATTGATGGAGATCATCCTCAGTGAGCTCTGACCACGCCGTCCTCCCGCTCAACATCACCGCTCTTATTGGATGCTTTTTTTTATTCTTTATTCTTCCTGCCATCTAAGCTGGTTCAAGGACTCCCCTCTACTATATTTATATTTTTTTTTTCTTGTGGAGACAATGCCGGTGAACGCGCTGCCCCGAGGCGGCAGCAGCGGCCCCGGATCCCTGAGTCCCGCGTCGTTGTCCCGCAGCCTGTCCCGCCTGAGGGAGTACCGCACGCGGACCAGGATCATGCTGGCTCTGGGAGTCTCTCAGATGGTCCTGGGGAGTCTCATCCTGGCGGTCAGCTTCGCGGCTCTGGCTCTAACTACGTCGCCCAGAGTGAGGCACTCATGTCCCTTCTGGGCAGGTTTTTCTGTAAGTAAATAACAAAAGAAAAAACGCAGATAAAGGGAAATATCTACTTTTGTTAATAAAACAGTAACAACAACACAGGAAACTGTTGTGTTTAAATCCTATAATAATAACAGCTTGTCTCATTCTCAAGAAAATTGAGTGATTTATGTTAAGATTCAGCATGATGGAATACAGCATTGAGGTTTAAGAACATATTAACAGTTTGCAAATCTAAGATGTAGTGTTTCTTATATATTTATGACTAACACGTTCTTGATTTCCTGCCAGAGTGTTGCATGGAGCTGTGCTGCTCCATTAAATATAGAGGCAGTAGGGCATGAGTGCAAGGGTGAGGGGAGGTCTGTGCCATCAGGACCATCTGTGTGTGCGTGTGTTTTGAGAATTGCCTCTTTGTCTCAGTGCCTGTATGTGTGGCTGAGTATAGTTACAGGGGAGCAGTGTATAATCACAGGGGTCAGGGTTCAGAGGTCAGTGAACATTCTCCATCAGGGCTGGAGTGGGATTGGCTGAGCTCCTGTGCAGAGAGTGTTTATCTCCAGGCACTGAAACTTGATGCTGTCTTGAATTTACTAAAATACCATTATGTTTGATTTTCTAAAGCATTTTGATTTTCTTGCAATTTTAGTTGATCAATAGAGGTTTTTGTTTTTAAGCTGTTTTTTTATATGTTCAGGCCTTCAATCTGGTTAAGACAGCACACTGTGTAGCGTTATACTTAAAAAGTGATGAAAGCTAAAAACCGTCATGAGACCTTTTCCGTGAGGGGAAGTATGTTTGAGAAAACTGTCATTACAAGCGTATAAGCTTATTAGCAGCAACAGTTACAGGATAAGGTGTTTCTGTGACCACCTCCTCATCTGCTATCTAGAGGAGAGACATTTTCCCTCCTTTTTACACATTAAGAGCGTAACCCCCTGAGATCCTTACAACCTTCAACATATTTTCTTATCTTTTATTTTACACTTTATCTTTTATTTTACGCTTAAAGGAATAGTACACCCAAAACATGA
>NW_015150468.1:301607-314175 GCF_000732505.1 Cyprinodon variegatus
TGTATTTGTGACAGTGTAATGACAATAAAGTTGAATTCTGTTTTATTCTATTCAAACATTGGATTTCTGTTGTTAATTATGTTTTCCTGCAGAAGAGGGAAGAAAAACATAGAAACTGTAGAGCTGTGTTAGATTATCTTACTAGAATAAGGTTCATATTGATGTAATAGGCTATATTTTACAGTAATCTTCAATTTTTTCTTTTTTGTTTTTGGCGGCGGGGGGGGGGATTGTTTTATTTCCCTTTACAGTGTGAGTAAAATTCCTGTGAGACTATCCTGGATCATCCATTAGAGTGATCAAAGGTGGTTGGGTATTTTTCTTTCAGCAGAACTGTATGATGCAGCACAGTGATAAATCTTAGCTGGTTGTCCTAATGCGGTTTGGGGTTTCACCCCCCACATTAACAAATGCTTAACTTATGCAGACACATGTTTGTGTGCGTGCATGTGTGCGTGCCATCGCTGTGGGACGTCATTAAGGATCTCAGTGTGATGACTGGTGTTGTGGGATTTCATCACAGTCGCAGCGAGGAAAAGCATAATCTTTACTTCCTATACAGAGCAGTGACTGCTGAGCTCAGCGTGGCTGTCCCTCCTCCTCCATCAAACAAACGCACACCCGCACACATTCACACTGTCCAACATGTTGGACGGCCTAATATGACTCAGTATTCCTAAGATTATTGGGCTAAACCAGGCAAATCCTACCGATATCTTCCTCTTTCTCTTAGCCGCCCTTCACCGCAAACATTTAGGTTTGACTCACTCATCAGTTTGGCCTGTTGTTGGTTTGGGATTCAGATAAAAAAAAAGATGAGGTTTGGTTTTAACAATGGATGGTGCTAAAAGCCGCAGGCTGCGTAGGGCTGGATCCGCTGCAGCTTTTACCTGTTGGCTGCAAGTCTAGCTGCGTTGCCAGGTTTGGCTCAGTGTTTGATGCCAGTGTGACAGAGCGAGCCAAAAGGCCTCTGCAGCTGTCAACAGCTGAAATGCACTTTAAATTGCTATTAATCTCACAATGAATAAGACTTGAATATTCACATGCAAACTGCTTCTCTGTATGCCTGTTTTAAGAAGTGGCTATTGCTGATATCTTTTACAGTATGGGCTTAATCTCTCTCTCCCTCTCTTATATGATGTTACACACAATATGCTCTCTTGGCTCAAACAAGATTTCCTTCTTTTTATTTTTTTCTCCTAATCTGTCCTGGTTGTGTGAAAAATGAAATTGTTGATATTATTTTGTGTGTCTGAATACTCATATCTACACATTGGGCTTGAACACAAGCAGCTTTAGACAATCTTGCTGATATGACTTCTGAGGGAGCTTTTCTCTGCGGCTTTTTCAGCATCAAGCATCAGCAAATTCTGCAGTAATCTGCCTGTGTACCCAAACCTCTGTGTTTGTTATAAAAAGTGGTCTGCAGGGACTTATTGTGCTATAGGCAAAGACATATTGTGGAGTGAATTTGGTAGCATGAAAGCCATTTGATGACTGGTTGTCTAGGCGATCTGTTAGTCAACAGCTGCTTTGTTTGATAGTGATTGGATGGAAAGTAAATCCTGCTTTGTGTTATCTCAAGGTAGGAAAGCTGTGTCTTTAGTAATATTGAATACTTGAATGAATGGTCCCTTTTAGTGGAGCAAACAACCATTGAGATTGAGAAAAAAAAAGATCAAATGTTTCAAAGATGCTCCAGCAAGTGGGGAGTTTTTCTAATTTTTTTACTTTTGAAAGAGACATATTTTCTATAAAAACATAAAAGATACAGGCTTGCAGACAACTTCTATAAATAATTTTTGGAAAAAAAAAAAGGGTCACATGTTCAAAAGTTCAGTTGTGAGATTCGCTTGCTGCTAAATATTGAGGACTTAATGTCAGGGTTCTGTGACTTTGTTGTTGTTTTTTCAGTTTGATATTTATTTAGTTACCCTCTGTTGCACCCTTTTGCCAGTTTTCCTTTCCCGTTGGCTCCCTTCTGGTTAGTTCTATCCATACTTAACACACTTACACTCATTTACCCACCCTTTGTTCTGTTTCCCATATATACACCACCTCCTTAGTTCCTGTTTGCTGGTTTCTTGTTGTTTTGTTGCTTCCTTGTCTCTTGCTCCCCACATTTTTCCCCAGACACTTATTGAATTTTGTTTGGTGTTAGGTATTTTTGCATTTTTCTAAATGTTTTCCTCAGTTGACTGTTAGTCAAATAATTAAATCAGCAAAACTCATCTCTGCCTACTCTTCTCTGCATTTGGGTCATCAAAGCCTCCACCCAACCCGACACTTAAGTGTTGCAGTGTTATAACAAGTGAAAGCAATTAAGAAGAAACACTGTATTTACGTAAACATCTGGATAAAAGAGCCACAAATCTAGAGTGATTGCCAAAAAAGGCACATTCTAAACCTGGTGAGGAATCCTCACAGAAGAGCTGACGGTGTTACATCTGCAAAGAGTGGGTCAGCATTGTCTAAGATTGTATAATCCAAGAATGGGATGTCCCTTACACCTATATGTGAGAGAAGACAGATGAATAAAAAAGTTTGGCAATGTTATATTTTTGTGAGGTGTTTCTAGATTTCTGCTGGTACCAAATACGCTTTTTCTAATCTGACTTAATTAATAATCATGTTGAAATGACAGTTTGCTGTTAGGCGTGGAGTAAGGTCTGAAATAATTTCTAGAGAAAACATTCAACTTTGAGGAATAAAAACATTTTATTGTTTTCCTTATTCCTTTATTCAATCCAGCAACTGAACGATCACTAAGTTGCTAACTAGTTAGCAAGCTGCTTCTGAGAAACCAGCTACAATCAAATAGCTTGCGAACCTTCCACCATAACAATCCCGCCCCCTTGATAATCGACCAAGCACATTAATTTTATTCACTCGTGTAAAGTCGTGCACCACTCGGGAAAATTCGGAAATGCAATGGTTGGAACTGTCGTTTCCCTGCGACTTTTAAGAAGTAATGGAATAAGTTTAGGGAACAGCTTTCTTCCTCGATAGGACACTACCTGCTGTGGTTTGAAATATGTGATTTTAAAATCTGTTGAATTGATGAAAGAAGGGTTTGCTGAGTAGAAAAATGCCTTACAGACATTGAGAACATTTGCAAGATTAAATGCTAATTTAAAGATAATATTTGGGGCTGCTGTTTCGAAAAAGACTTAGAAACTGATCTTTTAAGAATCCAAATAAGGAGCATTAAACTGCATGTGTATTAAGTGGCCTTTTTGCGGGTGATTTTCAAAGATGGAGTGCAAAACTAATAAGACGTGCAACCAGTTCGGTTCCATACCATTAGCCACTTGTGCTGGCCTGTGCAGACATCTTTCTTGCTGCTGATATCTTTCTGGTATTGCTATTTCTGAAACTCTAATATTTTTAGATACACATAGACTCCCTCTCCATCCTCTGCATCTGAATTTCAAATGTGCCGAAACTGAAAACAAAAACTGCAGCCACAATCACTGTCAGTTTTGATAACTAGCTTTGTCTGTGAAAAGTATTTTTTTGACATTTCTTACACTCATAACTGTGTGCGATTTCTTAATTAGAAAATGATCCTTATTCCACAAGTAAAAAATTGTGTATACCTTGACTGCTAATTTTGTATATGCAAATAGCTTAACAACTTGTTTGTAGATTTACTTTTTGTCAGATATGTTTGCACATGTTCATGTTTCCTCTGTCCATAGCTTTCCTTGACAGTGTTGTTGCTAAGTGCTACTTGGTTCCAATATAATTTCCCATTGGCAACCTGCTAGCACCAAGTTGCCAATTGGTAAGCAAGATGTTTCCGAGAAACCGGCTACAATCAAACTTGCTTGCGAACCTTCCGCCACAACAATCCCGCCCTCTTGATATTTAACCAATCATGTTAAATTTATTCACTCGTGTAAAAATGGACACCACTCGGGAGAATTCGGAAATGCAACAGCTGCAACAGCCGTTTCCCCTTCCACCCAGATTAAGGGTGTTGTCTAACAGTTTTTTTTTTATTTATTACAATGAAAATCAACTAAAGTACAACGTCAAACAATGCCTAAAACAACCAATGTTATGTCAGCTCATCATGCAATATCACAGCCTAGCAATTTTTTAGTACTTGTATTTCCTGAAATAAATATTTTACCTAAAAGAGGATAGAAAATGTTCTTTATTGTCACTCAGTGGAGAAATGGATTCCTGATTTCAGTTTCCTTATTATTCAGTTTAACCTTTAACAGTGTGTTTGAAAGCTTGAAATGCAGAAAAATGTAGATTTATGTTGCTACTCAAAGACCACATTCACTCTTAGTGAAGGTCTTAATGCTTAATTCCAGTTTTTGATGAGATCCCATTTTTTGTTGTTCACTTAACAATTATAATATGACCATTATCAGACTCCAGTGTGAACAGGCGTGAAGTGACCGACATGAATGGAAGACATGCTGTCACGCGAAGCATGATGTTTGTAAAGATGGTTGAAAAGCATGTCTACCTGAAAATGTGAGCAATTGGAGCCAGAAAAATAATGATTATCTCTGCTTTGATGTTCTACAATCCTTTTTTTTAAAGACCATTACTTTGAAGCAGACAAACCTACATAAGATAAAGTTGCAGTTGAAACCTACAGCTTCAAACAGCAGAAATCTTAAAGCCTGTCACATACTGTCAGGCTCAGAACAGTGGGATACAGTATTCAAAGCAGACCGTTAGATTTTTCAAGACGTTTTTTGAAAACTGAGCTGAAGTGAACGGCGTGGGCATCTAAGGTAGAAACCTCTGCGGGTAGGGACAGCAGGTTGGTGACCACGACAATGTGGATGTGGATGATCAGGAACAAGTGAGTCACTAACCTGGTCTTATAGTTCAGTCCGAGTCCAGAGGGTGAGGTTAGTTTCAGCAGGTCAGGTCCCAGACACTGATGTATAGGTGGTTGGAGGATAGGCAGGAGATCAGAACCGAAGAATGTAGGCAGGATGATCCAGACGGCAAAGCCAAATCCGTTGTCGGTTAAGTGGTCGGTAGTCAGAGCTAGGGGGTCAGAGATCAAGTGAGATGCGGAAGGAGACAAACAGGCAGAGATCCGGCAGGAGTCAGAAGACAGGTCAGGCAAACAGATTAGATGGGAACAGGCAGGCTCTGAGCTCGAAAGGCAGAACAGGTCAGTATCAGGTAATCAGAATACAGGAACGCTAGAATAATTCTATCCAGCGGCTCGAAAATAATCTGGCACTGATGATTGGTCTGAAGGCTGTTTAAATAGAAACTAATATAGGTGGATCAGTTAAGTGTGTAATGAGAACTGGGCAGAACTGAGCAGGTGTGTGAAATAAGTAATCAGACCAGATATCAGTGCCAAGTTCATAACAACACACAATGATGTAAAAAAAGGATGAAATGTGACACAAACACAAAAATCATCAGATATATTTGCTGTGGCCTTTCTCTCTGTAAACCAAATCACATAAAGTATTTCATTCTTATTTGTCTGTGGTGTGAACATACCCTGATACTCTGGTCTGAGTACAGCACGTTTTATGAATTGGAGCTGGCTGGTAATCAGGTTTAGGGTGGCCTCGTTCCAAGATCCAATTTCCATCTTCCAAGGTAAATGGAAACCAGTGATAATAAGGTAATTGTTCTCTTTTCACTGTGCTGTCCAATCTAAACAATAGTGTTCTGTTGAGCATCTTTATATGTTTTTTGTCCATTAAAGAGAAAAGTGGGAGAAAGAAAATTATATTAAATTATATTTATTAAAATCATTAAATGATGTTGGATAAAGTGCATCTTATAGAATATTTCCCTCTAATGGTTCCAGAAAAAACAAGTGAGACAAGTATTTATTGTTGTAGAAGCAGAAAGAAAAAACAATGTTTTGCTTTGCATTGTTCTTTTGAGTCTTTGGTTTTGCAGTGAGCCGGTGTGAATTATCATTAATTAGCTGACTTATTAGTTCCATGCAGTTTCCTGGCAACAGGTCTTAAGACAGACCACACTCACCCAATGGTAGCCTCGCTCAGCACTCACACCTAACTGTTATTCACTTGGAGAGTTGTCATGATTTCTGATATAAAAGCTCTCTGTCTGTTTCAAGTATTGAATCCAGCGTGTTTGTCAGGGAAGCTGACATAATATTTATTAAAAATGCTGTGCCTGTAGAGTCCCTCATGATTCATAACATCAAAGTAGACAGATGAAAGTAGTGTGGGAGTTATATTCACTCAGCTTTTCTTTGCCTTTAGCCTGAGCAGGAGCAGTTTAACCCTTGTGTCAATAGAGTGGAAACTTGTTGTGTGGTTTTTCTCTCAAACCCCTTATTAGTGTATAAATACTTAGAGATTGCCATAGTGCTTGGCTTCCTAATGTGCCCAAATGTGGCCTTTTAAAAATTAATTGATAAAAATTCATATACATTGATCTGATAAAAAACATTCATCTCAAAATTCTGCACTTCTTTGAACTCTGTAGTTATGACCACTTAAATTCATACACTTTTGAAATTTATATAGTTGGTATTTTATTAGTGCTTTAATTAAGTTTCAGACACGCTCAGATGGAGACAGGCAGGTGTAGTAGTTGAGAGGAACAGAGACAAGACATGGTACCAGGGGAACTGCAGAACTTTAAACTGGCCCTTCCTAGGAGCCAGGATCAGGGGAGTTAAGACTGGCTTTCCCCGCACTCGAAGCCAAAACCCTGAGGGCTCAGCGGAGAAAAGCCGGGACACAATCAGAAGACAGGAGACAAACACTAACACATTTTCTACACACTGGCCCCCGAGAGCAGGGACATGAACCACGGATTTTACCAAAACTAACACTCTAACAAAACAAACAAACATGAATAACTAACACATATGATGTTCTGGCCACAATAGCTGAGCTGTATATAAAGCAGCAGGAGCAGGTGGACAAGATCTATGATAATTAGAGAGCGAGGAGGGCATGGCAGGTGAATGAAGTGAGTAATTAGATCAACTACCGGGGCTGCATTCCTGACACCCCATAGAGATTCATTTGATCTGTACTGAGACAAAATGCTCAAGAGGTGAAATCATTCTTCATGTAATGTCATCAAACAAAGAAAAATATCCTTTTAAGAAATATTAAACAAAATTTTACCCAATGTTCATAAGCTATTAAGAACAATGCTCAGTATGAGCAATCCTGACCATGCATGTAGTGACAGTGGAAAGGAAAAATTCACTTTTAACAGGACAATAAGCTCCAGCAGAACCAGGCTCAGTGTGAAGAGACTTCAAAGCATAAACAAAAAAGAAACACAAATGCACTGGTTCAGGAGTACTCTCTATGTGAAAGGAAAATGTTAGATACAAGGTGCTTTCCATCAGCTTCTTGAAATGCACATTTTGAATTATTGCGTCCAAAAAGCTTAATGGAAAAAGCAAAATAAAAAATTAGCAAAAACATTTTTACACTTGCACGAGGTGTTTCTTTTTGAATCCGCACTGACTTAGGAAACTTTTACCTCACATCACTGATCAACTGTTTCTGTTGGAGGCATCATCCGTGATGTTCCTATTAAGCACATAGACATGTTTGGAAGCAACACCACATTACTAATGGACATGTTAACGTAAGAACAACCTTCCTCTATTACTGATCTGTGGTCCGTGCTAGAACATGCGTGATGACGTCAATGACAACATATGACTTCATTACTCTTTACGTCCCTTGGTTAATACGCTTTAAACCAAATGAAACACTGCAACATTTAATTTCCTTTTTTTTTTTTTTTTTTTTTACTTTTGATAGTTTGCTTAAAACTCACATTTAAATGTGGTGGAAACACTGCTACAGTCGTAATAGATGCATTTTCTATTCTTTCCTATATGTGTCAAAGCACTCCATCTCAGTAGCAGGAAATATCACTCAAGACAACTTTATAAGAGTCAGCTGCTGCTGACTTCAAATATAATTTCTTAAGATCTTCTTTTTTTTCACTGTTTATTATTTGTTTTGAAGGTTTGCATAGTCAAAAGGGATCTTCCAAAGATCACAAGCTAAAAACTTTCCGTTGTTATCCAAGATAAGCTCATTGCAGTGCAAATTAAAGGAGACCTATGATCCCTCCTTCTTAAGTAGGATCTGTCTATGAACTATACTTTTTGCACATGATCATTCACAGATAACAAGACCTCACCTCCTCAGTTCTGCTTTGCTGAGCCCCTTTCAGAACAAGCTGTTTTTAGGCTCATTCACTTTTATCTAGAAAAGCTTGCCGCCTCAGACTCTAGTGTTGTCCACACCCAGCATCTACAGATTTGCAACAAACAGTAGGGATCTTTGGTAAATCCTGCCGTGTGCTGTGGGTATTAAAGAAAAAAAAAGTTCTGGAAGTTATTCACACAAACTAAAATTTCCTCTGGCAATGTGCCTGTTAAACTGACATCAAAACTAAAATGAATCCTTGCAGCTCTGTTCTTCTGTAACTGGGAGATTATGCATGGACAAAAGCTGTTTATTGCGGACAACAATGAAAAAATTGTCTTTTTCCGTAGCCATTGAACAGTGGGCAATGTGGTAAAACCAGCACACCAAACATGCTCCTCTTCTAATAATTAGGTGGATGGAGCTCCACTTGGGTTACTGAGTTAGGGGTGGGGTCTGCTGATTGTGGAAAAATAAGTTAGAAATTGCTTAATTTATAGACAGCAACTAAATATTTCTCTTTTTTTGTACCACTTAGATTCTTTCAAAAAACAGAAAAGAACCAAATTACTTCCTCATCCTAGCCATCATCATCATTTTAATGCATGTGTTCAGACAGTGTTTCCCAGCTTCCACCTCATTAAAATTACTAAATTAAAAATAAGTGCAATTATCCTTCTATATATATATAAACCTTCAAGCACTACAATAGAACTCAGAGTAATGAATCTGATAACAACTAATAGTAACTCTATAGTCTTGCAGCTATTTTTGAAAACTCCATTACAAAATACTTGATTAAATTCATTCAGTCAGAGCTTTGCAAGCGTGAGAGGAAACTAAACAATCTAAATATCTGTGAGGATGGGACACTCAAACCTTTATGTTTTTATATCGGCATTTAAATTATTGTGTAAAATTATCCTCACACAGGGTATCAATGGGATTATCCAAACAATACTATTGGAGTGTTGTTAGAGCTAATCATTTTTGCACATTATCTTCCCTGCAGGACGGCAGTTTGTTTTTGTGTTTTAGTCAAAGCTTTACATGATCTAGATGGATCATAAGATTTGTCCAGCTGTGCTGAAAAGGGATTGTTGTAAGACTTTAGATAAAGCACCCCTTTGTTGTTTGGATGTTGCACTTTATTCCCAGCTGTCAGCAGAGGACATGCCTCCTCGCCTGCTGTACTCATCCTGTCAGCCCAGATTAAATGGGGACGGTGGTCAGCGCAGGCCGCCTTCGCTCCAGGCTGGACTGCCCTGTCTTAAATCTCCTCCCGATTAGCTAATAGCCACCATCAGTTATCTGTCTCCTGTTTACTTTCATGTTTCCTTTACTCAAGCTGATTGTGGATATGTTAAATGTGGAGGTTGAGGGGCAGTGATGTCAGCACTCTGCCTGTCTTGAGGTGTAGCGGGGCTGGTGCAAATCACTCCCCTTCTGGACCTTTCTGTCATAAGTAAGGAGGCACTCAGCCTGCTGCTGCTGATTACTCTAAGGACCCTCCAGTGCATTCTGCCCCCACTCCAGTGCCACCACTCAGCACCATGATGGGAAAGGGAACAGGGCGTTCTAGCAGCGTTTTCATACACCACCCCCCAAATACACACTAAAGTAAGCTCTGATATTTCAAAGTGACAAATTGATTTCCTGCCTTTATGATCAGGCTCTGCTAAGTTCAGAGGATTCTAGACTGGATTCCCATTTGTCACTTTTAGTTTTATCTAGTTCCTCAGCTATTGTTCACTGTGTGCTTCTTTGTTAGAGGACTCCACATGGTGTAATTACAGCAAGGAAGCAGCATAGATGAGTATTTTAGAAGGCAAAAAGGTTTCCTTTTGATCTCACAGGAAATATGAAATGCCTTGATTTTTCTGATGCAGATCTGATCACATCAGCTGTTAGGAAACACAGGTTAGATTTTTCAGCAAAGTATCAACCAGAGCACAGCAGTTTGAGTCTGATGGAGCTTAACTGTAGAGGTTAGGAGGACGAGAGGGTCAGCACTTCTCTTTGAAAATTACTTTGAGTTGCATCTGTCCACTTTCACTTCCTGTTAACAATGAGGTGTTTTGTGAGTAGTTAAAACCTTGATATAATTCACTGTAAAATTAATTATGTTGTCATATTAAAAAGATTAGAAAATGCATTCCAATAAAACCTGTTTTCTCAGTTATAATATTACCTTTTGAAAAAATAATCAAAATGCACATAAAAATAGCAACGATGCACCTTGTGGAACATATTTACTATTATATTTTGGTTCTTGTTTTATACCCTGTCCTCAGGTTCTACCTTGCAGAAGAATTTGATCTCTAAATCTTTTCACTAATTAAAGGGATTTTAACATACTGTAACTGTTTTTGACAGGCTTATTGTACTAGGAATAAAGTATGCTTTTATTATTTTAGGGGACATTCAAAGATGTCAGAATGATAAAACTCACATCTGTCCTGCCCATTGGTGTGTCTCTGCAAACACTCCTTTGTATTCAAAGACCAAATGCATGCACATAAAAACCCCATAAAAACAGCCGCCATTATGCACCATTCTGATCTTTGAAGTGTGAAAGCGGCTGATGTGTGATGAAAGCTGCAGGTTCTCAGTTTTTGCTGGTCATTGCCAGACCTTAAACTGATGGATATAAATGTGACCGTGAAGACAAAGAGTAGGATGGGGGTCATGTGTTTTGGGAGAAGGTTTTACGTTTTGAATGCATGATACATTTTTATGTGTACGCATGGCAGATTTCTTCTCCTCACAAACCCCTGCACCCCCCTCTTTTTTTCTGTGTTGGCTCTATTGTTCTCTTGCTTTGGTCTGACCCAAAGATGTGTCAGACAGAATGCTTGCTGCTGCGCTTCAACCAGGCTGCCAGTCAGTCTGCATGCAGACTTTTTAATACAAAAGGCCTGCAAGGTTGAACTGAGCTCAGGGGGGAGGAAGAGACCACACAAGACAGCCAGAAACAAATCTTTCCAGTAGACTGCAGGTATTCCTTTGTTAGCTCTAAGATGCATTAGGAGATAATAATTCATTAGGAGCAATAAACAGTGGGGGGGAGTGTGCAGCTCCTGTTTGTTTTACCGACTTATTCATGAAACTCTTAACAGGAAATTGCAGCTCTTTGTCGGAATGTCATCTTTTATTTGTAAGTTCTAAGTAAAGACACAGGTATCTGCTTTCCCCTTTGACTTTGACCTGAGCAAAGATGTTTAAAGAGGATTTTCTGTAATAACGAGCTTCCAGTTACAAGCTGTAACAGGTCGAAATCGGTGTTACGCTCTGGTAGCAGACATTGAACAGGCATATGTTGCTTTGTTGATGTGTTTGACTTCTATCCTTTGCCTTTATTTAAGATCTAACTTCTTCCGGGCACAACAAAGCTGACTGAGGACCATCCCTCCTGCTTTCTGTAGCTGATCAATGAGGAAGCCGGCTGACTGGGGCTTCTCTTTGTTCTACGATTAGCTCCCAGGATGGAGCAGGGTGATGCTTTTGTGTGAGTACAAATGTGAGAGGGGAAGTCACAGGTGTGTGGATGGATATCTATTTTTGTTTTTGTGTCTGTTCCACCTGAGGATTAAAGTTTGGTCCAAGCTGATCAAAGGGGTTTTCTGTTTATCAGGTAAAAACTGAGATATATTTGAAAGCAGGGAAAGAAGAGATGATGGAGGTTTACAAAATAACCTATGAAGTGTAAATCAGAATTCAGGAAATCATTCTGTGCTAAAATGAACCTTTTTGCTTTGTTGTAATTGAGTACAGTACTTTCCAATTGAAAGTCAGGGATGCAACTAATGATTGTATTGCTAATTGATTAATCTTTGGATTATTTCTTTGGTTACTTGATGGATAATCAAATAGAAAAAAGTTTGCTTATAGAATATACAGGTGAAGATACTCAGTCATCCAGGTCATAGTCATTCCGAAATAGTTAAAAAACAATAAACTGCAATTTGGTCCAAGTTTGAAGACATTTCACTTCCCATCCAAGTTTGAGGCTTTACAGAGTGGACCAAAAACAAAGCCTTGTTTTGTCTTAGAAAACATGCAAATAATGCGTCAGCCCCTTAGGAATGGGCGGTCCTTTGGGTTCTTTGTTAGCCTGCTATACCCGAAACCTGTCTATGTCTCTGAAAGGGAGATCGTTAGGGGGAGTTCCTTATAAAAGACTTTAAATCAGTTGAAACTAAAAAATTTCCAAATGAGCAGTTCTTGATGATGTTGATGGACAAAAACATTTTTTTTAATTTTAAAGGTACACTATGCAACCGGTGTTGATTTTCCAGTGAGGCTCCCTCCAGAGGGCGAAAGTAAAAGTGCACTGTCGTAAATATGCACAGCTGTTCTCCTGGTTCCTCCGTAACGCCAGGCGCGGTTGTTTTGAGCTTAGC
>NW_015150468.1:315029-323350 GCF_000732505.1 Cyprinodon variegatus
AACGTTATGGAACACATTAATTAACTGAAAAATGTTGCATAGTGTGCCTTTAAATGTAAAATATTCATATATATTTTTCATAATTTTGGTATAATTAATGCTCTAAGTAGGTCGTTCTGTCAGCTAAAGGCATGTTTTAGAGTCTCTATACTCCAAATAATAAATAATCAATTACTAACTTACCGGTAGTTGAGAATTATTTCAATAATCGATTTAACACGGTCAATCTGATTTATTGTTTCAGCACCAGTTAATATAAATTTGATTTAGCTAAATACCATCTTTATATATCATTTATAGGCTCTACTTACCTTAGTACTTGTATTGTTTTGGGAAATGATCAGTGGTTTAACATGTAGTTTGAAGATAGGGACCTTCAGGATACATTCTGAAGTTCAAAGGTCAAACCTGTAACAGCAGGTAATGGTTTAAAAAAGGTTATCAGATCAGAGGGAGCTTTTCCATTCAGTAGACAACACACCCACACATACACACACACCAACACACCCCCACCTCTCACACACACATACACAGAGAAACACATCATTCAGCATCTGGCACTGATCAGATTTGTCATCTAGTGCATAATGTAGTCACCTCGGTCTCCCAGCGGAGTCCAGCAGCATCATCTTAAAGCAATTCTTCATGTTAATAGCCTGATGCTTTTCCTCGAGGTCTCTTCTGCTGTTTCATCAGTAACAGCGGAGCAAGCTAAACCAAGACCAACTTATAAAGCCTTCCTTGGATGTCAAAGGGTGAGCTAGAGCTTAAACAGAAAGAAATTTTTTTTCTCATGATTCTTTAATATGTAGAGCTTGAGTGTGCAATTTATTTGAGTGCAAGGTTGCAAAAAAATACTTTTTTTGATTCTAAAACATCCCAGATCATTTTTATCTGACTGTATTTCACTATGATTCAGACTAAATGGTAATTTATCCCAAACAGTCCTAAGGGAGGGTGTATTGTTAGTTGGTGTTTTTTTTTCTCACAAGTTGGTATAGTCTTCGTTTTTGTTGCTTTGAGTTTTTTTTTGTCTAATTGGTGCTGAAACAAAAAGAGGAGCCAATTAAATCTGTGGTAAACGGGAAAGCCAATGTGTGCGGATTTCTATCCTGTGCTGCAGGGAGTAGCTGGTATGTAGGTGTTTGCTCAGCTCAAATCGGGCCAGCTAGCCCCCACCCCCCACCCCCCATGGGCCAGTAGCTTCTCCCTCAGGTTGATATTTCAGCTTCCTCCTTCTCTGGTGCTCAGAGTGTTTCTCTTGGCATGGTTTCAGCTCGGTTTGCATGCCTCATCCCTCTGCTACGCTCTCATAATATTCCTCTTTTTGATCTGACTTCCTAACCGTTTCGGTCCCTGGTGGTTATGTCTCTGTAGAAGCTGTGGCTGTTGGAGTGTAAGCCCCTCTGAGATTGAATTTTTCAGCTTTTTGACAAGGGATGGTGAGGGTTTTCCTTTCTGAAAAACTCTAAAGGCAAAGCTTAAGCTCTATTTCAGGCTAAAACATTGCATTAAAAAAATATCTTTTTGAGAATTTCAGTTACAATATTTTATTGCCCATGTGTCTCATAGTTTTATTTGTAAAGAGAGGCAATATGTGCTCTTTTACCTATAGGATCAAGCATTTGTAATGACTCCTTCTTCTGCTCAAAGTCTATCAATATCCCAGCACGTCAGTGTGAAATCTTAAAAATATGCTTCCTATGAGCTTTCTTTTCTGTAAAGTCCAACTGTGCTTCGTCAGTAATTACTAAAGCCAGAAAACCCTCATCATATGAATACCAAGTCTGGGTATAATTTACATCTGAAACAATTGGTCATTGGTTAATAATAATACTTATCATTTTTATTATTATTTTTTTTTGGTAGAAACAATGAAAATGTCACATTTTCATATCTAGATTTTCAGAGGTTGAATTGGTTTAAAAACTGCTCCATATAATCTTTTTTTTTTAAAGAAATAATATATGAACATTTCATGCAGTAACCATCAGAGAAATCAGAGCTTGAAATGAGGTTAGATCAAAGTCATTTCAAGTCAGAGAACGGTAAATTCCTGGCATAGGAATTTGAAGCAAACTGTCAGAAGAGATGATGAATCTTCTATTACAGCAACTTTTACTAGAATCTATATGCATGCAGCCATTTTACATGCTGAATTTGATGAGTTTGACTGCAAAGAGCATTCTGTTTTTTCTATCTTTTCAATCAATAAAGTCTGACTTCTAAACACAAAGAAAAAGCCCTAGTAAACTTAGAGAAATGACACCTATTTCCATTATGGTTCTCTGAAACAGCAGCCCTGCTTTGAGACACTTCTATAATGACATTAACTGAAGCAATGAGGCTATGCAACATGTTTTTATTCAATAAAAACGGCCATTGCTGAACTAAAGTAGGTTAAGGCGCATTACCTTTGCAGCATTCTTATATACCACAACATAAATTAGTATTTTCCCTAGTTTTTAACCGTCTGATTCTTAGACAACTGTTAACAAAGCTGTTAGCTTGAACCTTACTGAGTTAGAGGTGTATTATGGGTAGGTCAAATTTGACCTCCGATACTACTTTGAACCTTAGAGAAATTCCATCAAGTGGTAAAAGGTCGATCAAGGGCCAGTCCCATAGAGGTTTACGTGTTAAATGTTACATTTTTTTTTTCATATATTAGTTAGAAAAATTTCAAAATCAGTGGCACTTTTGTAATCATGATAATGTACATATTGCAGTTGTGATCAGTATAGTGTGTGATTATATATATATATATAAAAAAAGTAAAACAGTTTAATGTAAATAAAGCAGCAGCATCACCTTGCTTACAGTAAGAGCCAAAAAACTCCCTCAGTGGTAGGTTAAATTAATGTAAGATAATATTCTAATATTACAAAAATTTGTGGCAATAAGATTAATGCAGTTCATTGTTAAATTTTAGGTGGTTCTAGTGGCTTTCATTGGCCGTAATCAGGTAGAGGACATGCAATAAGCACAAACCCTAGACAGGTGGATTAAAAAATAAGCAGTATCATGGGTGGCCTGCTCTACTGTTAAACCACATGGCCCTCTTATGCAGTCCTTCCTTGATTCCCATTCTGCAATTCCAAAAAAGATGCATTGAAAAAACTTTTACGCCAGTATGATTCCATCTGATACTAGAATAAATACCTACAAGACCAAAAGCGGTATTTTTTAGGACCACCTCTGAGAATACATCTTTAATGTTTACTATAGCTTTTTTTCAGTTATTGTATGTGGTATGGGAATGAAAGAGGGATGTGTACATGTTGATTTATCCTCTTTCGTCAGCATAAATAAGATTAGGTTTAGAGAAGACACTCGTATAAGAAGGAGAGGGAGCTTGTTGCACATGATCAGAGTGACAGGAGGCTCGTCACAGGCAAAATGAGAGAGAGGCTGCAGGAGGGTGAGCAGAAAATATGAAAGAAACAGCACAACAAGGAGCTGAGAGGAGAGTGATTCTTATTAGCAGAGGAAAGACAGACAGACAGAGAGAAAGGGAGAGATTTTTGGTGGAAGGGAGTCACAGCTGCGGCTCATTGGAGTAATGAGTCTGACCGCATCTCATGCTTCTGAATTCCTCTCATTAGCTCTCAGCAGATGAGACAAAAGTCTGTTTTGATAGGTCCAGTTTATCATTGTTTCAGTATGTGTGTGTGAATGGGAGGGGGTGTGAATGAGTGTGTGGGAGCAGCACAAGCACGACCAGCTCAAAGCCTTTTTCAGGGTCCTGAAGGTGGTTTGTTTAGACAGGATAATAAGTGTGAAGCATTTTTTTTTCTGCACCATCTTTGCTATGACTCAATGTTTTTCAGTCCCCCTTTATACCTTCTCCATCTTTTTCACCATGTTTGGTTTCCCCCAGCAACCTGATAAAAACAGAGATAATTTGCTGGTGATGAAACACCGTCCAATTCTTGTACTTCCTACTGATGATTATTCATACTACTAAGGTCTTGTACCATCTCTCACTTCTTATATCTTGCTTTAAATGAGTTTTTCTCATTTTAAAAGTGGTATTAAATGAGTTTAACTGTTGCTGAATTCTTTAAGTCTTTCTGTGGACATTAGGTCTTATATTCACTCAACTCCCTGACCATTTCACTGAAGCTTATTTTTTTTCCCAGAAACAAGAAATGCAGATTTTCTTTCTTAACTTCTGGATAATCTTTAACACATTTTGAATAATTTTACCATCCATAAAACAAACCAATTAATAAATTACAGCTTATATTTTGTTAAACTCTGGACAAACTAAAACTCCAAACGTTTGATATGTTTGATAAATTTCAGATGTATATTTTATTTTAGTGCCATCCAGCCTGAGTGACTTGTTTGTTTATGATCTATCTGAACACATGAAAGCAGAGCTTATATGTTGGTGTGAGGGTAAAGCCCCTGGTTTCTTTGAACAAATGCGCTCCTGAGACAACAGAAGGGCTCTGGGCTTCAATCATGGACAGGCAGAGGTCCTTTCTAACTGTGATGAGGGAGAATTTGATCAAAAAGTCACACTGTCAGAAGGAGCCAGAGCAAAAGACACAAACAGATGTGATTATGTAGCCATGATGACAAAGCTAGCTTGTACCTCAGTTTTGAGTTATTGTTTATAATTTCGGCAAATGGCCAGTCTTGCTTTATGATATGAGCTAGCAGAAAGATTCAATTGTGTGGCGGATAAATGGTATTTCAGCCTTCTCTCCCACCCAAACCTTCTCTTCACCCTCATCTAATCTAAACTGTTTACAGTCAGCTCACATCCCCTCCATTGCCTGATTGTAACACAATACAGTTGTTAGTCTAACTAATGCTCCTGCTCCAAAGAGATAAAAGAAAAAGAATAACCCTCTGTATTTACAGTGGTCTTTGCAGGGTTGGCGTATTCTCACATGTTCAACAATCATTTAAAGTAAATGTAAAAGAATCGGCTGTGTCATTTTATATGTTGAAATTTAGATAAATATTTGGTCCATCTACAAAGGCTTACTGTGTCTGTAATCTCCTAGGAAATGATAGGCATGATGTTAGGCAACAGAGGAATTAAGAAACTGTTTTGTAACTGTTGTTGCATCCAGGTCAGGCATCCCCAAAGTCGGTCCTCGAGGCCCGCTGTCCTGCAGGTTTTAGAGGTTTCCCTGCTTTAGCACAGCTGATTATAATTATTGCAGTAGACCAAAAGCCTGTTAATCAGCTTTCAATTAAAATCAGCTGTGCTGTAGCAGGGAAACCTCTAAAACCTGCAGGACAGAGGTCCTTGAGGACCGACTTTGGGGATGCCTGATCCAGGTTATAGTCATTCCAAAAAAGTAAAAAAGTAAAAAAAAAAATAACAAAAAACAACAACAACTTTGTTTTCCAAGTTTGAAGTTTGTTACGCTTCTCATCCAGGAAGCTTTCTCAATTCAAAATGTCTGGAGTTCCAGGCTTAGTAGCCCAACAAAACCTTGTTATGGCTTAGAAAACATGCAAACTGAACCGTAGAAACAGGTCCACAATTAGTAATGGGAAGTTGTTCAGGTCATTGTTGGCTTGCAATTACCGATACTGGACTATGCGTCTGAAAAGGGAGTCGTTAGGGGCATTGTTGGCCTGGCTGCCCAGGTGAGATGATTTGGTCCCCTGCATGGCGATGGGGGTTAAGATTGTAGTGGGAAGGAATCAACTCTATTGCTGCGTTTTAGGTTTTTGAGAGCTGGAACCTGAGACCAGCCCCCTATATTTATGGTAGTGTTTTTTTTCTCTTAACATAAATGGCTTCCTTTACACCCCCTTTCAAATCACCTGTCCTCTTTGTCCACAATGTGAACATTCTGGTCCTCAAATGAATGTCCTTTGACCTTAAGGTGTAGGTGCACAGCAGAGTCTTGTCCAGAGGAGGTAGCTCTTCTGTGTTGAGCCATGGGTCTGTGGAGAGATTGTTTGGTTTCTCTAGTATAAAGATCAGAGCATTCCTCACTGCACTGAACGGCATACACCACTCCGCTCATATCTGGTCTGGGGGTTTTATCTTTAGGATGCACTAGCCTCTGCCTAAGGGTCTTGTTTGGTTTGAAATGTACTGGGATTTTGTGTTTGGAAAAGGCTTCTTGAGTTTTTCAGAGACTCCATCAACATATGGGATGGCAATGTTTGTGCATTCACCGTTTTGTTCTGCTTCATGTTGATGGAAGCTCTTAACTTATAATATTTCCTGAATTAAATGTTATCATTGGAACTTTTCGATGCTCTGTACCAATGTTGTGTTCTCTGCATTTATGCTAATAAACTCTACAACAAACTTTTTTTACTCAAAGTACCTCCTCAAAAGCAGGGAAAATATGACAGCTTAGAAGAAATAAGTCAAAACAACTGCTTTAAACATGCAAATAAAGTGCTAAAGATATTAAAGGTGTTACTTTAAAATTTCACTATACGGTTTTTATCTAATGTAGTTTAAACAAACAAATTTAATAGCACCTAACTAAAATAGAAACAGTTCATGCCAGTTTTAGCATGTCTTTTTAGTTTAGGGGCATTTACACATTTTATTCAGTATTGTGCCATTTCTACTCATCCAGTGAAAGTTTCCGGACTGCAAACAGGCATGTCTGGAATCCATTTTGTTTATTTTTAGTACCCAATTGTACAATGAAATTTTCAGAAGTAATCTGGACATTATGATGCTAAAATATGAAGCTCTTCACTGAGAAACATCACTTAAATACTTAATGATGTTTAAACTGAAGCTCTCTGCTCTCATCTCTGCAGAGAGGTGGTTGTTCTGACATCAGACAAGGTGACACCTGCTGCTCATGTGGACATGTTCCTTGTTAGGGATTACAGGGATTATCCCCATAATATTTGGCAATATGCTGCCTGAGTCCAGTCTGACCTCCAGAGCGATGTGATCAAAATCTGTTTGTTTTGTTCAGAGGTTGATTTAGCTGTCTCTGAGCAGGTACAGAATTGTCTGTGTGGGTTGTTTGCGCAATAAGGCCCACACGGATGGTTTTTACCTTTCCTCTGTGTTTGGGTTAATTCTCTAACTAAGAGTAAGGGATGTGATGTTTGCTTGTGATTTAAACTACAGACAAAATTACCGCAGCCTCCCAACAGGCCAATATTGTTATGTGGTAATGGGAATGATCTGCCACGTGGGCAGTGCTTCCAGCAAAGAAATCCACATTGATTTGTGGGGCCACTTTGATAAATTGAGGGAGTTTCGGTTTGCTGGTCCATTGCTCAATGCTCAATTCCCAGCAGGGAGCTGAGGTCTTCTGCTTTTTATTTGGTTGGAAGTGGCTGCAGTATTAAAAATCAATTCATGGCGGTGTAGAAAAAAGTATACTATGTTTAAACGTGATTCAGTTTTCTAATTAAGAGAAAGAAGAACATGGTTTGTAATATCAATTACTAGTAAAAACCTTTAGACTAACTTGAAAAAAATATATTAAAATGTCCTGGATTTACCCAATAGTGAAGTGAAGGAGAGGTGTGAAGTCCAAGGAAGAATCCGTTTAGAGATCTAGAGATTGAAATATTGGAGGCAATGCTGTGAAATAGCTGACATGTACCTGTTATGTGCAATAATGATTACTTTCCAGGTTTTTTGTTGGCAACATTGGGGTGGTGTGGAAATAAAATTAGCTGGAAAAAAATGTCCTTGAAAGCTAATCTGACAGGCGTGAATAAAAAAAAAATGTGAGCGAAAACATGGCTCAACTGCAGGGAGCAAGCTGTTAAACTAAATGCTGACCCCACATTAAAGAACTGACTATGTCATAAGCAAAAAAAGCAATATCCTGTTCCACGATAATTGGGCAAAATAAAAGGTGAAGGAGAAGAAAGAAATATGAACAATAATTTTCCTTTACAAGTTAATGTAATTGGAAAAAGCAATTAAACATCAGACTGAAGGCAATATAATGGAGAAAAATAACATGTCATTTTGGTTGTTTTGATAAAACTGATTGTATAAACTGTTCAAATAGAACATGGTAAAGCCAATTTCCCAGAATACAACTGGACACGTTCAAATCATTCTTTGAACATTTATTAAGACTATGTCGGAAAATGAGAAAAAATGCAAAGATGTGTCATTTGTATTAAATCAAACCAAGTTTAAAGACTTTTCTGCAAATATCTGATGGTGAAAATGTGAGAAGGATAAGATCACATTTCTTCTCGCAGCAACTACATGAAGGGAGCATATTTACCAACGTAGCTTCCCCCAAAAAACAACACACCACACCACATCCAATACTTTATCTTGACTTCGTTGTTGTATAACTGTCTGACTTTATATATATATATATATATATATATAT
>NW_015150468.1:323515-325707 GCF_000732505.1 Cyprinodon variegatus
ATATATATATATATATATATATATATATATATATATATATATATATATATATATATATATTTATTTATTTTAGGCTTCTGGTTGGTCTCTGCCTATTTATTTCTGAGAAAGTTTTAAAATCTAAAGAATAAAATAAAAAAAGCTGATGAACCTGATTTAACCTACAGTATTTCCTGATCATGTGATATTCCTATAAAACAAAAAAACATATATTAATCTTAAGAGGTCTGTAGCATACCCAGGACTCAATATATGGAAGAAAAAAAATTAAACAATAAACCTTGAGTACAATAAAGAAAAAACTGTGTCTCTCAACGTTGCATATGTATTTGTTCAGAACAAACTTTTTTTCATTAAGTGAAGTCACTCACAATGGACAGAAATTTTACTCACAAATGTAACTGAGTAAATGTAACTAGTTGCTACCCACCTCTGTTCATCTTTAAATAAAACAAATTAGACAGAGCGTTTGTCTGTTAGTACCGGATCTGCACGGTTGATCAGATCTGCTGATGACGTCACAATAAAGCAATACCGCTTGGACAAACTGTATTGCACCTGTTTCATTAGAATCGAATCTCTTCTGGAGTCTCAACGTATTATTATTCTATATTTGTGATTATTTTGCGTTTGTCGATTTAAAGTAGCCAAAAGTAGAAAACAATCATTCCCAGTCTTAAAAGCAAGTACTGCATTAGTTACTTTCGTTGAGATTTTTGACAATGAAAACAACAATTTTTCTACTTGTAGAAAACGAACAGTTGTTGTTAGTATGATAGGCTAACTGTTAGCCACAGAGCCTACCCAGCTCTCCCTCTTTATACCATGTACTTGCAGTTACTTTGTTGACCATAAACATATATTTTTTTTTCAGTTTTGATATCAAATAGGTAAAACTTCATTGATCATTAGACCTGCAGATGCTCCTGAATCAGCACACGGATGTTGCATTATTTTACTACTGTTGTCCGGGCAACCACAACGTTTTAAAGTCATTGGGGCAACATTTGGCCAATCAAATAGCGTAACGTCACTGGCATGTGCAGGGCCCCAAGCAGATCTGACTACCCAAGTAGATCTTCTACCTACACCAGGTAGTGTTTAGTTGGTCCTTCTTGAGCCTGATAAGAATTTTTGCAGAAGAGCAACAATGCATCTGTCACAGTCTGCTGGCAGCATTTACTTACATATTCATCAACTTGCCATTTTTGGCAAGTTAGCTTCTTGTCTGTTTACATCGACATTCATATTTTATTCCAAGCGCTTCTTGACTCGGCTTGCTCTAGGTCAGGGGTCAGCAACCCAAACTGCTCAAAGAGCCATATTGGGCCAAAGAAAACAAAAAAGAAATCTGTCTGGAGCCGCAAAAATTTTAAAGTCCTATGTATGCCTCTTATGGCAACACGGGCTCTAAGTGTATTAGACCACTATAGAAAAGGACTATATTGGCTTAAAAATATAATAAGCATGATTAAATGTTTATACTGGAGCAAATGTCACATAGTAGCATGAGGTGAGGGATGAGCAGTGAACGCTCCAATCGCGCACCGCTTCGCTGCACTTCACCGCGCGGTTTAAGTTTTGTTGCATTGATCTTTCTATGGTGGACGTGTTTCTGTTGGAGGAGTTGCATCCATCAGAGCAGTGCTCTGTAACCCTGAAATCCCACATCCTCTGACTCCAGCATTCCTTGGTGTGATTTATATTTTTAGTATTTGGGGAAAAAATGGGAGAAAGTTTACATACCTGCATCAAAGCGCTACCTATTTGATCTGGTGACGCTTTTTCATCCTTTCAACAAAATAGCAGCAGTATTAGAAATGCAATCTACTTCTTAAATCTATCTTTGCGCTCCTCTTATTCATCCAGAAGTTCTGCAATCCCACTTTTTCTCTCACTCCCAACTTGATGGTCGCCTGCATATTTAGCCTTCCCTGGAAATGCCTTTCCATATTTTTCTTTTTCTTTTTTGACAAAATGCAGGCAATCCTTCCGCTTTGAAAATGAACGCAAGTGATTCGGTCCATTCTTTAATTTCTCTTTTCTCATTAGCTATCTTCCTTTTTTCCTTTTGGGATCCATAGTTAGAGACACACCTGCAGCTTTGTTTGCACTGCGCCATGCTGGTTCCAAGTTATGACCACTGATCTCTATGGCTATGACGCAAATTATTTTTATTTTATTTTAATTTA
>NW_015150468.1:325960-344791 GCF_000732505.1 Cyprinodon variegatus
TCCAGGGAGTCACAAGTGGGGCGCTAAAGAGCCGCATGCGGCTCCAGAGCTGCGGGTTGCCAACCCCCGCTGTAGGTAGATCCAGAAGGATTGTGGTTATGTCCTTAGAGCATTGCTGTAGCATTTTGCTCCTTGGGTTAAGCCTCCAGTAAGTAAGTGGCTCTGTTCTTTTTTAATAAATCAGCCATGGCGTTCTGTGCAGACATAGAAGACAGATTTAATCCTCCAGTTCTCCTTCAGATCATGACCACACATGTCCAAGTAAAGTTGATTGGTTGTTCAGCTCTCTGGATGAGTGAGGCCTGCTCCGCTTTAGCAACAGAAATGTGTTAGAAGTCAGAGATGTGAGACAGGAGAAATGAATCCTTGGTTTCTATGTGTAAACTGACATGTCAGACAGTTTACAAAGGCAATTACAGACATCTAATGTTTCGTTTTTTTGTAGATGGAGAGTTTAGTTTAATTCTAGTCCTTAATTTTAAGAAATTAGAGAATTATCTGGTAATGTTTGGCTTAAATAATGCACTACAGCGCATCTTTCTGTCTGTTAAATTAACAGGAACACTTACATTAGATCTGCTCTGCAGTAAAATAAATGTGATTAAGGAGCACCAGGGTGCAAACTTCATTTCTCGAGAAAAATTGTCTTTATTGTGCCAATGATTTGTCTATAATCCACTTTACTGTTCTAATCAATCCTGTTTCACAGCCATTGTTTCAGTGAGCTATCAAACACTGTGGTTTCCAGCTTTTCTACCTCAGATCAGCAGCAGAGTTTGTAGAGGTTTTAGCTTTCCTCACACATTTTTTGCTCAGTATGGAAGCAATCAATAGCTGCTGTTCCAGCCTGTAATCACAGACTGCAGCTCTGATGAGATCTCCTCCTGTTTCAGCTGTACCTGTCAGGGGTGAGTTAAACTGCATATTAAAACAGCAGCTATATGTATTGTCGTTTTGCAGAGTTGTTGGTTACAGTATCTTCAGCAGATGTTAACTCAGTGTAACTGCTTATCGATATTTGAGCTTTCAGTGATGAAATTATGAATGGACTCTCTGGATTACTGTGGCCACGTAAAGCCAAGTATGCTCAAAGGGGCCCTTCATAATATTCTTGGGCGTTGCTGCATAATTAATACTGTAGTAAGATGGAGAACTGTTTGAATCATTGCTTATATAGACTGTATGTTCTCTCATCTGGGAAAGCTGCTATTTTAAATGCTTACATACCAACTTGTGCCTGTGTCATTAGTGTTAGCAAAACAGCCTAAATCAGTCATTAAAACATGATTAAAGGGTTTTGGATATGGTAAGATGGCAGTACTTTCTTATTAAAGTATATAATTGCAGTGTACGGTTCTGATTTCCCTGTTCCGGAACAGAACCGCACCAACACCATCTGCAATAATAGGGTGAAATCATGTAATTAGTTCTGTTATTCTTCCTGTTTCTGATCTCACTCACTGATTCACTGAAATAGATCTCCTCTGTTTCTATGATGTGGGAGCAGCTTAATCTTCCTTAGTGTTTGTTTGATGAAATAGTGTGAGTTAACATTAGCAATACATTAGTTTTGATTTGACTGATTTCGCTCCTCATGGATGAGCATTTAGTGACAGTAGACCTTTGCTTTGTTTGTGGCATTGACTTTGCAGAGTCAACAACAAGAAGAAACTTTCAACAGAACCAAGCTCAGAGTTTGTGGCCTTCTGCCATGGCTGATTGGGTGTTTGAGAAGACAGAGTCAGACACACAAAGGAAAAACACAAGCACTGATCCATAAATACTTTCTATGGTAATAGTGAGCTGGCTCCAAAAAGTGGCTCTGTCTTTGAGAGACAAAGTGAAGTCAATGAGCTCTGAGATGGTTTTCAGGCCAAAATGATGAAAGAGAGCACATATACTGTAGATATTCACAGTAAAAGCTGAACTATATGGCTAGCAGAGAAACAGGGCCAAACACATTGGTTTGGTGTGTTCTGACTTACAGTATTTTACAGTAAAGAGTTTGCTGGTCTGCTTTCACACACATATGACAACACCATCACCCCATCTTTTATCCATATGACGCTCCCCAATGATTGCAGCTATAACATCTTTACTCTTCTCGAAAACTAGTTTTAGGAAACGGTTCATTGGATCTCAACGCCATTCTTCCAGAAGCACATTTGTGAGGTCAGACACTGATGTTGCATGAGACCCAAGGTGTTCTGTTTGGTTGAGGTGAGGAATTTGTGCAGGTCATTAATGTCTTGGTAATGTATAACATATAGTGTTCCTGCAATTGGAGCTCCTGGGAAATATCCGAACACCACAATGCCCTTTAAACCAAGGTTGCAATACAGTCAGGGAACACATATTCCTCCTAAATGAAAGCCAGTATTTGTAACCACAGGGAATATATTTTTACCTCATTAGGGTCCAGTGGTGGTGTGCCTAACACCACTGTAGTAATTACATATTTCTTGGAGAATAACTTGAATGCACCTGCTTAGTGTTGAAATCCATTATTTTAGGCTTTCTACACTGAGCTTGAGCAAATCTGCAGGCCCCATGAAGTTTTAAAATTAAGACCTAACCCAGTTCTATATTTTTATTTTGCCAACCTCTACATGACAGAGTTACTGCCACTATTATTTCCCTTAACTATGTCATAATGCAACTAACACATTTTCAGGCATTAGGAACTCTCAGCTGATTTTATTTCAAAGGTGATGTCCTATCATGTAACCACTCTCGTCCCTTTGAGAGGGACCTATTCTTTCACTTTTTTTTTTAGAGCTAACTGTATGCCTTTGTGCTAATTTTTAAACATGCATGTGATACTTTAGGTGAGTCAGTAAATATTTTTGGATACATAGTCACTGACCATTTAAATTCAGAAACATTTTTTTAGACTAAATAAATGTGGTAAGGCTGCAAACATTATAGAATAGAATAGAAAATCCCTTTAGTGTCCCACAAAGAAGGAAATTGTAGTGTTACAGCATCATTACAGCAAAAGTGGTCACACAAATGTAGACCTTAAAAGTGTATAAGAAAATAACAAAATTATATGGAAGAGTTAAAAAGATAAAAAAAAAAAAAACTGTACTATGTACAAAATATAAACACTGTTTACAATCAATTTGACTATATAACCTGGTGAATTGTAAAGTGCCTTGAAAAGACATGTGATATGAATTGGGACTATATAAATAAACTGAATTGAATCCTCAGACACCCGAAGAATAAATAATCAATACTCAGCTGTGGACATTTTTACAGGTGTACATACAGGAAAATAGCAGCAACACCAGAGATGTGCAAAAATTTTGCTGTACTTGCATCTAAGACAGATAGAAAATTGAAGTCGTAGGGAAATCATATTTAAATGTCAAATCATTCTGGATTAAACATGTAAATGTACTCTCCATCAGACGACATTGTCCCAAAAGTTAGAAAATTTCAATTTAAAACAAAATCCTGTCTGAAAATCTTTGGGTTTTTTTTCGTTATCTTATGCAGGCCAGTTAGTTATATGTCAGTTAGTACACCTAAACTCGGCCAATCATATATCACTGTCAACTTTCCTCCTCTAAATAAAATATCTATGACGGCGGAGACTCATCCATGACCTCTGACACAAAAATTCCTTCTCTTTGCAAGTTTCCGCTGTCCATAGCGTTCCTTAACAGTGTTGTTTCTGAGTCACCAATTTAGTGCTACTTGGTCCCACTAGCAGTTTAGGGAACAGCTTTCTTCCTCGATAGGACACTACCTGCTGTGGTTTGAGATTTGTGATTTTAAAATCTGTTGAATTGATGAAAAAAGGGTTTGCTGAGTAGAAAAATGCCTTAGAGACATAGAGAACATTAGCAAGATAAAATTCTAATTTAAAGATAAACTCTGGGGCTGCTCTTTCGAAAAAGACTTAGAAACTGATCTTTTAAGAATCCAAATAAGAAGCATTTAACTGCATGTGTATTAAGTGGGCTTTTTGCGGGTGATTTTCAAAGATGGAGTGCAAAACTAACAAGACGTGTAACCAGTTTGGTTCCATACCATTAGCCACTTGTGCTGGCCTGTGCAGACATCTTTCTCGCTGCTGATATCATTCTGTTATTGCTATTTCTAAAAGTCTAACATTTTGAGATACACATAGACTCCCTCTCCATCCTCTGTCATTGTACCAATGCCTCATTTGTGGCCACAATGACCACAGACATCTTTGTCTGCAGGATTGCATCTGAATTTCAAATGTGCCGAAACTGAAAACAAAAACTGCAACCACAATTACTTTCAGTTTGATAACTAGCTTTGTCTGTGAAAAGTATTTTTTTTTTTACATTTCTTACACCCATAACTGTGTGCGGTTACAAGTAAAAAATTGTGCATACCTTGGCTGCTAATTTTGCATATTTTTTAAGGGATACACCCTGGACAGCTCGCCAGTCCATCGCAGGGCAACACAGAGACAAACAGGACAAACAACCATTCACACACACCAAAGGAGAACTTAAAGAAGCCAATTAACCTAACCTTTTTGGAGAGCAGCATGAGATTATTACTTGTCCACATTACACTATGTAGAAGAGTGGTGGTGTGACAGAACTGGTAGAGAACCACATTGACTGAGGATCTCACATCAACGCAACGCCAATGTTAAATAAGTCCTAAATCAAATTCAAATTAATCCAATCAGTTAAATCTTAATCCCATATTCCTTCTTTAACCTTTTTTGGGTTGTGGGTTAAGTTAGTAAAGTGTCTTTTTTGCAAAAGAGTGTTTGTAAGAAATGATTTTATTTAAATTCTAAGCCTAAAGTGAACAGAAGTAAAAATAGTGATTATAAAGTAAACTACAGACTGTAGGGCTAGTTTCAGCTCTATTACAAATAGGTAAATCACCAATAATGGGTAACTAATGTTGATAAAGTGATGTAAAAAAGGAATATATCACTGTAAAACAAGAAAAAAAAAATCACATGCTGTCTTTTATAATTTATTTGTAAAAGTTATTATAAAATCTTTACAGTGAGGCCGCAGAGTATTTTGCAGAGCTGTAAAGGCAGAAGTCCTCCCAGCAAACTGAGAACAAATCTGTGTTAAGATTATCTTCATCTCTGCACACAAGCTCATTTTATCTACTGACATTTCAAAGGCTTTTTTCCATCTCTGGACAGCACGGTTCAGTGATCAGCAGAAAGGTTGATTACGGTGCTCGGCTGGTTTTAGAGGATTTGATGGATGTTTTTTGTGCTATAAATGGTGTAGATTTATACAAAACACTGTCACTCCTTTGCTTACTTCTCCACATCTATCAAACAGTGGATTTGAGTGTTTGATAAGTTAAAAGACAGCTGGCCTTTATTGCTCTGGCTTTATTGCAGAGGCAGTGAGAGGGGAGCTGGGTGCTGCTGTATGTCTCTTTCTTTCTCTTCAAACCAAATGAAAGGTCATATCACATGAACCGCTCTCACTGCAGGCTATGGCGCCCAACTGATATGTAAGTGAGAACATTACCCAGATACTGGCTGGTGAGGAGTTCAGGCCAAAATGAAGGCATTCACTGGCCTAGAAACAAATGGCTGCCAGCTCAGATGTGGTAAGAACATGGTTACTCCAGCTAGTGTTTATACCAGTAAGGTTGGAGAAACTCAGTGACACTGCATGAGTGTTTTCTTAATTGATCTAGAACTTATGCTGGGTTTTCCTTTAACAATTTACCACACACACTGGAGTCATAAAGGCCTGGTTAGCTGAATAAAGCACAGTCACAGTTGGCTGTATATCCCACAGCTTTAATTAAAAGCCTCACATAGCAGCAGATGCCAGCTGCCTCCTTTAAGTCATCACCATTTAGATGTCTTCACTCTGTAGTGGGAAAATTGTGCTTAGAAATATAAGCATCCAAATCCAATGAGGCATCATCTTATTCAAATTCTCTTTCTGTTAGAATCATGGACGGTGATGCTTACTATGTCTTGTCCAAAAGGAGAGAGGGAAACTTACCAGAAGCTCATCAGTTATTTGTGTTTGTTGCGGAAAAATTAGAAAGAACTGAGTGAAGCTTGTGGTTGTAATCATTCTCAGAACTACCATTTAGTCGCCTTCATTGCTTCTGAACTTTAACATGTTTTTCATCTTCCTTCTGAATCAAAGTTTGATGTTTGTCTTGGTTTATTTTGACAATTTGCAGAGATTTGGGGCGGTACGGAGGCTTTCCCACAAGAGCACTGAGAACAGAAGTGAAGCATTTGATTTGATGAAAATGTTTGGCTGTAAAGAGATTTCTACCAGAGTTTGTTTTGTTTTTTATAAAAGACCTACACTTTAGGTGCATTTTTCTTTATATTTAAAACAATAAAAGCAGGGTGTGCTTCTGTGCTGCAGTGGTTAAAGCCCACGACCAATGGGGGCCTAAGTCCTCGACGCGGCTGATCTGGATTCGAATCCGACCTGTGGTTCGTTGCCACATGTCTCTCACTTTCTCATACTCCCTTTCCTGTCAGCCAACTGTCCAAAAATGAGCCACTAGTGAGGTAAAAACACAAAATAAATTAATAATTAGGCCTGCAACTAGCCATTATTTTGCTAATCTATTAAACTGTCAATTTTTTTTTTTAAATCTTAAATGCAAAATATGAATATATATATATTTTCCAATTTTGGTATAATTACTCCTCTAAGTGGGTTTCCCATGCTACAAGCATGTTGAGAGTCTCTATATTCCAGTTAACAACTGATAGATTACTAAAATAGTTGACGACTATTTCGATAATTGATTAATATTGACTAATTTGATTAATTGTTTAGCCCTACTTAAAGCATTACTTTAATGCATTATGGAAGAACTTTCAGTTTTGGTCAATTTGCCATGAGCACCAAATGGCTGTGTGAAAGATGAATAGTGACAACAATGTCGTATGATGATGTTGAAAATCAGAAACGTTTAACATTGGCTTTGTATCATATTCCTAATATATATATATATATATATATATATATATATATATATATATATATATATATATATATATATATACTATATAGATATATAGCACATACAAGCATGCGTTGTGCAATAACTTTACTATCAATGTCCACCCTGATTTGGCAATATGTTATTCAATCAAATCATTTATGGGCTTTCATTTATTGTTTTATTAAGGTACGCCCCCCTGCCTGTGTTTGGATAACAAACTACAGTGTAAATCGAGCTTAAATCACGTCAAGAACTTACTCTGTACACATATGGAATAAATTAATTTCAAGCTCCATTCAAAATCTCATGAATATCAACAGATTCTGGGGAGAAATGTACTGCACAGTATCAGAAAGTCTGGTCTTGCAACAGGATAATGACCCCGAACAGCTAAAAAACACCAAAGAATTGCTAAATGGAACACATTGGACTATTCTAAAGAGCACTTCTATGAAAACGGACCTAAAACCTGATGAGCATCTTTGAAAGGAGCTGAAACATGTAATCTGGAAAAGGCACCCTTTATGCCTGAGACAGCTGGAGCAGTTTGCCCGTGAGGAGTGGACCAAAATACCTGCTGAGAGGAGCAGAAATCTCATTGGCAGTTACACTGATTGTTTGATTCCAATGATTGCCTCAAAAGGTTGTGCAACAGTAGTATTAAGGTCAGGGTACCGTCAGTAAATCAGAGATAACTGATGACAGCATGTCAGGAAGAGTGATTTTTTCCTAGAATAAAATACACAGCAGGAGAAATGATTATAACTAAAAAAAGGAGCAGAAATGTATAGTAATATTAAGATTTAGCTGTAAGGGACTTCATTCTAAGCCTTATACAAAAGCATTTTACAAGGAACTCTGTTGTGAGAAGAATAAAACAACAGAACATGTTAAATACCCATAATGAAATAGCAAATGGCTGGTACCTGTGTAGTACTTATTAAGTCCAACGACTCCAAGGGGCTTAACTCTACAGTCAGTATTCAGCTGACATATGCCATATGTGTTTTTATATGTTTTGAATATAGGAATAATCTGAATTTACGTACAGAAAAATCCAATTGCAAATAATAAAAAAAAAACAATTTGTTCTCATAGTCTGTTGATCCCAGAACATTTAACTTTCACTGTCTATAATTATTTGTAGCTTATTCAAAGAAACAATTCAGAAAGGAAAAAACTGCAGTCTAAATTGAAGGTCTTGTTTGGCTGCACACTCGCATACTCAATAAGCCTCCAAAAGATGGAGAGTGAGATGGCGATCTCAGTTTAGAGAGGTACAAAGTCACAAAGGAGCTTTTCTTCTCTCCGCTTTCTTTCTTTGCTCATTTGGATCTAGTCTTATCTTTATTCTCTCCCCAGACCTGCCAGATGACAGGCCTTTTCACCCTTGCAAGAGTCTTATGGTATCTCACATCACTTCATAACAAGCAATCCAAAGACTGAGTTTCAAAATCCAACCAGTCTAGCCCAATAGGAGCATTTCTCTGCATCACCTATTAATCTGCCTCTGGTTACCTTCATTTAGGTGTCTACAATTCATTTTTCTTGTTAAATTGGATATGACAGAAAAATAGAGACGTACTGCATGCAATGTTTAATTACTGTAAAATGACTCATTTTGTTCACTGAATTTGATCTGGCATCTTGTCAGTGTGAGACTTTACTTAAATCGAAATGAGTGATGTGATTCTTTAACACTGGAAAAGTTTCCAAAGCCTCTGATTACAAATTGAAAGATCCTATTTGTCTATTAAGCTAATGGTAAAGTGTCCCATAGAAATGATTGATTAAAACAGAGTTTATGTAAAAAGAATGAGATCTTGAACAGAAATTCATCACCACCGAATTCCTTAAAAACTCATAGACAGTGACTGATTATCCGTAGACCAGGCTATGATTTGAAACTTTTTAACTTTTTTAATCTCTTGTCCTACTTGTTAGAAAAATAATTTCTTCATATTACAGGTTCGGTGTTCATTAGGCTTTTTTATCAGCTATTCAACTGTTGTGCTTAGAAGGACAGAGATTTCATTTGAAATGCTGTGCTATGACCTTAAATGTGTACTTTTCAAAAACCTTTCAAAATCACTCAGATAAAACAATTTTGCAAAGAGTTGGAGAAATTTCCTCCCACGGTGATATTAGTGCCAGCTATCCTAAACGTTTGTCCTAAACGAGAGTAAATGCCATGAAAGGTGGCAAAAGCATTTATTTGGCATTAGTTTGATACCTTTTCATCCATAATGAATGAAATTAACGCTTTTACAGAAGAGAAAATTCGGAGGAAATCTGTATGGAATGGGATTTAAATATTTTTCTCAACACTGTGTATATGTGTACCCTTGTATGATACAGATAGTTTTCTCAAATTACAGTAGGACTAATAAAATAGTGACTAACTGATGAGGAAGCTGCTTTTTGCTGCTCTAATGAAGCACAGAGTGACTCATTATGACAACAGATTTATAAACAGGATGATGGTCTTGTTTTCTAATAGATTAAGCAGAGACAGCAAAAATCTCAGTGAGTGGACAGGGAAAGGATGGCTGAAAGGACACACCTCCAAGACACCATAAACAGCCAATCTGATGTTGTTCCTCTGTTTCTATAGTAACGTTGCTGAGGTGCTTGTGAGCTCTAAAGTGAAGCGATGATATTCTTGTTGGGGGGTGGGGTGAAGGAAGGAGGAGCACGTGCTAAGTGTAGAAAGCAGGGAATACTACAGAAACTGAATGTCAGGAGAGAAAATAAAGGGAGGAGAACTACAGTTGAAGCAGCAGGAGCACAAAAGGTCCAAGCGTGTTAGGATTTGCCATTGTGCTTTTCGGTTGGAAAGGCAACAGCAGACACACTAATCGTCATCATCAAACGACTCAAAATGCCTTCAGAGTGCTTTACAAGCTCTGTGTGACACAAGTGCACACCCACAGCAGGACTGGGCACACTTTCTGCAATGCTCTTTGATGGTCAGAAAAGGTCGCTTGAAGGGTACAATTTCAATTATCACACAAACATTAACAGTTCAGCTCCCCCGATGATGCCGCTGACCTTCAGCTGTCTTTCATTTTGGCATAAATGCACAACAGAATACGTGAAAAGAAACTTTATTTCTTCTCACTTATTATATCACCTTTTTTTATTCATTAAACCTTTTTTATTCAAGGGATAAATATGTTCTGTTTTTTCTCACATGTCCACATCCAGTTTTGTTGACTTTAAAAGTGGGCTAAAAGCTTTCTTTGCATTACACTGCAGTTACTGTTTTCGTAACAAGGCAAAGTCATGATTTGTGCAAAAGTTCAAAGCCAACCCTCATCTGTTCTTACTTTTCTTTACAGTATATCAAATTGATATTGCTGTATCAATATTAGTGATGTTGAAAAAAAGACTGCTTTGATGCAATATTTTGTTTAATATGAGATTTCAAATCTCAAATATCCAGGTTAATCAGTAGCATAATAGCTTTATCTAAGACTAAACAGTTGATGTTTTCCCTATACAGTATGTTACTCCCAAGGAGCGACAGATTTTCTTTGTCTTTCTTGTTGTAAATTTTTGCTCATTTACAGTGAAGTACCTGACCATCGTTATCACATGATGTTTGTCTTTTGTATACTTGCAGTGCGGAGAGTGGAACATGTTAAATCTTCTGCTGCAAAACCACAAGGGCATATTTACAGGAGAACAGTAGGAAGAATCAGAACATAAAGTTTATGTTTCCAGACAAAAAGGAGAGGAGGTGGTGGGTGGGTGTAAGATTGAGAAGCATCGAGTCTAGCAGCTCTATGCTTTACTAAGAGGAGCATGGCTGTCACAGCTAACATCAGCATGCTACATGCCTGCACCTACAGGCAAAAACACACAGCCAGATCAGAGAACAAGTCACATGAAACTGCACATGCTTGGTATCACATGTATTTTGTGCAACATCAGATATAAGAAAATAAGTGCTCAAAAATAGAGTAAGTCCATGGGATTGTGCTGTTGGACATGAAGGGAAAACAAAAGATAAAACAGAGGGTTGTTTTTGAACCTGCAGGAGATGAAGTGGGAAAGATCAGGTGATGCTGGGAATTTATCTACTTTCTCTCCATTCCTGGTTTCAGTGTTGGGTCCCACTGTGCTGTTCCAGGCTTTTCCGTAGCACATTGATGCACATGATGCACTTGTGGGCTTATCATGCAATAAACCATATGCTTGTGTGAATAGGCAAATCAGTAAGGGTTCCTCAGTCTTCTTGGTGCAGCAGCTGATAGGAAATTATTATGGATCCTGGCAAATAGGCAGTCGGGAGTTACCATGGCAACCAGACCAGCTCCATCCATCTTTGCAGTGACAAGGTTTTGAAAAAAACACCCTTTTCTAAACTCTCACCCTCAGTAATGGACTCTGTGATTGGCCCCATGCATAAATGAATAAGAAGTTTTGGCTCTCAGATGTCTATTTTTCTGTGTCTGTAACTCACCTGCTGTCTTTTAATAACAAAATAATAAAAACTGGGTTTAAAAATGTGTTTATAAACTCTTCTGGAAATTAAAGAAAACAGAGAAAAAAAAATAAAGCAGACCAACCTTAGCTTGAGCCTTCTAATATTAATGTGTTTGTAAAGAGTCTCCTATTCTGTATGCCCTGTAACACCTCTTGAGATAAAGGTTTGATTTTTCATGAAACACATAGTAATTTGACTTGACTAAAAGGAGAATATTCCAGAAATATTGAATCGGATCTTAATTTATTATGCATAAATAAAGATTTTAAAAAGAGCAGTCACACTATCATGGGCTGTGGGGGGGGGATCAGATTCCTCCTACCAATGTGGTACAGTAAGATGTTGGTTTAACAACCAAGGCTGAGTTGTCTACTTATTAGCAAGGCAACCAGTTAATGCAGCCCCAGCAAAATTAAGCTGTTGTCTGTCTACACATATCACTATTTTAGCTGTCCTCTTAAGAACATAAAATGGAGAGGAGTGTGTTATAGCCTACATGATGAACTCACATTAGATAGCTGAAATAGGCCCTTATCATGTTGTAAGTGTAAGTAATTTCTTTTATTCTATTTCTATTGATTGAAACTGATGGTGTCTATCAGTTATGTTGCTGGGTCTTAAACATTTGCTTTAAATCAAATGCAATCTGTCTATATGTATATTTACTCCTTGCATACATGTATTATTTACTGTAGTTCTTATGTTGACTCCAGCTACCTGTATTCTGCCTCGTGAGTAAACCAATGTCTGTCAGGTTGGGTGGAGGTTGGTTGAGGACCAAAAAGCAGAGATGAGTATAGTTGATTTAATGAATGAACAAATGGTAACAGAAGCATAAATCCAAAAACAATAAACAGGAAATCAAAAAACCAAGAGACACTAGGGTGAAACACACATGATGAGTAGGTAATGAAGAGAAACCAGCAGAACCAAGATTGGAGTAATCAGTTAAATAAGAGCAGGTGTGGACAGAAGAAGCTAGAAAAGAGCCTAAAGGAAAGGAAAAGAGCACCAGGGGGCAACAAAGAGCAACTGGGGAAAACGGGGCTTAACTGTAACTAGAAAACAACTATAATAACATAAAACCAAGAAAACATAGAATGATAGAAATAAAAATGTAAATGAAAACTCAAAAAGAAACTTAAACAGAACCATAAAAGCCACAAAGGGCAGGATCATGACAATGTCTACATGTTTGCAGAAGTTTTGCACCTTGGCTGATAAAGCAAGGTATATCATGTCATATCATTCCAAAATATTGATTGCAAGCTTATAGTCAATCTTTAAGACAGTGTTGTTTAATTGAATGGCATAAAAAAGTCTGGCACAAAAAAATTGAGTCGTCTGGAAGTGAACTTGAGGCATGCTTTTAACTGCCGCTGTTTGATAAAGCACTTCTGGCTGATTCCATTCAATGGAAAGCTTCAGAGTAAATTCAAGACAAAAAAGCCTTCTGCAATTGAAAAGTTTAATATGGATAAATGTAATTCTGCACAAGTATCATACACAATTTTTTGTGTGTTTAATATAGCATTTTTTTCTGTCCTCTGAGGACCCTTTTTTTTGTTTTGTTGTATTGTAGTGTTTCCTTATCCGTCGAAGTTGGCTTCAAGCTTTACTTGAATTTTGTTTGTCTGATCTTTACAGCGATTTAAGCAGTTCTTCTGACTCAGCATCATGCTCTTTGCCGCTGATCTCTTTTAAGAACTCTGCAGCAAATATATCATTGAGATCACAGCCTTCCCAGGGCAGCAGCTGCTGGATGTTACGGCAGCAAAGTTTGACCTGATTATATTTTGGCCCGACCCTTGAGCAAGACATCAGTAAACACACAGATATCTCATCACTACAGCAGAAACTGACGAATCACGGCATCTGGAATTTCTAAATAATTTACTAAAGAGGTCCAAATTTACACCCCAGTTACTGTTTTTTTTTTTTTTTTTTATCTGGAAATGTGCAAAAGCATCCTATGCTTTGACCTGTCCAAGGCTTTTCCAGAGCTGCTGGTCCTCAGGTATACACATGTTGAACATTATCTAAAAAGCTTTTTCCTTAGTCTTAACAAAAAGTCTAAGTATGACGGACAGTATCTCTTTGCGAGCATCAATGTGTAAGCTCCATTATATCAGGAGTAGAGATCTGAAAAATGCCAAGTAGTTGCATTTTGTACAGCTTAGGTATTAATAAAATACATAACACACACACTTTGGATTTTGGCTTTACTAAGGCTTGATGAAAAAGTAAAACTTTGTGTGTAGTAGGCATTAACATTGTAATATTAAGTTTAAAAATTAGAAAAATGAGAAAGTATCATGAATTGACCACTGTTTTGGTGAAGGAGACTGGGGTGAGAAGCTTTTTTAAGGTAATTGGAAGATAAAGAAAATAATGTAGACAAAGGATGAAGTACGGAACTCTCATAAGAAGTTTGTGGGTGGCTTTTAAAAAGCCATTTTAATTGAGTCTAAGAAGGATTGTTTTCTGAGGTTTTCTGATGGCCTTTTATATTCTAGGTCTGTATTGTACATGTTTTTGCTCCATTTATTTGTAAACTTAAGCATTTTAGTATATTTGTAATATCAAGATCACATGACCAGAGGTAAGTTATTGTGAAAGTTTTCAGTGAGTAAATAAGGAAGTTAGAGATTCAAACAATTGTGAAAAGAAATAGGAAAAGTACAAAATCAAGTTTTCAAAAGTGGTAAATAATAATGGATGCCAAGAAGGATTAATGAGTAGCTGTCTGAATACAATAAGAATGTTGGTGTTCACTAAAGCAGAAGATAAAGCTGACAAAGCTGCCAAGTTGATGGACGGTGAGTAAGCACTGGCAGCAGATGGTGATGGCAATTTATGTTTTATGGTTAAAAGAGACAAACAAGTTTTCGGGAGGAATGCTTGCCAGATTTTTTCTATAAGAAAAAGATATCTTTTATCTGTGTGTGTGTTTTTTATGCACATGGTGACTTGGGCCCGATAACTGAATTTGTGTGAAGTGGCTAGAGACTATTTGTTGAGTTTTGTTTTTTTTCCCCCTCTATATGAGGATTAAGCGTGATTTAAGTAGCTTATTTCTTAAAAAAACAAAAACAAAACAGATTAGTATGACCTCTGAAATATATCCCTAAAACTTTGGGATATCTTGGCCTCTAACGATAGCTCTCTTGTCTGGGCTGTCTCTAACTAGCTTTAATTTAATGCTGTGATAAGGCTTCTTCTGATCTTGTACTGTGATCTTCCCTTTAATCTTAGATTTCTGTCTTCTGTACTCAGTTCTCCGTGTTCCTTTAAAACTACATCTTAATAGAACTTGCATAATATACCAGAAACAGGAAAAAAAATCTCTAAATCTTGTTACTAGAGAGCAAAAGTTTAAAGCTCTTTGGACATTAAATTTGTATTTCTACATCAATGTTTTTGCTTCTGAAAAATTGTATTCCTGTTTTTAATGGCTCTAAATAAAGCAACATACTTCTTTATTGGTGATGATAAATTAGATTAAATTATAACAAATTTATTAAGATGTGTTCAATTTATCTTTGTTTCAATAAGCGATTAATGTCCATGTATCCAAAATGCAAAGTGCAAACTTTTTTTTTATTTGCAAGAAACAAGAATCATCTAATAATCTCATATTCAAAGTTTTAAAAACCTCTTTAAAATTATTAAACTGTGCTTCGCCAGCATGTCTCACTGTGGCTCAACTCAAAACTGTCCCATGGAACCAACACACGATCGCTTCATCATAACAAGTTTATCTTAAGGTTTATGGAAATTGTATATTTGATATGTTTGCTTAGATTAGTTAGGATTGTTTGGCTTTTGTCTTTTTTATTGAATCATTGACAAAATCTTTCACAATTTAAGTTTGTTTTTGTTTAATTTGGTTCAATGGTAGCATTGCATTGTCATGTTCTGGCCTCGGCTGTCAGTCGCACGCTGGTGCTATGATAATTGGTTCATTCCATGCAGCTGTGTTCCCCTCTGAGCAGCTACTCAATCAAGTAAACAATCTGCACCTGCTCTGCAACCTTTTAATATGTGGTTCTTACAGCCTCCAGTTGCCAGATTTTTGAAAGACTTTGAGCAGATGTCCATCTAGTTTTTTCCTACAGTGTCTAGTTCTGACCTGGATTCTTTTTCATTAGATTTCCTTGTCTCGTCTTGCCAACATTGGCTTATCTGTTTTCTTGACATTTACCTTGTTTGCCTTGTAGATAATACAATTTGCCTAAACTGGCTATACTCAGTTTGTATTTTGATATTCTCATAAACAAGAAGTGTTGCGCCAATGCCATTTTTTTGCCCCGATACCGATACCCGATACCTGGCTGTGCAGTATTGGAGTGTATATTGAAGAACTGCATACTATTTGGATGTAAAATAATTGCCATCATGACTTTGTCAATCTGCTGCCTGCCTTTGTGAAGCAGGATAAAGACTAATGCAAAGTGAATCCAGTAGAACTTTTTTTTCCTGGAATAGGTGCCAATAGTTGAATAAACTTATGGCTCTCAAAATGGTATCAGTGCCCTATTTGTCGATATTCACTAAAAAGTACGGGCCCCCGTCCAATAATGGTATCGGTATTGGTGCAATGGTATCGGTGGAACACAATAAACAAGCTAAACATATTTGGCATGGTCATAGTTGTAAGTACTTTAAAGAAAAACAATCCAACCTGAGCAGACAAACAAAAAATTTTAATTCAATTCAGTTTATTTCTATAGTGCCAATTCACAACACGTCATCTCAAGGCACTTTACAGTTCAACCAGATCATACAGTCAGATTGATTCAAAGTTTTCTATCTAAGGAACACCAGTTGATTGCATGGACTCATTGACTCGAATGTAAACCCTCACACTAAGCATGCTTGCAGCGACAGTGGAGAGGAGAAACTCCCTTTTAACAGGAAGAAACCTCCAGCAGAACCAGGCTCAGTGTGAGCGGCCAGCTGCCGAGGCCGACTGGGGTTCAAGGACACAGAAGTACAGATACAAAAAGCAGATGTAAAAGGTGGTAAAAGAATCAAAGATAAAAAAATCTAACTCTAAAGGACAACAGGAAGCAGTGACAACCCTGTTAAAAAAATACATTATTACAATATTTTAATCAAATCAGTCTAACTACGTTAAAATACCTCTTACCTGTGTCACTTAAAACATTAAATGTAAAAGCCTACCTGCTACCTTGATAAATGCCTGTTCTACCATATATGCCTCTGCCTCCTACTACTGCAGGTTTTGAGCAGGCTCACTAAAGCAACAGACAAAGCATTTTTTTTAGATGACTTTTATTCAAACAGCTTAAACACTGAGTATTTCTAATTTTATGTCACTTCTTTGTTGTCTTTGATTATTCCTGTTGCTTCTTATATTTTTTTACTTTATCTAATATCCTTTAATATTAAACAAAAACATTCAAAGATTATAAAAGTCAGTGGATAAAATTGACTTATAAATGCAGGTGAAATATTAACACTAATTTAAAAAAACTATTGTCAGATGGGCACCAGCTAGAACAACTGCAGACTGTCTCTGAGCATTTACAGTGCTGGACACCAACAAAATAATAGCTCCCAGTGGACAGTGGGACTTCCAGACATCTAAGCATTGCCGTAGGCTTGAGTGCAACTGTAAATATATGACAGTGAAAAGTTCATACAAATAGCCTGAGGGTGTCTCCAGACATAGTTAAGCTGTATTTTTATATTCTCTATATTAAAAGAGAGGCCTATAGAATTGTTATTATGTGTAGTAACTTTTTAGTATTTAAAGAAAATGTTCTGCAAGCAAATATTTTAGGGTATTTTATGCTATTTTTTCTGCTGGCTCAAAAATATGTGATGGGTCCCACTGCTGCAATGATTGTTGCAAAGGAGGAAATGGATTTACTATTAAAAATAAAAAATAAAAAACTCTAACAGTGAGAATGTACTATCATATTAAAGCTGCAAAATGGCCCTTTTAGGCCAAAAATACATTAAATTTTTTTACTAAATGCTCATAGAATTTTAGAGGTCAGGCTAAATTTCGGGATTCGGTGATTGAACAGTTTTCCTGTCCACCCTCTATTTGAATCTCCAAGATAACGTCGGCAGCACATTCGCCATGTCCTGTAGGTATCAAGGTGAACGAAGTAGAGAGAGATTGACTAAAAGTGGCACAAGATGGAGTGAAAGACAAAAATAAAGGAGTCTGTAGATAAAGGAGAGTGGAAGGGAAGGGAGTGGAGTGGAAATGAGGTGCAGCATGACAGTGTGTGTGTTGAGGGGAGAAAGAGAAACAAATGAACTGCAATACAGTGAGATATTGAAATGGGAAAGGTGGCAGAATTTAAGGAGATGAGGTAAACGTCAAGAGTGCAAGTGGAGAGCAGAAAGAAGCAGAGCATGATGGGTAGAAATGGACAGAAAGTGTTTGACGTTTAATAGAGGTTGAAGGAAGGTAAAGGAGGGTGAAAGGCAGAGACCACAGAGAAATGAAAGCCTGGGGCTATGGCTACCCTTTGTTCACCTATATTTTGATGATACGCAAATTCTCACCTCTAGTTGAGCAGGCTGTAAAAATTCAATCCTATATCTCAACTGAAACAAAGACAGACAGCTAACAAAGGGGTTTCCTGTTATATTTGATGTAATGAAGCATCTCATTTGGGAAATTGAAGCACCATTAGATTTAAATCTGACAACTTCATATCTAACAGATGAAAGTAATAAATAGGACATAAGCAAACAGACATGTTGACATAATTATTTCAGAAAACACTTATAGCTTCTGACAGACACGTTCCAGGTAGATGAAGCACAACATCTGAAAGCCTGTTTGGCCAAATGGAGAAACCTTGAGCTTCAGTTTGTGAAGTCATATATTTGATGCTGTTTGAAGTACAACAATTCCAACAGCGGGAAAGTTGTACAGTTGAAAAGTAGTATTCTTTTGAAACAAATTATTAAAAAGGTTATAAGAGAGGACGTTTTATTTTACCTACTCTGCGGGACACTTTCTGCTCAGCTTTTCTAAAATGTTTTAGAAGGACATACTGATTTCTCTTATTTTTTACAATTGAAATGCAACAAGTCACATTTATGAACTGGCACGCACAGCAGCTTTTTAGACTTTACTTTGTTGTAACCCAGACAATGACTGTGACTGGATTAAATGTACCCCAAAATGTAAGTGTTTTTGTTTGTATTTTTCTGTTAATTTTTATTTATAGAGCAGTTTTTTTTTTTTCAAGATGGCAGTGTTAGTTGAACCCAGCATGGATTCACCCAGACATCATGTTTGACATTATTAACTCTGCTCAGCTTTTGACATTATATATATATATATATATATATATATATTGTCATGATGGGTTCACTAATAG